>NC_025691.1:9311042-9408393 GCF_000633955.1 Camelina sativa
ATGCCAATCAATGTTAAAAGCAAGCTTACCATTCTCCTGCAGTGGGGCCGGGCCATCCTTTCGATGTTCTGATTTTACCCTTTCAACTGGGCGTATAAATAAAGCTCTAGGGTTTTCCCTTGGAATGAAAAGGGCATCAGCCTTTGGTGTACTGGAATTCTCTTCATCGCTGAAGAATGGAACCTGAAATAAACATTGAAGAAGCAAACAGGTAGAAAGAGCCTCAGTAACAAAATTAAAGACTGAGCTATTAAAGACCAAGCCAAAATTAAGAAAACAGAAAACATGCCTTTGGACCATCATCACCAGGACGGTACTTCCTTGTAGGTAGCCTGACCCGCCTTTGTAAAAGGTGTCGAGAAGTCAGGAGTGGAGATACTCTAACAGGAGCAGGCTTATCAACGACCTGAGAAGAAAGGAAAATATATATGGGTTAATAACATGGAGTAGTCATTTGTTTCTGTCATAACATCGTATCTATGTGAACAATGAAAAACTTCAAGATGCTATGCAGAGGAATTCAATGCCTAGCAACAGATTTTATGTGCTTCAAATTTGGAAAGAAGTTATGAAGAAAACGTTGGTGTGTAGGTATTGAAAAAGGCAGAATACTTACAGGCATGCTGGAGATTCCATACTGAATGGAAGGTGAATTTCTACCTTGACCAATTGAAACCTGAGGCAAAGCAGGAAGCGTTCCAAATGGGTTTGTAACAGGAGTTGGTTGCATAATAGCAGAGTTACCGAACGCAGGCCTGTCAAAACAAAAAAAAAAAGAATGAAACACTGATGTTAATAGATTATCTAAAAGGAAAATTAGAGTCGGAAACACTGATGTCAGAGAGACCATACACTTGCTTAAAGTTGCTTTGGCTCAAAGTTCCCGTTCCACCTGTAACGCCAGTTGTATTAGCTTCAGAACATAAACATACAGGACTTAGCTTCTAGTATATAAGAATATAATATTAAGGATGCTTTGATTGATCGACATACCTGTTTGGGTTTGAGCAAAGTTGTTGAAACTAAAAGCACCTGATGGTTGAGTTGGCTGGACTGATTGGTAAGGTGTCGAAAGAGCAGGCTGCAAAAATAAAGCCAATATTAGAAATCCCTACGAAATCCCTACATAACTCAAAAGGCAGAGAAAGAGATATCAATTCTGAAGTGACCTGGCATTTAAATTAGTTAAAAAGAAACTCACCGTTGTTTGACCAAAGGGAGAGATGCTTGTAGTGAAAGAGCTTGAAAACAGATTTGCGGAGCCAGTGGAAGGTGTACTGAAAATGTTACTCTGTCCATTTGCAGGATTGGTATTCTGTCCATTCACAGAACTAGTCTGTTGAAATGTAGGAGTGGTATTCAGTCCAAACGCAGAACTCGTCTGTTGAAATGCAGGAGTAGTACTCTGTCCAAATAAGGGGTTTGAACCGAACAGGGGAGATGACTGACTGTTGTTATTATTTCCACCCATGCTAAATGCTGAATTTGACCCATGTGCAGGGGCTGAACCAAATGGCTGCTGTGTGTTTGTTGCAAAACTAGGGGATGATCCAAAAACGGATGTGGCATTTGATGCAGTTGACCCAAACATGGATGGGATAGTGGGTTGACCAAAGGATGGGGTTGTGGGTTGACCAAAGGATGGGGTTGTGGGTTGACCAAAGGAGGGGGTAGTGGGTTGACCAAAGGGAGATGAAAGATTTGGGGTAGTTATTGATGTCTTCTGTGCAAAAGGGTTTGTTGGATTTGGAGATGTCTGGCCAAACGTTGGTGAAGGAGAGAATACACTTGGCTGAGAAGTTGTTACACCGAATCCAGCACCTCCAGGAGATTGACCAGCAGGACGTTGTCCACCTGAAGATTAAACAACAAGAGAATTAATATTTTGGTAAATAAAGCCCAAACATCTAACCTTAAGCCAAAAGCATAACATGGATTTGTCTGGCATATGACCTTTATCTCCTCGCTGGTAGTCCTCCCACCGAAGCTCCTCCTGGTTTTTTTCTTTGTATACAGGCATGGCAGATATAGATTGTAGCCTCCCAGGGTTACCAGTGCCTGACTCTGCCTCATTTGTAGGTGCATAAGGCATGACCCTACTACCCCCTTGTTCACCCCCGATAGTTGTTTGACCCCCAAATATTGGGGTCGAAGCCTGTGCACCTGCAAAACAAAACATGTGAACATAATTAGTTACCATTTAATGGGTGGGAACGTTCACTTCTAATCTGTAATTGAATAGGAATAGCTGGAGAACCTTGGGCTCCAAAGGGAGATTGTGTAGAGCTAAAGGCACTGCTACCAAATGCTGAGGTAGACTGTCCAAAAGCTGGGGAAGAGCTAAAACTAAAGGATGGGGTACTTGATGCCCCAAACGCAGGAGTGCTTGACGCACCAAATGCAGGAGTGCTTGATGCACCAAAAGCAGGAGTGCTTGATGCACTAAAAGCAGGAGTGCTTGATGCACCAAAAGCACCTCCAGCACCGAAGGCATTGTTGCCAAATCCAGTGCCAGAGCTACCAAAGGCTGGAGCGGGTGACGCGCCAAATGCAGGTGAACTCGAGGCGCCGAATGATGGAGTACTTGATGCACCAAAAGCAGGTGTGTTTGTGGAGCCAAAGGCAGGAGTGCTTGATGCGCCAAACCCAGGTGTGCTTGTGGCGCCAAATGCGGAAGTGTTTGAGGCGCCAAATGCGGAAGTGTTTGAGGCACCAAAGGCAGGCGTGCTAGAGGCACCAAAAGGTGAAGATGAACCAAAAGAGCTGTTCCCAAAGGCAGGCTGTGATTGCTGTGGGGTGCTTCCGAAAGGACTTGACTGAGGCGTTGAGAGGCCAAAAGACTTTTGACCAAACGTAGAAGTGCCTGTAAGAAAAAATTGATCAGTGTTCGTAAGAAAAGGCGCATAAAAGAAATATATCAGAAGACTAAACCCAAAAGACTACTAATTTTGGAAGTAGTAACAAATCTTTTGAAACATAAAACTTGAAATTGCTACCCAGAAACTAACAGACAATCAAACGCTTGAAGAAATCAGAAACCAGAAACCATAAGCAAAAGTATATGTTTACAATTAAGTCCTATTGAGAGAAGGCAGATCCTATTCCATAAGCGCTATCAATGTACCAACCAAAAGATATGAGCACATATACTTTATCCCAGGCCTAGTAAAGCACTAAATCAAAGAAATGATTGACAAAACCCACACAGTAAAATACATAAAAGGTACTTACCACCAAAAGGTGAAGTTGAACTACCAAATGCAGGAGCAGAAGATGCTCCAAAAGCCGGAGTAGAGCTACCAAACGCTTGTGATGAAGCACCAAAAGGGGAAGAAGAAGTTTGAGGTGCACCAAACACGCCGGTTGAAGTGCCCCCAAACATGGAACTCCCTGTCTGTGCACCAAAAGGAGTAGAATTACCAAAGGGCTTCACAGCAAAAGGATTATTGCTCGGGTTATTGTTGGTCTGCCCGAACAAAGATTGAGTTTGGGTCCCAAATGGACTGTTGTTAGATGACTGTCCAAAAGCTGTAAAACATATTAAACGGGTCAGGTTAGCATAGCAAAAACTATAAACATCCAAATTTGATTAAGAAAAAACAAAGGGAAGATCCGTGCAAATCCCATAGTTAACAAAGAATAAGGTAAGGATCACTTACGATTAGAAGAACCAAACATCTTTCTTTATATACTCACGAAACCGGGCTCAGCCAAACGAACTGTTCCTTCTACCCTGTTACAACAAAGCAAGAAGATGTCAAGAACAGTTATACGAAGAACAAAAAGGCAAACACAAAGTTCCGAAACATGAACATACGAATTTTACACTAATTAACCACACAAATACTCGTAATCAGATCGACAATGAACAAGGCAACATCACAACTTGTGTAATCCATAACCAGGAATCATCAAAACCAACACTAATCGATAACATGAACTTCCAACAAATAGTACCTATGAATCCGATGGATACTAATCTAACTAAGACTAAACTACGCTTTACGAACGTCACAACAAGACAGAGAACCGGAGATTCCGTACTCGTTCGTCCGATGTCGGCAAAATTAGGGTTCAGGCGAGATAAAACCGCCGAAACTGATAACGGAAACGATTGAAGTTCGACGTCGTATTATAAAAGAGGATTTGAAGAATGTTATACCTGAAGGGGGATGAAGCACGATATGGAGTCGACGGAGAACGAGGATAGAGAGAAGCAGAGAGACCTCGCCGGAATTATAAAAAGCCTAAAAAGTTTAACGTATGGGGGAATGAGGAGGAAGGAGGGCTGGCTAAGTAATATATATACAGAGAGTTTCTGCGTTGTATTCAAGTCAGTGTAGCGTCGGAGAGACGCTCGGTTTATTTATTAACTGGGATTGATTTCCGGTTCGACCGACTCGCGTTGTGTTCAAGTCAATTTGTAGCGTCTTTTTAACGCTCGGTTTTGTGAACCGGGATTGATTTTGTTCGGTTCGATCGGCTTTTAATCATGGTTCATTTCCTCCGGGTTCGCCCTCTTGAATTTGTTTCTTTTTTTTTCTAGAATTTGTTTTTCTTCTGAAGCGTCAACTTTTTTTTATATCTTTTTCAAAATTAAATATGAAATTTATTTGAGTAAATAAATAGAAGATCAGCATGAAATTCAATATTTTTTAGTTTTTTTGTTTTAGAAATTTAATTAATTGAAATCAAAATATGTAGTCTACTCTCTAACGAAAACACAAAAACTAATATGATTAGTTGTGTATGGTTTGATAGGAACAAAAATATAGTCTATTTTGCGAATATATCAATACTAGATAAGGTTTGCGTTAATACGCGGATAATAACAATAAATAAATCGATAATAATTTAAATATGAGTGATTATCTATACATTTTAATGATTTTGTAAAAATGAATTTGAAATTTACTATATCTATTTCTAATACAATTTAACTATTTGTACCATCATAATAAACCATATTTTAATTTTTACAAAATTTATCTTAAAAAGTTACAAACTTATATTAAACACAATCTATGCATCTTAGTCTATATCATAATAAGAATTATAATATTTGAAAATTAACAAAAAATAATTGTTAATAAAAAGGAAAACCACTAAATTTTATAGAAAACCAACATTGGCTAAGATATTTTTATATATATTGTTCTCTTAAGTAATAATTTACCTCATGTAAAAAAAAGTTCAAAAAACTATATGCATAATACGATTAACATATGCTCTGAGTTACGTAAACACACACACACACACATATATATATATATATATATCAGTTTGGTCTCATTCAAAAAATATTGAAAATATGGGATCGTTTATACAATTTTTGTGTAGTTTTACTTTATAATATGAAACATCATCATAAGAATAATACAACCTCATAAGAAAAAAAATAGCTTTAACAATATAACAAAGTTGAAGAAATTACGTTGTTAGGTGAGAAAATATTAGATAGTTTAGTTGTTGGATAATCCTTTTTTCTTTTAGGAATAATAAATTACTATTAAATATAATATATGAATTGTATATCCTTAATCCATTTTCTCTTTATAATCCTTTTTCTTTTAGCTAGGAATAATAATTTACTATTAAATAAGTATAATATATGAATAATTGTATATCCTTAATCCATTTTTTTTTCTGGCAAATCAAATAGATTATATCATAAAGAGTTTTACATTATACATGAACCATTGATACAAATAAAGGAAATTAAACTTAATTTTGGTGAAGGAGTGGATTGACCATGCTTGTGGGAAGCCTTATAGGCTAACAGATAAAATAATCTGTTACGTCCCCTTTCACATACTATACTTGTAATTGGCTATCATCTTATAGATGAAACTCCAAAATGCTTTTAGCATTACTCTAGTTAAAAAAAAAAAATACAAATGTTGCTTGAAATGATTCATACTCTTGTCTTTTGAAACTCAATACGATATGCTGAAATGTTGCTTGAAATGATTTATACTCTTGTCTTTTGAAATTCAATAGGATATGCTGAAATTGCCTTGCCCATTGTTGCCACTTTGTGATCACGATTTACTTTTGCATAGAAGTAAAAAATTTTGACCAAGGGAAAGAAGAAACATCTCTATCACAGTCATTCGCCGCCTTTTTTCTTCCCATCACCCTCGTGTCATCATCATCCTCAATGAAAGTAGCCACCATAAATTTAGAACCATATACTCCACAACCCATATAATCACTTGACGAAATGAAATATTCCAACCAGGGTAATGAGAAAGCATCACCATCATCAGACATAGTTAACATCCAAAGAAATCTAATCCGATCTCCGATTTTGATTTCATCAAGTAGATTGATTCCTCCATCGATTCCTGGATCAAAAACCCATGTAGAACCTCCATTCCATTGGGTAAGAGGACATTCACCGGTTGATACCCGAAAATTACACCGACAGTGAGTGAACACACCGGAAACAAACTTTCTATAAAGAAAGACATCATGATTCCATCGAATCAACATCATAAGGTAGGGGCCACAATATATATATGGTGGATATATCAAGACGATCATTGAAATCTCAACGAATTGATAAATAATCCAAATTAGGAATGGCGTGAGTGAAGTCTGATTTGGAATTGATGGACACAGTCCCTGAAAATCCATCGTCGCAATGGGACAAATTACATGAGAATGATAATCTCGATCTGCCACTATTAATAATTGAAAATCGAAAACTGTACAATAATTAAGGGAAGTACAAGCAACTGAAAAAAAAACAAAGACGATGACCGACGCCGGAGAAGCCGATGCCGGCCTGAAACAGTGAAAATAAAGTTTTGCTATGAAACGGTGGCTTTGGGAAAATCGCCTATGGCGAGAGAGAAAACCGTCACCCCTTAATCCATTTTCTTTTTTTAAGAATAAATGTAATCCTTTTCCTTCTAGAATTAGTAACTTAATTAAAATTACTACCTAATCTTATAATCTTTTGAAAGATTTATTTTAAAAAGTTACAATTTTAAAAATTTTAAACACATATTTTTTTGTTTTATACGTATTAAAATGACAATTTGTTAGAAATGCCCTTTTTGAAATATTTTTTTTCAAAAATACCATTTTCTTGAAAAAATTCATTTTTGCTCACTTTTGCACAATTACACCGGCAATTACAATATGTTAAATTAATTTTTAGAATTTTTTTAAGTTTGGATTCTTTATTTTACATTTAGAGTATAGTTTTTGAGGTAGTAGGGTTTAGTATTTGATGTTAGGGTTATAGAATTTAGGGATTTAATCATTTTATATATAAAAAAAGAGTATTTTTGAAAATGGACAACATGAAAATGTATTTTTGAAAAGTAATACTCCCTCCGTTTCAAAATATAGGATATTTTAACTAAAGCACGCAGATTAAGAAGTTTTTACTTTTAACAAGTTCAACCAATCAGAAACAATACTGCATAATATAGAATACTAAATTAATCTAAAAATTGCATAGAAACTTGAAAACATCTTATATTATGAAACAACAAACTTCTCTAAAACATCTTATATTTTGAAATATTTTGAAACGGAGGGAGTATAGGAAAAGAATCAAAATAAACCTTTTTAAAAGTGGAATACAAGCTATGCGGTGCATTGATTACTTGCTAACTACACAAATTTCGCCGTAAAGAAAGAAATCATTATCGACCTACTAAGGACCCTATAAATATTCTACACCTACACGCCAATTAATTATCATCACCAAACACGACAAACCAACCGCATACAGAAAATCATAAAACATAAATACGTTCTCATCGTAATGGTTGCTACTTTTGCTTTTCTCTGTGATGTGCACCCTACAATCCTAAATGAAAAGGTGGGTGTCTTATTAGTGATCCTTTTTAAAACATAATCTTTGTGTGTTTTAACAATTTCTATTTTGATCAGCTTACAAAAATCATAGATGATTGAGATCCTGTTTATAAATACAAGCTATGCAGTGCATTGATGTGGTACAGCCACACTACAAGAAAACATGCAATTTACGACTGCACTTATAGTCGCTAAATAGTCGCTAAATCAGATAAAACGACTATTTTACGACTAAACAGTGTTGTCGTAAATCGTTAGTCGGTAAGAAATTTTAGTCGTAAAATAGTCGGTAAATAGCAACTAAATTACGACTAAAACACGTAGTCGTAAACGTAGTCGTAATATAGTCGTAAATATTTACGACTATTTAATGACAATGTTACGATTAATAAAATATGAACATAATTAGTTTACAAGTAGTCATAATGTAGTCGTCAAATTTAGTGACTAATTGACGACTATTTAACAACTATCATCGTATTTATACATCATTTATACAAATTATATATATTATTTTAATAACAATATTTATATTTTAGAAATGACTTTAAATATATTTAAATTATGAATAATATTTGTTTGGAGTAAATTGATACTAAAAAATAAAATAATATTTTTATTATTATAAAATCGTGATTTAAAAAAAAACTGTATTACAAAATAAAATTATAAACATAATTCAAAATAAGAATTCATCATACTCTTAAATAAAAAGAGTAGATGAACAACTATACATAATTAATGGCTTGAAGCACACACTCAAGTCTCGATTGCCTTGTATTCCATCTTTGAAGCCTTTTGTGCCGATTGAAATGACCTTAACATACCACATCCTTCTCGGCATCTTGAATCTCAGCTTGATTTGTACTTTTGAAATCTCAGCTTCACTTTTCATGCTCACACACACGATTCCAGTCTTATGCTTAACCACAAAAGCCCATAGCTTCAGGTGTTACCAACGATGCCACCATTATCAAATCTCAATCGTTTTTCTGTCCTCATCATCTATAACAATTACGATCTGCAAAGCCTAAAAAAAATAAGATACTCTCCTTCAAAGACATCAAAAGCTAACACCCTCACTACTATATATCACAAACCTTGCCCTGTCGAATATCCTCAAGAGCTTGAGAAATACACACAAATCTATCAGTAGGTCGATCAAGATCGAACTCTTCACCCTAACATTGAACCTTTTTCATATAATCCTAGAACACACTCAGCTCGTCCTAGATAGTTTTGTTCCCTTGATAACATCACAAAAAAAAAAATACAAGGAGACAACATAATCATCAATGGCTAACCCTAATCCAATTCGATTGTAGATACACATAGAAACTGGGTTCAATTGAATCCAAAATCTCTAAGAAAGAACGATTGAACTTACCGCGAAGGGTAAGCAGCGCCATAATTATGGGGAGACAACGAGATTTAGAGGAGAGCGAACCACCACCGCCGTAGAGAAGAATTATGACAATGACTTCAATTTATAGATCCAAAATTGAGAAGAATAATAAGAAGAAGGAAGCAAATCTACCTTGTATCGATGACACGATGGGGTTGAGATCTAAGATCTGAGATCCGCGAGAGAGTGCTCTGGTACCAGATCTAACAACTTGAGAGGATGAAAACAACAACACAAATGAAGATGGAATTGATTGAAGCAACTGGCGGAGGAGACAAAAGAGAATCGCCACACAGAAAAAAAAGAAAAAAAGGAGACGAGAAGAAGAGAAAGTCTCATCGGCCAAGGAGAGGGAAACGACAGAGAGAAGGGGAGAAAAAGAAGGAAGATATTTGGTCCGTTGGATTAAATCAATCAACGGTTGATAGGGTTAATCCTTGTGTTTACATATCATCCAATGAAAACGCTTCATTATTTAAAGAATAATTAATTGCATCAAAACTTTATAATTTCATATATTTTGCAGTTTTAAATTCATACGTTAGAATTTGGGAATTGGGGTTTTAGATTTAGAAGAATATTATATTTGATTTAAATTTAAAATATGATTTGTTTTAGGTTTTAAAATGACTATATTAAATAAATTATAAGTAAATAGTTCTGGATAGATTGAATTATATGTAAATAATAAATAGTTTTGCACATTGCTTTTATACATATATAATGGTTATATCTTGGTTGAATGGTTTATGCTTTAATTTCTATATAAGAATTATAAAAGTTTAAAGAAGGTTTAGGATTTAATGTATAGGGTTTGGGGTATAGGTTGAAGATTTAGGATAAAGTTTTGATAAAAAAAAAAGTTTTGGAAAACTATAATTTTTTTTATCAATGTTAGATCTCATTTTTTGGATGTATTATATTAATTAGACTTTCTTATAAGTATTAAGAGCTTGGTTTTATGTACATATATTATTATGGTTAAGTTTTGGTTTTACGGTTTATGAGTTAATTTCTAAAATTAAGAATTGAAAGTTTAAGATTAGAGTTTAAGATATAAGTTTTAGAGTTTAGTTTAGAGTTTGAAGTTAAATTTTGAAAATTTAATTTTCTTAAATAGTGACTGATATGCGACTTTTTAGCGACTGTTACCATGAGTCGCATATTAGTCGCTAAACTGGCGACTTTTACCATGAATCGTATATTAGTTGCTAAATTGGTGACTATTTAGCGACTATTTGTTCCGATATGCGATATAGTCATTAAATAGTCGCTAAATTACAACTAAAATACTGACTACTATATATAGTCGCAAAAAAACGACTAATATACAACCAAATATTTGTAGTCGTAAAATTGTTGGCTCTTAGTCGTTACGTAGTCACCAAAAATGGTGACTACAAATATAGTCGTCATTTGTAGTCGTAAAATCCCTGTTTTCTTGTAGTGCCAGAAGAAAGGTAATCACAAAAACAACAAACACCAGTATTTCATAGTGTTGTATGGGAACAAAGATGTTGTATAAACATATCTTATTATATTAAGGTATCTTATCCAAATCCTTTTTGTTTTCTTTTGAAACTGAAGTTCTAAGAAGATGATAATTCAAGTTGAGAGTAGAAAACGGACTTTCTTTGAAGAGAAAGATGAGGAGAGCGGTCGATGGCTTGAAATTATCTAGCGAGAACATGATAACAAAGCAACTTCTTTTTGTCTCATTAGTTTGATTGTTCGAGGGCGTCTCCGATGATAGAATTCCCAGCGGACTTCGAGGCTGCAGCGACAAAGGATAAAAAAAAAACGGCGGTGGCTCTTGCTGATGACGACAAAGGATCTTTCTTTCTCGCATCTTATTTTCCTGAAGGCTGAAATAATTTTTGGATTGGGTATTTCTCAATCGTGATTATTGGGCCCATTTTGGAAATTCTTAGATTTATAATATGGTTGTAGTTAAGTTATTATTCAGAAACATCTAATTTGCTCAAAGTTAATTGAAATTTAATTAACATTATTCTTTACTTTAATTAATTTTACAAAAACTAATCATATGATTTATCTCTGTTCACGAATTAATATCCGTTCAGGCCATGCTTTTAAGTCTTATTAATTATTTTTCCACTTCTATATATTTCTTATATATATTATTATTACAAATGGAGTTGTAAATTATAGATACAATGTGAAGTTAAATCTTAAGCTACCTATTTTAGTCTAAAAATTTAAGATTTTTATCTGTATAGTTAAATTTAAACATCAATATTATAATTAACCTTAAAATAAAATATTGTGGGATGGGTTATAATCGATATATTATTATAAATTTAAAATATCAATAATCTATAGTTACTACTATCGGTTTAATATACTAAATAGAGAAAATAATTATCTAGCAATGCAGGGTCCATCCTTATATTTTTGAAAATAATTTGTTATATAGTATTTATCTACATATATATATATATATATGTGTGTGTGTCACGTATTATTAATTAAGGTACGAACTACGAAAACATACTCCAAACCAACACAAAAACATATAATCCAACTAAAACAGTGTAATCTATTAATCAAAATAAACACAAAATAAACACAAAAATACAACATTATTTTTTCGTAGTAATTATAAAAACCTTTTCACCCGGGTTAAAATCTTCAATTGGTTAAAAACGTTTCCTTTTTTAGTAACCAACAATTTGGTTTCTCCATTATAATCTTCATTTGGTAATTTATAATTTGGAAATTTATAATTTGGAAATTTATAACAAATTGTGTGATAACAATGGCATAACATATTAATAACTTTGTAAATGAACGCTATATACTTTCTAAGAAATGATGAATGTTTTATACTTACCAAAGGTGAGAGATGCTCTACATAACATATTAAACACACATATTTTTAATCCACATTAATAATTAAAGTTTATAAAAGTAAACAGTAGTATAATTCATATAAAAAACCAACTGAGTTTTATTTTCATTGCACATAAAAACTATATATACTAAAGTATTTAAATATTTAAGGAACTATATGATATTGTTTCTATATTATAAAACAATACACGGTATACACCTAAAACATAGAAATTGGACACTACACTACATAATATCTAGATGCAAAATACTGTACATTTACAAAATACAAAACATTTGTTACTGCTAAACAAAATATTCTTCGCGTTTTTTAAAACAAATCTCACCCTGCGGTGTACCACGGATGAATATCTAGTGAAAATGTATTTTTGAAAAGTAATATAGGAAAAGAATCAAATAAACCTTTTTACATGTTAAAATTACATTATTCAAAACAAACTTCTTACATACATATTAGAATTATGTTTATATATTTTAAAAATGTTTAAATTTATCTTTTTTATATAATTATATTTTAAAATATAAAACATTAATTTTTTATATACATATTAGATTTAAATTTTAATTTTTAAGAGTATTTAATTTTATGATTTTTTGTAATAACCCTTTCACTTTTAAAAATTTATCAAAAACGAATTTTGTTGTTTTTATACGTATTAGAGTTATCTTTTTAAAAACTTGTAGAAAATAATAATTTTCTCATAATTATCTTTATACTTCTAAAAATTGTTAAAACTAAGTTTTTGTTTTCTACATAACAAAATCTCTAATTGTTAAAATTGACAAATATCACAATCTTGTGAGTTACTTACATTGAAAACCAAACTTTATATAATAACATATTTCCTTCATATACTATTCCTTCAACATATCAACAAATATAGAAGTCATATTTTACTTCATTTTTTTTCCTTTTTATTTTTCTTGTTTCAATATTTCTTCGTTTCTCATTCCATTATGATGAACTACAGTCCACAGAACACTAGTCCTAGCATCGTAGGCAACTTCTGAAGTACTGTCATGTTTTGCAATGATGTATTTTATACACTCATCCCTTTCATTATTGTGTTCTTCAAACGGAAAAAGCTCTTAGATTTTGTGTTCTTGAGTAACAAAAGAAGAAAATAAGAAAACAGAAAACACAGTTTTGTGTTTACTATCATAGAAATTCTTGACTATGAGCTAACTGATGATAATTCATGTAATCAATCCCATTTAACCGGACGCAACACAGTATTTGCTCCGGTAATTCCTCCGGTTTATTCCCCTGAAAACAAGATTTTACAGTTAATAACCATAGCAATTTGACACAAAATTCGTCAAAGAAGCAAAACCATTACCTGAATTGTGAGTCCAACATCAAGAATACAGTGCTTGAGCCTGTCTAAAAATGCTTCGAATCCTTTACGCGATATATAACTGAATCTATGCATATCGATATCAATCTCAAAGTAATTTTCACCCTACAAGTTCAAAATTCAGAGCTAAGTAAGTTAAGCAGGTTTCAATAGTACTTGTATTTGTTAGGATACTTGTGACATACCGAGTAGAACTCATGCTGTGGTCGTGAAAGCACAGGTTTTTCGTTATAAGCATTCATGAGTTTCTTCTCTGCACCGTTCAACTGGAGATCATCTACATTTGCAACACGTCCCAATATCTTTAACCGTTCCCTAAAGGGTACATTTGTATCCATAGTAAAGCCTTTAACTTTCTCAACCTCATCATCTATTAATCTCTGCATATATCCAAAGACAAAGCGATTCAAAAATGTGTATTCAACAGAAGAGCAGAGAACAAAGAAAACAGAATCATGAGGAGGAAGCTTAAGTTTACCTGAATGCTTTCTTGGAAATGAGGTGGAAGCTCCTTTAAATAATTATCCGAAAGTTTAAAGTATAAAACAAAATTCATTCCTTCTCCATCAGTTTCACCTTGAAAGATAGCAGCTGGATACAATGGAATCTATGATTCCAATAGCAACATCATCATCATTAAACTGAAACACCGGAGACAATGCAAAGAAGAACCATTTAACTATGGAACTAGACAATATACCTGAACATTTACAACAAGTATCGATGGGAGCTTGGTCGAGGTGGTACTAACAACAGGAAGCTCCACGTATTGCGCTATATGGTTTATTTTACGTTGAGATAAAAATACATCGACACCAAATGGATTATATGCAGCATAGTTTGGTGCAAACTCTTTCTTCTTTTCTCTACCAAAGAACAAAATATCAGTTAAGAGTTAGTAACAGAACATATGATCAGGTACTCGAAACAACAAGCTCTCCACGTATGTTTACCTGAAATAAGTTTTGCCACGAACCCGGAAACTACCAGGCTCAATGATTGACCAGCAATCAAACATATTCTTTTCGAGTGGACAAAATGGAACCTGAGAACCTGCCATTGGTCTCTGCAACTGCATCTTTGTAGAAACTGAAACATTGCAAAGAACAAAGTAAGTTATTGGATTGGAATCTCTTCAGTTCAAATGCAGTGGAACCACAACTGAAACTTACATAAAGGACCAGTAGGGTGTCCTTCTCTCCACTTGAAAGATAGTTTAAGCGCAGCTTTTTTCCTCGTACTTGGAGGGCTAGAACTTAAAGACCTTCTCTTTTCAATAGAAGGAACAGTCGAATGAAGACAAGGCAAGCAATTGCTTGGAAGAATCCCACAGTTTTCCAACAATCCTTCATCTTTTCTAGAGCTATCAACAGCAGTTGAAGATATCTCGTCAATGAAAACAGGCTGCTTAGTGTCTGTCAAAGCACTCTCTGACTTCGATTGTGAGATGACATCATCTACGGTTGAGTGAGAGTTGGAAGTTTTGGGACCATCGCTTAGAGAATTCCTTGCAGAACCGCCAAGGTTTGAGTCTTTAACAGATGACATACTCGATACTGAGATACGCTCACCTCCGTTTACTGACAACATATCTGAAACAAAACGTCGCAAACAATAATGAAATGAACGTGATACATAGATCCTAGGAAGAATCAAAAAGGGGTGTTTTAAAGAAGCTTTTGTTATAATACCTTCCTGAACACTGTGAAAATCATCATCACAGTCGGTTTCAAAGGCGAGGTTGGAATCAAACCATGCTTCATCAACGCTTGCTGTTTCATAAATGAGACTTAAGTCAGGTGAAATATTTATAACTCTAGTAGAGACTAAAGAACTCAGCTAAAGTAACAGTGTCATGTAAACAAAATGTTAATCCTCACAACTCAATGCTCATCAAAGATGTTTAACCATTTAGAGAAAGATTCACTCTTTTGAGTAATAAACCTAAAGTATAAACCAAATCCCTTTCTCAACATACAAATCACAAAACTGTAAGCTAATCTAACAACTTTCTAACCACAATCTAATCCCTAATTACCCAAACCAACACATTCAACAACCAAAAGACATAACATTTCGAATTCAATCAACCAAAAAGCTTAACAAACCTTGAGAGATACACAATAAAGACCAAACCCACGAAGCCAAACCGATCATAAACACACAGAACAAAGACCAAAACCAATAGAAATGCAGAGAGAGAGAAACAAAAGATTGGTTTTTTTTTTTTTAAATTGAATTGAGAGATTAGAGACCTCTGAAAGTGGGATTAGAGAAAGAACGATCGTGATTATCGAAAGATCCGTCAGATAAGCGAGAAGAAGACACAACTCTCTTCTTCTGAATCTTTCGTCTTGTCCGAGTCTTTCTCCTCTTGCTTGACCTTATTTTACCACCTACACAGCTCTTAGGCGTTGACACGCAACCTCCCATCTCTCTCTCTCTCTCTCTTCTTCTCTGATCACAAAATCAACATATAAGATCTCTCGCTCTCTCTCTAAAACCCAGAACTTGAACAGAGAGAGAGAAAAAGATAAAGCTGGTTCCTTTTAGCTCTTTGTAGAGAGAGAAAGAGAGAAAAAAAAATATGTTTCCTTTTACTTCTCTCTCTCTTCCTCTTCTGATCAGAAATCAGATAGAATCTGCCAGACACGATCTTCAAATCCACTTATTGGCCAACAACAACAAAAAAAAAACTTAAAAGAGAAGAGAAAAATGGTAAAATGAGACACAGACAACTAGACAAACAATTTGGTGAAGACGAAGTATTTTTTTTCTTTTTTGCTCTGTACTTCGTACACAAATTAAAAAAAAATGTAAATTTTCTGATTGGTTAAAAATATATTTTGGGATTTGTGAACTCAACAAGAAAAATTTGGGGAAATTTATCAAAAGACAAGTTGTTAAAAAAAAATTCAATAGTTATCATCGCATATACCGTGAGTTAACGGCATCTTCCAAAAAGCAATTATAGTTCACTTAATTTTAGATTTTTACGATTGAAGCAACAACCACATTGGACTTATCGTGTTTAACGTTTTGTAATCATCTGTAATTAGTAATTTACGTATGCTTCGTGTGATCGAGAATGAGAATATATTTGATTACGATGGCAAATAGTTATTTTTTTTACATATAAACTAGGTTTTGAATCCACGCTACGCATGGATTTATTTGATATATTTTGATAAAAATTATATATGATTAATGATGTTAACGAAACATTATCTTATAGAAAACTTTAAATTACCATTAAAGAAAAAATTAAATTTCAAATACACAATTTTTAAAAATATAAAAATCAGTTGTATTTTAAAATCATGAATTTAACTCGACGTTCAGGCGAAACAGATCAAACTGGAACAATTTTACATATCCTAAACCATTTCTTTGACCACCAGAAAACGGAACAATTTTATAATCATGAATTTATCTCGTTTTTGATATATAATTGATCGCTATCACTTATGTTTTTGTGTTTTTTATTCAATGTTTTCTTATTCTTAATATTCTTTTTGTCATTTTCACTATCAAATTTTATGGTAATTGTCATCATTACTTTTACCGTCCGGTTCTTCGTTATACTCTTCTTCTTGTTCTTCCTCGTCAACTTCTTCACATTCTTCCACTGAAAAACCTTTTTTTTAGACTACCACACAACTTGTTAACCCATCAAACTCCAAGAACAAAATCATATATTTTCTCATAAAAATTGTGCAATTCATGAAAACCAGCATAGTCAACACATGCACCCAATTATTGATAATTTCATCCATATTATTCGATTTTAGATCTACACGGTTTGAAACTTCTCAAACCAAAATTCTTACTTGCAGAGAAAGTAATATGAACACATATATAGTTAAAACAATATTTATGCTTTTCGTCAATCCTTCTTCTTTAAACTCAAATAACATCAAATCAAGGTCTTGCGACGTCAATCCTTATTTTTTAGACTTGAAAATAAAAATTTACTGCGAAAGTATCAAATCATCTGTAAAGTCATACACAAAAACATGTTTTACAGCTCATAAGATATATAAAGCACAAACGGAGATAAGTAAGATATTTTCAAGATATTAAAAATTTGATATATAATATTTTGTAATTCTTAAACTTTTAAATTTTTAATAGAGATTAAATTTTTAAAATATTTCAAACTTTAGATGTAGTTTAAATATTTGTAACATTTTTTTTTGAGTTAAATATTAATGATACTTTAATTTTTTTATAGAGTTTAAATAGTTATAATTTTTTAACATTTTTATGGAGGTATTTATAATATTTCTAAATATTCTATATTAAATATTTAAACCTTTATATATTTTAATTTGCTAAAATAAATCAAATAAAACTTCTAAATTTGGAAACCTGATAAATAAGCATAATCAAGCAAACCTGATAAATTTATAGTTAAAGATATATTAGTTTTATTTATAATGGTTCTCAGCCATTGTCTAAAATTTTATAGCCGATGTGGGATGTTGTAAATATTTCTTTTATTTCTATATATTTTACTTTTTTTTTCCTAAAAAATCTTAATATATGGATTACTACTATATTTCTAAAAATGTTATTAGTGAAATATCTAATTCTTATTGATTTTTTTAAAATTCTATATGGACACCTTTAGGAGTTTATAGCTTCAAATTTTTATTAGTATAGATATAATGTCTTAAAATATCTATGGAGGTTAAGTAATTGTAATGTTTTAAAACATTCTATGAAGTTTAAATATTTTTAATATTTAAACCTTTTAAAATTTTCAAGTTTCAATATTTATAATATTTTAAACTTTTAAAATTTATAAATTCTAATTTTTACAAAACCTTTTAAATGTTAAGAAATTTTTAAAATTTAAAAATTATAAAATTTTGAAACCTTTTAAAGCTAAGACTTTTAGAATTTTTAATATTTATAATATTTTAAACTTTTAAAAGGTTCGAAATATAACATTTGAACCTTTTAAAAAGTTTCAATATTTATAATATTTTAAATTGTTAAAATTTAAAAATTATAATATTTAAAAAATTTTAGAAAGCTAAGAACTATTAAAAGTTTCAATATTTATAATATTGAAACTTTTAAATTTTTTAAATATTATAATATTTTTTTGAAACTTTTTAAAGTTTTAATTTGATCAGATAAAAAACCGGATCAAACCGAATAAAACTTTTAAACTTGGACGCCTGATAAATCAAGCTTTCCTGCTCATTCGTTGTTGGAAGCATATTAATCTTATTTATAATTGTTCTGAACCATTGTCTAAAAAATTTCTAGCCGATGTGGGATATTGTACATAGTTCTTTTATTTATATAAATTTCAAATTTTCCTTTCTCTAAAAAATTCTGGAAATTTTAAAAATGTACTTTTAAAATTTTTAAATATTATAATATTTTTTGAAACTTTTTAAAGTTTTAATTTGATCAAATAAAAAACCGGATCAAACCTAATAAAACTTTTAAACTTGGACGGCTGATAAATCAAGTTTTCCTATTCATTCGTTGTTGGAAGCATATTAATCTTATTTATAATTGTTTAGAACCATTGTCTAAAAAATTTCTAGCCAATGTGGGATATTGTGCATAGTTCTTTTATTTACATAAATTTAAAATTTTCTTTTTTCTAAAAAATTCTAGAAATCTTAAAAATGTTAATGAAGGGCATGTCAAATCCTAATTGGTCGTTTAAAAAATATCTTAATATAGAAAATTCTGGAAATCTTAAAAATGTTAATTAGTGACATGTCGAATTCCGATTGGATGTTTAAAATCCTAGGTGGACAGTCTTAGGAGCTTATAGCTTCTACTTTTTATTAGTATAGATTATAATCACAAGTGGTTGATAAATCAATATTTATTAGTTATTAGAATCTAATTTGGATTTGTTTAGTATAGTTAAAAGATGTACTAGTTTACTTCTCACAATATTACTTTAAAATAATATTGTTTTAACCCATTATGCAAATTTTAAAAACAAAAAAAATTTAATTAGATAAATAAAAGGAGAGAGAGTCTCTCTCTGCGATAAGCGACGTTTCAGAAAACTTTTCTCCGACAAGCCTTTCTTTTCTAAGTGTTTTCCGGCCGGCGTCGACTTCGTTGACGCCGGTCGGTGATTTCCCTTTGTTTGTAGTTTCATTTCTCTATTCTAATTTACAATTCCCTAATAAATTGGCCAATGATCTCTGAAATTTCATTGGTTTTTTTATTTTAATTCTTCTTAATTTTCTTCTTCTTTGGGATGAGATTCATTCCGACCAGAATCCAGCGAGTTTTTCGGTGGTGGGTCGATGCCTATCCGCTGAAGGTTTGTTCAAGCGGTTTCCCTTGTTCTTTGATTGAAATTGTTCTTCATCCTTATTGTCGATTCTGCTTCGGCATGAACTTCTTTTTGAGATATGATTTTCAATTTCGAATCTGGGATCCCGGTGACTCAATTGGTGAATTAGATGATGGTGACAATAAGACTCAATCAGATCTTATTGTTAAACATCTTATCTACCTCTGTTCAGCGGTTTTGGGGATCTTACACTCACTCCAAAAGGTGATGAAATTTTTTGATGTTGATGGTTTCTTATTCTGGTGTTTAAAAACCTTTGCTCCGCTAATTGATCTCTTTATATATGATGATACTTTATTTGAATCCAAAGATACATTGCGGTTAATCTATGATGGAATATGGTTGTTGTGGTTAAGTCTTTTCATCTCGTCAAGATGGATTCATCGGATTGCTCAAATCCAAGAAAATTTATTCCAGTTCATGTGCTTGGTGTGTCCGCTGGTGAATTATCATGATGTATTATGGAACATATTTTCAAGTACTATTGGCGGTTTTGGAGTTCGAAGGCAACGACAAGAACCATTCATTTACTGGCATCGAAGAATATCAACAAAGAAATCGAGAGTATGAAGTTATCATGGGTGATATTTACAACCAAATTAACACCATCGCCTAACGCGGGAGATGGAACTGATTGTGTGGTTAGCGATGTAACTGATGGATCACAACCCTTTGATTTTCATAAAAAGTTTTGGTGCTACACAAGAGAAAAGATAGCCTAACAAGAAGATCAGATGACGAAGACGATGAAGGAAAATAACAGACTGAATAATCTGTTAGCGTGTAAGGCTTATCTACGACAGAAGCAACGTGTTTTTTTCACTCTCTCGTATATTTCGTTATATTTAACTTTGGATGTATGGTATGCAGAGCTTCACTTTGTATGTTCATTGATACATTTGTATTATTAGTTTCAAATTAATGAAGAATGAAGATGTTAAAATATATATATTGTTTTACTGGATTTCTAACACCATACCTATTTACTTCTCAACAACATCGTATTGAAACCATGTAAAACAACCCTTCCCGTTATTTTTTTTTTTTTTTTTTTTTNCACTAGTGGTCCCATACCCACTAACAATCTAGCAACAAACAACAACAGCGGATAACAAAACAATTCCATTAAACCAATAAGAAATCCAACAATAACAATCCAATAGCCAACAATGCAATAATTCAGAACCATCAATGAAATAACCAAGTTCCAACATCCTACAATGTTCTATCAACTCGACACTAGCAACCTAACAATAGTTAGACCACAATCAATCAAGCCTCTAGAACATCCTCCTCCTCATCGCCTTGATTCCACGATCACACTTTGCTTTTACCTGCACCACAAACACATACTGAGATGCATGAGTATTGTTAAAAACACTCAGTGAGGCCATCCTCCCATCTACTGGGCTATACACACAAGCAACTGAGATTCCATTGTTAAGCTAAACAATAAACACATTCAACACATCAAACAAGACATAACTCATCATCGGATAAGATCGGTGTCGACCGACACTAGCACAACATGGTGTCGACCGACACCACACTGGTGTCGATCGACACTGCTTCTGCAGACGCGAACTGCACGAACCCAAACATCGATCCTCCGTTTCAAACCATCTCGAAACCATCCCAATCTTACCCAAATGTCTCAGGAACCTATGGGAAACACAAAAACAACAAACCCAAGCAAGAAAACACCACAAATAGACAAAGAACAACCAAACAAAAGAGATCTCAGGCTTAGATCAGCCATGGTCCAGCACTCACCTCTTTTTCAGGAAGATTAGTTTGAGAAACGGTGGAAACAACACCTTAGGAAGCTTCTCCTACATTCCCAGCAACAACTCTCCCTTCTACAGCTACAGATCTCACCAAAAACTACCAAGAACAAGCTACAATCTCAAAAACCACAAGTTCTCTCCTTTCTCTCTTTTTCCTCTGCAAACGGCGACAAGAGTCTCTCAAACCCTTAATTCGTCGCTTCTCCACTTATATACCCGGTTTAGGTAAGTAAACCAAACCAACCAAACCAAAATCGCGAATTAAAAACAAACCCGACGAACCCAGAATAGTGGTGTCGATCGACACACCCCTGGTGTCGGTCGACACCCACTCCGAAACTACACTAACCGGTTCGCGGATGTTACACCATGATTTTGAAAGATTTAGAAAATTTGCAATTTTGATAGATTTTAGGGAAGTTGATATGATTTGTTGTAAAATTCTTTCAAATTCCAGCTAAACCATGAGATTTGGATTTTCTATTTTTAACTAAACAAATCCTACAGGATCTCTAAAAATCATTAAAATCCAAATTCACAAACTGTTTTGAATAACAATAGATTTGAAAGTAGTTTTTTAAATCATCAGTTCAATAACAGTGAATTGTGATAGACTTTTAAAAATAAATGATTGAATAACATATGATTTGTAACTTTTACACAAATCACTTAAAATATCAAGTTGAACATTGGTTACACAAATCACTTATATAGAATTTTGATCATTGGTTATTCAACTCTTTTGTATGTATTTTAACAAAACAATTCAACCAACAACACATAAATTATTTATCAAATAAATTTCAAAATAATATAAACTGAAACATAGATTGTCAAAAATGAAAAAAAAAATCAATTATCAAAAATGTATTTTGTGAAGATAAAAACCTTAAAGAAACAAATTATTAATAGGTAGACTCGGAAAAAAATAAGGATTGAATTTAACTAACTAAAACATACGTCAAAATGTTTTTACAAACTTATTATGAGGTTAGTAATCAAACCATAATATATATATATATATATATATATATATATTATCTTTGACTTCTTGTTCTTGGTTCCAAAAATAAAACCATAATATATATATATATATATATATATATATATATATATATATATATATTTTAAGAAATTTTGAAGTAACAAAAAGCTTCATGTAATCATATTTCCGTTGTATAGTACATTGGCTGCAAATGGTGATTAAAAAACTGAACGAGCTGAATAAAATGAGATGAACCATCCAAATGAGCTGAATAAACTGAATGAGTTGAATAAGCTGCAGAGAAATAAATTAGTATGCTAAATGGTGACTATTAAGTCTAATAGCTGAATACAAAAATATAATATTAATGATATATCTATAATAGTATCTGAAATTATATATATAATTATATATATAATTGGTTTTTTTGAAGATAAATCATGATGATATAGGATCTCATTTTAGTTTTGATTTTAATCAATAAAAATATGAATTATTCGAAAGAGTTTAAAATTGAGCTGATTTTGCATACTTGGATATCTTTTATTCTTAACAAATAATGCTAATTTAAATTATTTGGTTTAATATTAAACATTAATTAATGTCAAAAAATTTGCAAACAAAAAAAAAATTAGTTAGTGAACGTAAGATTTGTTTGTTGCATATTTCAAAAATTTATATATAATTAAAAACTATAAATATAATTTAAAAAACATATTTTTTAAACTCACAATATTTGATTTTCCTACATCATCAAAATAATAATCCTGATTTCCACAATTACAATTTTTTATAAAACCAAAAATATTAATTCAAACATGTAAACTGAAAAAATATAATTAATTTTCTTTTTAAAAAAAAAAAAAATTTCATCTCCTACAATCTGTTCATCTTCTATTTTATCGTTGAACAATTTTCAGCCAAAAACTGCTATTTTCCAGCCCTAGGGTGAGACCTAATAAATTTGAGTTGAAAACATATTTATCTCAAATGGTGATTTTTTGGCTGAACAAAGTACGTTCAACTCATTCAACCAAGTTTTCGGTCGTAGATGTGGTGCTATAACCACTTAACTAAAGACATTTTTAATTGAGTATCATCTTTAATAGTACTAGATTTTGAACTCATGTTACGCGTGAGTGTATTTATTTATTTTTGCTGAAAATTATGTATGATTGATGAAAATTATAAAATATTATTTTATAAAAATATATTAAATTACTATTAATGCAATTTTTTTTATTTCAGATACACAATTTTTAAAATATAAAAATGAGTTGTGTTAAAAAATCAAATATGATCAAAAGAATCATGAATTTAACTGGACGTCGAGGCGAGGCGGATCGAACATTCAAACTGGTGAACTTGCATATACTAAATCATTTCTTTGACCACAAAAAAAAATGAAACATTTTTAGAATCATGAATTAATCTTGTTTTCTCATATTTAATTGGATGTCACCATCTATGTTTTCATGTTTCTTTTCTGCTGTTTCTTACTTTTCATTTTTTTTCCCCATCATTTTCATTTTCAAATTTTCATGATAATTGTTATCATTACCTCTTTTCTCGTAAAATTTGTGCAAATCATTACCACACAACTTGTTAACCCATCAAACTTCAAGACCAAAATCATTACCTCTTTTCTCGTAAAATTTGTGCAAATCATAAGTCAACATAGTCACCACATGCACTCAATTATTGATACCTCTTACTCAGTTTTAGATCCATATGTATTGAAACTTCTCTAACCAAAATCTACAAAATTGTAATTACTTGCAAAGAAAGTAATATGAACACATGTTATAATTTAAGGGGCATAAATGTGACACTCCGATTTCAGGGATTTGCGGAGAGGTTTCAAATAATTGATTTAGCCATCTATGTTATAAAAGTGCACTTATCTTTTCGGTCAATGGTCCTGAGAGAACTCCAAAGTTAAGTGTGCTTGAGCTGGAGCAGTCTCAAGATGGGTGACCTTTCGGGAAGTGACTGTCGAAACTGTGCAAGTGAAGATAAAACACAGGGAAATATCATGTGGTGATTTGTAGGGATGGTAACAAGTCTTTAAACTCTCTCGGACGTAGCAAACCGTGCGGCAGATATAGATGGGTTCACGGGCCTAGTGAGAGGACATGAGGCCCATTAAGGAAGGTGGGCCCATGGATTGGGATTGGACATGGATTCCACTAAGAGGTGGCGATCAGGGGTTACAAGTCGTATCAGAGCCCATATGGTTACGGGTTCTCTGTGTGCTTTGTGTTGTGGATGTTGGATTGAATGCTTATGTGTGGCATGGGGTCCTAGAACATCCTCTTCGAGCCTACTTTGTGATTCCACGGTGAGTTGTGTTCTTTATGTAGTTAGGGTCGTTTGTTTGCTTAGCCTTATGTTCTTGGTGATACAGATGGTTAGAGGTGAGATAGCTGCTGGTCGCGGGCTTGGTTGTGGTCGTGGTCGTGGCCGTGGCCGTGGACGGGAACAGGTTCCTGAGACCAATGGGAGTATGGCCCAGTATATGGACAGTGAGGAGGTGGCAGAGTCGCAGGTACATCCTAGAGTGTCTAGAGACCAGGCTGGTGTGGGTATGGGCAGGGCTGATTGGCTCGGTATCGGTAACGGTGTTGCCCCGGGAGTGGGGGTTGCAGCGGAGGGTGCTCCAGATAGAGAGGATATTCTGGCGGACTTGCTAGCTCAAGTATTAGCACGGCTTCCAGTAGTGGCGCAGCCAGCGGCTGGTGTGCAGGCTTCTGTGGTGCCACCAATGGTTAGTGGGCAGGTTCCAGTAGTGCCGCTAGTGGTTGGTGGGCAGGGTCCAGCGATGCAGCCTGTGGCTGGAGTGTAGGCAGGTGTGCAGCCGTGGGCCGAGGTAGTGGATGCACAATATGTTCAAATGTTGGTGCAGCTACGACATGTGGGTGCAGAATATTTTCCCAGGAGGCCCAGATTCGAGTGCAGCGGATGAGTGGAGAGAGCGGATGGTAGATATTTTCCAGTCTCTCTGGTTTCCCGACCATTATCAGGTAGACTTGGCATCACACTACCTTTCGGGGGATGCGAGGGTCTGGTGGAGGTCGGTGATGGCACAAAGATTGCTGCGTGAGATGACTTGGATGGACATTGTGGGAGAGTTCAATGCCAAGTATTTTCCGTAGGAGGCCCTTGATTGCATGGAGGTGCGGTTTTTGGGGTTGAGTAAGGGGAACCATATTGTGAGGGAGCTGGACGTAGAGTTCAGTCAGTTTGTGGGGTATACAGGCCGGTCTTTGGAGCCAAAGTCGGCTTAGGTGCAAGGTTGTTGTTGGCTCTGCGTGATGACCTGAGGACTAGGTGCAAAATGAGGAGCTACGCTACGAGAGCGGAGCTGGTGGAGACTGCAGCTGGGATAGTGGATGACTTGAGGTTACAGGTTGTGGTGGTCAGTCCTCCGGCGCAGCCGAAGTGGACTCAGCCGCATTCTGCTTCTGGAAAAGGCGGTAAGCCTACGCAAGGACAGAAGAGGAAGTTTGATGCCATGCAAAGGTCGGGGTCCAATGGTGCGGGATTTTTCGGGTGTGGTGATGCCGGATACCTTGGTGGTGGTCTTAGTTACACCGGTTACCATGGTGGCGGTCCTGGTGACGTTTGTGGCCTTTGTGGTGGTCCTTTTGGACATTTCTATGGCCTTAGTGGCGGTCCTGAGAGACGTTTTTGCGGTCTTCGTGATGTGTCTAGAGTCTTTGTGATGTGTTTAGGCTCTTTGTGACGTCTCAGTAGCCTTAGTGGCGAGCGTTGGCCGTAGGACATTGCGATGTTCCTACGAGAGCCATAGAGGTAGTTTTAGTCAGCGTGGTACTCTGTCGAGCTCAGAATTATTGCTCTAGAGATATGAGATCTCGAAGAACTCATGATGGTACGGTTAGGTTCCTGTGTATCGTTATCTTGAAGGACTTTATGGCGTGAGGGTATAACTGGTATATCGACTTCGGGTGATGATCCAAAGGCGCAATGTAGGGTGATAGCCCAAGAGCAAAATTTGACTCCTGATACCGTAGCTGGAGGGCTGAGGCTCGATGGCGAGCCGGTAAGACTCGAAGGTTGAGTACTGAGAGCGAGCGAGATGCATGAGTTGACAGCGTATAATGTCAGAGACGCGGGTTATTGGCGAGATTGAGTCCTCATAGCTAGTCGGAGGATGTGCATGCCATGGTGTTGGTTGCA
Source organism: Camelina sativa (assembly GCF_000633955.1). Lineage (NCBI taxonomy): Eukaryota > Viridiplantae > Streptophyta > Magnoliopsida > Brassicales > Brassicaceae > Camelina > Camelina sativa. The sequence continues at coordinate 9,337,831 of NC_025691.1, forward strand.
CGGGAGATCCTTGGCTGTTGGTCTTGGTGCTAGATGCGAGGACGAATATATGCTGGTGGAGGAGAGTTATAACACCCGCGAACCAAAAAGTGGATTTTTGGTAGGGGTGTCAATCGACACAACTTGTGGTGTCAGTCGACAACTTTTGCGGATGGGTTAAAAAATCGGTTTGATTTTAATTATCCGGTTCGGGTGATTGGTTTAGGATAAGCCGGTTTCACAATTTTAGAGGGGAAAGAAGAAATGAGAGATCCTGAGACTGTTCTTGAGGTTTTTGGAAGATCCTTTGTCCTGTGAGTGAGTTTTCTTCCTAGAGAGTGTGGATTCAAGGCTAAGGACGTGGTGGGAAGGTTGTTGTGGTGCTAGCTTTGTCGTTTGGGAATAGATCTCATTAATTGGCTAAGGTGAGTGCATGACTATGGCTTATCTAAGCTAAAATCTCTGTTTCTGTGACTTTGTGTGTTGTGGGGTTGTTTGTGAGTTTTGTGGCTCCTGAGGCTTGGATTCTTCTTGGGATCGTGTGGGATGGAAAGGAGAAGCTTGGAGGCGAAATTCAGAGGTTCTGTTCAAAGGAAATTGATGTTCAACATCAGTGTCAGTCAACACCAACGCAAGGACGATTCGAGGACTTGGCGAGTGTCGGTCGATGCCATGTGGAGGTGTCAGTCGACACCGTTACGGATTTGTGAATGTCAAGCAGGTGTCGGTCGACACCAGATGAGCAGCATCGGTCGACACCCTTTTACAGCAACCGTTTATGTCATGTTGATTTGTGCATTGCCTGGTTTGTTTTTATTGTTTGTTGATTGTGGCATGAGAGATCTTATTGCTTATGTGTATAGCCTAGTAGATGGAAGTATTGCCTCACTAAGTATTTCTGGTAATACTTACGCCTCTCTTTTGTGTTGTGGCATGTTGTGGCGTAGGTAAAGGCATAGTGTGATCATGGAATCAAGGTTATGAAGAGGAGGATGTTCTACAGATTCGGTAGTTTGCTCTCTGTCTTTGTTAGGATGCTATAGTGGAACTTAGTGGTCTAGAACGGATGCTAGGGTTGCTGGTTTTTATGATTGGTTATGTTCTAGATTGTTGTTGAACTTGATATTATATTATTTCTTTAATTGTTATTGATTATTGGAGTTGAATTAAATTGTTATACGCTGTTGTTGTTGATAGGGGGTAGGTTGCTAGTGAGTATGTGATCAGTAGAGATAAGGATATTAACAAAAAAAAACGTGTCGGGTTATTTCAGTTTGGTATCAGAGCCAAACCCAGACGAGTGTGGAGTCAAGTGGACTCACAACGTCGGAGGTGACGGTCTTGGTGCGCAACGAGGACATTGCGATCTGTTAGTGGGAGTGAATTGTGACACCCCGGTTTTAGAGACTTGCAGAGGGGTTTAAAATATTTGATTTGGCCACCTATGTCACCAAAGTGCACGTATCTTTTCAGTCAAGGGTCCTGAGAGAACTCCAGAGTTAAGCGTGCTTGAACTGGAGTAGTCTCAAGATGGGTGATATTCCGGGACGAGATTGTCGGAACTGTGCGAGTTAGAACAAAACACAGGGAAATATAATGTGGTGATTTGTAGGGACGGTAAAAAGTCTTGAAAGCCTTCCGAACGTAGCAAACCGGCCGTCGGATATGGATGGGCTCACAGGCTTAGTGAGAGGACATGAGATCCATTAAGGAAGGTGGGCCCATGGACTGTGATTGGACATGGGGTCCACTAAGAAGTTGCGGTCGGGTGTTACAAGTGCTAGCCAAACCCAGACGAGTGTGGAGTCGAGTGGAGTCACACCATCGGGGCTGACGGTCTTGGTGCATAATGAGGACGTTGCGATCTGTTAGTGGGGGTGGATTGTGACACCCCGATATCAGAGACTTGCGTAGAGAAAATAATTGATTTAGCCACCTTTGTGGCCACCTAGGTCACCAAAGTGCACTTCTCTTTACTGTCAAGGGTACTGAGAGAACTCCAGAGTTAAGCGTGCTTGAGCTGGAGTAGTCTTATGATAGGTGACCTTCTGGGAAGTGACTGTCGGAACTGTGAAAGTGAGGACATAACACAGAGAAAGATCATATGGTGATTTGTAGGGACGGTAACAAGTCTTTAAAGCCTCCCAAACGTAGCAAACCGGCCGTCGGATATGGATAGGCTCACAAGCCTAGTGAGACGTGAGACCCATTAAAAAAGGTGAGTACATAGATTGGGATTAGACATAGAATCCACTTAAAGGTGGCGGTCGGAGCGTTATAATAAACAAACTTAAAATCCAACTTAGTTTCCGACTCGGGTATTGAAGTTTCTGGAGGCCCATTAGATAATTCCCTATTCTTCATTACACACATTTTTTTAACAAATACAATAGCACTTAATTGTAGATATGTTTATATTTTGAGGGCTAATTAATAAAAGGTGCATGGAGCTCTATAACGATAATACATCAGCTTTTTTGCCAAAGTGCTTCTCTATTAATATATAAGAGATAAAATACAAACACAATAAAATTTTTTAAAAAAATAATGGTTTCTATTAAATTAGAAAAATTATTTCCAATGTATAAGATTACAAATTTGAATTATTATTAGTGTACTATACGAAGTGGAATAAAATTAAAAATATATATACATGTATATACCTACTAATATGTTTATATTAATTTTACTTTGCTAATTTTTGGTTACGTTCACAAATTTTTGTATTATATTATACAATACATAGTTTTGAGTAAAATTTTGTATCTTATGAGAAGTACATTTATAAAAATAACATTAAAAGTGTAAGAAATTATATTGAAATGCCATTAGAAATAGTTAAAAAAAAAAGGATCATTAAGAATAATTAAAAGAATTTAAATAGAATAGATAAAAAAAGTAGTGTATTAAAAATAAGATATTTAAAAATATCCATTTGATTAAACAACTAAAATTTATACAGATATTATCTGATCTATATAGATTTTTCGGCAATAATCTGATTGTAAGTATGGTAGATGAATTGGTAATAATGAATAACAAAATAGCAAAAAAAGTTATTTTAAATTTAATTCAAAAAAAATAATCATCCCACCGCGGTTTAACGTGCGTCAGTACCTAGTACATATTATTAGAAAAGTTATTTTACCGGCAGCCAATTGCATCAACGTGACTATAAAAACTATGGACAATACTTGGGTTCATCCTAGGGGTGAACCTCTTCATTCACCCCCTTATAAAATAAATAAATAAAATCTGTATACATTATTATAAAATGAGAAACTTAAACCGCTCTTTTATAAACTTAGACCGATATATAATTTCGTTCTAATTGTAAAATCTAAACCCTAACTATCTTATTTGTAAACTCAAACTGATATATAATTTCCTTCTAATTGTAAAATCTAAACTCTAACTATAACATCCGCGAACCAAATAGTGAGATTTGGGGATGCGTGTCGATCGACACCAAGGGTGTGTCGGTCAACACCAGCTTTTCTGGTTCGACCAGATTGAGTTATATTGTCGAATTTGGATTGGTTTGGTTCAACTGAAGCCCGAACCGACATATTTAAAGAGGAGGGTCGACTCAGGGTTTTGGAAAAGAAGCTTTTGTCGCCGTTTGAGAAGAAAAAGAGAGAAAAGAAAGAGTTTATGAGTTGAGAGGTGTTTGGATTGTTCTTGGTGGTTTTTGGTGAGATTTGTTGCTTTGGAAGGGAGTGTTGTTGTTGGGAACAAAGGAAGAGTTTCGTAAGGTGTTTTTCCACTGTTTTCAACCAAATCTTCCTGCAAAAGACCAGGAGTGTTGTTGTTGGTGAGTGCTTGACCATGGCTGATCTAAGCCTGAGATCTCTTTTGTTTTGGTTGTTCTATGTTGTTTGTGGTGTTTTGCTTGCTTGGGTTGGTTGGTTTCGTGTTTCCTTAGGTTCCTGAAGCGTTTGGGAGAGTTTGGAACGGATTGGAAACGATTTGAAACGTAGGTTCGTCGTTCGGCTTCGTGCAGATCGCGTCTGCGAAGGCGGTGTCGATCGACACCGGCTAGGTGTCGGTCGACACCAATCTTATCCAACACTTGTTTTTCCTGGTTTGATGTGTTGTTTGTGTTTGTTTGTTTGCCTTAACAATGGAATCTTAGTTACTTATGTGTATAGCCCAATAGATGAGAGGATTGCCTCACTGAGTGTTTATGACAATACTCATGCATCTCAATTTGTGTTTGTGGTGCAGGTAAAGGCAAAATGTGATCGTGGAATCAAGGCGACGAGGAGGAGGATGTTCTAGAGGCTTGATTGATTGTGGTCTAGCTATTGTTAGGTTGCTAGAGTTGAGTTGATAGAACATTGCAGGATGTTGGTTTTTGTTATTTACTTGATTGGTTATTGGATTATATCATTGTTGGATTTTTATTGGTTAATGGAATTGTTTGGTTATCCGCTATTGATGTTTATGTTAGTTGCTAGTGGGTATGAGACCACTAGAGAATTATTATTTTTATTTAAAAAAACGGGAAGGGTTGTTTCACTAACCATCTCATTTGTAAAACCAAACCGACATATAATTTAATTTTAATTATAAAATCTAAACCCTAACCTTGTCATTTGTAAACTCAAACCGACATATAATTTTGTTCTAATTGTAAAATTTAAACCCTAACCACCTCATTTGTAAATCCAAACTGACATATAGTTTCGTTTTAATTATAAAATTTAAACCCTAATTATCATTTATAAACCCAAACCGATATATAATCTCATTTAATTGTAAAATGTAAACCAAGCAAATATTTAACTTTCTTTAAATAAAAATAGAGAATTTGTTAGAAATGCCCTTTTTGGCATACCTCTTTTCAAAAATGCTCTTTTTTGAACATTTTCATTTTTGCCTTCTTTTACAAAATTTCCTATGTTAAATTAATTTTTAGAATTTGTTTTTTTAGGTTTGGGTTCCCAATTTACATTTATGGTATAGTTTTTAAGGGATAGAGTTTAGTATTTGGGGTTTAGAGTTTATAATTTTGCCATTTTATATATTAAAAGGGGTATTTTTAAAAATGGACACCATCAAAGGGTATTTTTGAAAAGTGATATAGAAAAAGGTATTTTTGAAAATCCCCCATAAAAATATACAGAATTTATTTTCTTAATTTGTTTTACTTTTTAATTTAATTTTGATATATTTTTTAAATAAAATATTCTGATTGGTTGAGAGGGGAGGAGGTGGATACAAAGGTTCACCCCTAAGTATTTTTCAAAAAGTATTATGGCTTTATAAAAGAAACTATAATAATGTTTCATAAAATACTATTATGAAATTATGTTATTATTTTTTTCCCACTGTAAAACAAGCGATACTACAAATGTAGAAGACAATATTGAATTACTTAAAATAATAAAGATAAATTTAAAAGAAATTTTGTATATGTCAAATAAATTAAATAACAAAGTTAAATATACTCTCGCGCCACGCGGAGTCCTCTACTTAGTGATGGTATATTACTCAACCATCACCTCTGAATGTAAAAACATGATGCTATTAGTTTGAGTGTTTGATTTGTAAAAGAAATAACAGCTCTAGAATCCAATATTTATAGGTTGATTTACGTTAGTAATGTGTTCTATTGGCAAATGTTTAGAATCTAGTTGAGCATAAATGGAGGTGGTGAAATAAAAGTTATGAATTTGGTTGAAACGGAGAGAAGATTAAACTGGCAAGAATCTTAAATAAAAAGAGGAGGTTGAGTCCAACTAATTTCTTATGCCAACTATACAATTTCTTCTTCATGGACCCTCACTCTATCTACATCTCACCTTTTATTTCATTTTCCCAATATTTTATATAAAATAGCAATAATTATCACCAATAATCATAAAATGTTAGAAAACTATAACACGGTCGGTGCATGGTGTAGGACAACTTTTTACAAAAGTGAGAAAAATGTTGTTTTTGTTTTATTGCTTTCAAAAGAAGAAATGTTGTTTTTTATATTGGCATTTTGTGAAATCGCATAATCATGTTTTTGCGATGAAATAATAAGATATGATGGACACTAAAGGTGGATGGATTTTTTGGTCTCTTCTCATTTGAAATTGGTGTATAGTAAAACTACAAATTTAAATTTCAATGTTAATCGGTCTATAAATGTTCATCCTCACAACTTAGAAATTCCCAAAAGAAATTTCATGAAGAACACACATAAAAAGCAATCGCTAGGAATCGTTTAATCACACATGTCTTGGTAGGTTTCCAATATTCTATGAAAGACAACCTAATAAACTTTTATACTTGAAAGTTGGAACAACAAATTAATACAGCAAACATTATCCAATTCACAGCAAGCCCTTGATAACCAAGAGATCGAGCTATACATGCACTACGTTATACGTGTTATAAAACTTTTTTTCAATGTACCAAATAAATTTGACCCAACATATCAATTCTATGGAAATTCATATCAAAATAGTGACAGGATGAAGTGTTTTTATAAATAAGTATCTAGTCGATCTAGCTCAATGAGCTTTAAATAGAATAAAAACGTTAGATTGAAAGGAAATATAGCACTATAACCTCTATAATTAACATTCGATAAATGTCAATAAATCAGTATATTTCTTTGGTGTTAAATTAGGTTTTCGATTTAATTTATATATCAATAAATTAATAACTTATAGAGGTTTTCATGTAGCTCATTAAGGTTGGCTTTATTTAGTGAACTGCGCAATAAAAGTTTAGGAAGGATGTTTAGTGCAGGAAAAATAAAAGACAACAAATTAAAAACACAGAGATTTAAGTTTCATAGATTGATATCATTTTGCCCAAAGTAGGGATGTTAAAATGGAACCCACCCTATTTAAACTCATGCCATTTAAACCCACCCCATTTAAGTACAAACCCATTTGAAACCCATTTAATCATACCCATTTAAACATAGATTGCCCCATTTAACATATTAAAACCATTTAAGTATATAATTTTGGTGATAATGTGCAATTTTGCGGCTTTGTAATTTTGGCGGGAAAAATCTATTTGTGAGAATATTTTTTAATGATGTATAAACTCAATTTTTTTCGGTTTTGAGAAAAAAAAAACATTTTGATAACACATGACATTTTTGCATTTTTGGCGGTAAAACACAGTTTTGAGAAAATAAACATTTTGATAAAGAGATAATTTTTTTTTTCGGGAAAACACGTTTTATGTTTTTGGCGAGAAAACACGGTTTTGGGAGAAAATACGTTTTTACGGTTTTGGCCGGAAAACATGTTTTTGTAGTTTTGGCGAGAAAACACATTTTGCGGTTTTGGCGGGAAAACAAGTTTTTACAGATTTGGCGGGAAAACTCATTTTTACGAACTTGGCGAGAAAAAATGGTTTTAATAAAAGATAATTTTTTTTGGCGGAAAAATATAATTTTATAATTTTGGCAGAAAAATATAATTTTATATGATAAATATTTAATAAGAATATCAACAAAAATGAATCTAGATGGATACCTATTTATTTATGATAAAACTCATATAGTTAATGAGAGTAACTTGGGAAACTCATATAAGCCCATTTAATTTTTTTCATAAATGAGTATAAATGGGCTCATTTTAAATCAAAATGTTCCATCATTTACTGTTTTTAATGTGCATTGGATGTATAGACTGAAACTTAGGTACTTAATTAAGTTGTTACCAAAATAAATAATCAAAGATTCTTTTTAAGTTATGTAAGGATATTAATTTAAAAATCTAATGTATATATACTACTTGGGTGACTTGGTTTTACCAACTTATACAAAACTATACATAAAAAAGATAGCTCTAAATCATGAATACATTTTTTTGTTTTAATCATTGTAATTGCTTTGAGTTTTGGATCGAACAATGCTAGCAAAGTTTTTCCAAAAAACAAAGTAATTATCCATAATTCTCTCAAAAGGAGTGATGATATTCTCACGATTCATTGTATATCTGATCAAGAAGATCTTGGTATTCACTATGTGCATTTTGCAGACTTCTATTCCTTTAAGTTTGGGGATAAATTTTTTGGGGGGACTAAGTTTGACTGCAAACTATCGCATGGAGTGGGTTTTAAATCCTCTGTTACTTTTACTGCTTACAAAGAAAATCCTTATTTTTACATTAAATTTGGTGAGGTAACGTTTTGGGATGTTAGAGAGGATGGGATCTATCTCTCAAATGAGTATTATCATGAAAAGTTTATGTATAGTTGGTAAAATCTTAGTCTTCAATCCATATTGTCTTTTATATTTGATGTTAAATGAATTTCATGATATAAGAAAATAATACTAAATATATTGGATTTTCAAAATTATATACAAAACCTACAATTATCGGTCTGTAATTTATGCAATATGACAAATCCTAATATACAATATACACCATAAAAAAAATATAATTGTTTGATTACACGTTGAATTGCCTTAAAATGGGATTTTTTTATAATTAAAATTGAAAATATACTAGTTTGACACAAATTTGGCAATTAATTGCTAAATTAACACTCCATCCTATCAAATAACTAGAATGACATAATTTTTAGGTAAAAAGACTAAAGGCCAAAAAAAAATTTTCTTAACTTTTTTTTTAAAAAACGAAAATACAATATAGTATTTAATATTTTGATTTAAAAATATGATTAATGAAAAATATAAAATGATTAAAAAATAGACTAAAAACACAGAAATTTTGTATTTTTAAAACAAAAATACAACATAGCATTTAACATTTTGATTTAAAAATATGATTAATGAAAAATATAAAATGATTAAAAAATATGATGTTTATTTTTTTGATATAATTTTTAAAAATAAAGTATGATTTAAAATATAATGTATAAAAATAATACTCAAAATCATGTTTATAAAAATATTATGTATAAAAATATGATTTAAAAATATGAAGATTAAGATATATAGTTTAAATAAGTTTTATTTAAAATATAATGTATGAAATTATATCTAAAAAATAATGTATATAAGAAGTATTAAAATGAGATTTATGAAAATATAATATAATATATAAAAATATAATTTTAACATATGATGTTAATTTTTTAAATATGATTTAAGAAAAATAAAATGTATAAAATATGCTTTAAATATATGAGTTTAAAAATATGATTTATAAAAAATATAATTAATAAAAATATAACTGAAAAAATATAACTTAAAACAAATATGTTGTCAATATATTTATATTTTACATCTAATAAATCTGTTATCAAACACCAAATTTTTGGACGCAAATAAAAAAACTGTCATATCGTAAAAAAAACCTGCCATAACATATGGTATTCCCATAGGTCATTTTAGCAATTTTTTAAAAATGTAATAAATCTGTTATCAAACGACAGTTTTTTGGTTAAATTAAAAAATCTGTTAAATTAAAACAAANTCAACCTAGTAATTATTTTTCTGTAAAAAAATATGTCATGTTACGACAGACTTTTAATCAAGAAAATAAATCTGAAATAACTGTGGAAAGTAAATCTGCTAGACATTTTACAAATCTGTCATATATTATGATAATATGTGATGTCTTTATAAATAAGTCTGTCATGAAAAATAAATCTTTCATCAATTATAAATCTGTCATAAGTGTAACTAAAAAAATCTGTCATCCAAAATAAATCTGTCATAAAAAATCTGTCATACAAAAATAAATCGGTTGTGCCAAAACAAATCTGTCATACACAAATAAATCTGTCACAACTAGTACAACCGACTTTTGAAAATATTTAGATTTTCTTAAAAAGAATTTTGGGAGGGTAAATTTGACTTTATTTTTTTCCTAATAAAGCAGAAAATAGTATTTTAGGCAAAAAAATAAGTCATCTAACCCTCACATTTTATGAGTTAATTTAGTAATTCAATCTAGTTTTTCTCCCTAATTAAAATAAAATGAATTATATCCAACCAAATTGGTTCAGTAATTCGTATCCGATCTGGAATGCAAAAAACAAATGATAATGCAAGCATTTGAATTAGAAAAATCTTTTGATTTATTAATTTTCAAATGAACTATAAAATCCAAGCATCAAAATCAAAATTTTGACAAAAAACTGGTTATGATTCTCCAAAATCAAAGTTTGGAAACTACTTTTGTAGCAACAAAAAGTAATTACTTAAAACTAAACATTTGATCCGTTTCAAACAATTCTAACAAGCATGAAGATTCTCATTCATTTAGTTCATTAAGCATCCCAGGAAAAACGGCTTTTTCATACCTCCACAATAGTCTTGTGTTGAATTTATACATTTGATTATTGATCTGGCGTAAACATACATTATGTTGATAGATATTTGAATTTCGTACCCTAACTTCGAAATCAATACCCCAAGTATAATTGTTGTGCCATGACATACAAAAACGTGTTTATCGACTAACTCTGTTAAGCTTCCGTTTAATAAATATGACGTGGATTCCACGTGTGCGCGACGATCCAAACGACTTCGTTTTGGCAAAACAGAGAATCTAAAATTTTGTCCAAAACGACGTCGTTTTTTATTTCTATCCAAAATCTTTCTTCTTCTCTCCCGAAACTCTCTCTCGCGGCGGAGGAACCCTAGAATTTGGGTGTTTTCAATTTCGAGTCGATCTGAAGTAGGTTATCCAATGTATTCATCATCTAGTTCTGGTAAGTAATAATTATTGTTTTGGTTGATTTTAATTATTCAATTTCGATAATATATATGCGAATTTTGATTTGGAAATTTGGCTAAGGGTTGAAAGCGAGCTACAATCGTCGTGGACAAGAAAGAGGGATACCTAGAAAATGTAGATGTGGTGCAGTGTCTGTAATCAAAACTTCAGAAACATTGAAGAATCCAGGGAGGTTATTCTATTGTTGTCCTTATGGCTCAAAGGAGAATTGTGGTCATTTGTTCAAATGGACTGATTTATCTATGGTGGAAGAGATTGAAGAGGTTGAGAGTGTTGTTGAGAAGATACAAGTAGATGTGGGAAGCTTAGAGAAAGGCTTACATGATGTGGAAGCTGAGATGAAGAGTCTAGCAATGAATAGCAATGGAAGTGAAATAGAAGGCATAAAAGCTGTTGCACAAGGATGTGAGAAGGAGATTGGAGAACTCAAAGCCATGATCGTTTGTTGTGAGAAAGAGATTCAAGCATTACGTAGCTTCAAAAATTTGATTGTGTGTAGTGTAGTCATGTTTGTTGTATATGCTTTAATCTTTTAAGCAATAAGCAAAACATGTCTTGACTTGCTACCAATGTTAATGGAGCAATATGTTTATGTAATGGTAATGGAGCTAAAATGCTATAAAGAGTGTTGTTTTAGATGATTCCATTTAGATGACAAAGTTTTAAACAACATCCGATTCAATAAGTAGACAAAAAACAAGCATCCTACATCTTAAACCATATACCAAAAAACCATCATCCTAAACATTCAATCCAAACAACATGATCCTAAAACTTTGAACCATCCTAATCATAAGCTATAAAACAACTAATCAGCAAGTGAAATCTGTGATGGTTGGCTTGATTGGCTTGGTTGACTTGCTTGACTTGGACCTTCCCCTTGTGCTTTCCTTGGCTTATATCGATGGATCCCAATATTAGGACAACTTCTTGTGTTATTTCCTACCGTGATACAGTTAGCACAACGCAAAATAATTCCTGCTCTGCTAATTTTAATCTTCTTTGGTGGAGCGACATCTTCTACAACCTTTGCTTTCCTTTTCCTTTTCTTTGGAGATTCATTTTTGCCCTTGATTCGTTTTTGTATCTTTGTCCTCCCTTTAGTTGGCTCTATAGGTGGTGGTTGAATCTCTGTTTCACCCGATTTTCTCCAAAAGTACATACCATTAACTCCCCTCATTGTCTCATTGTATTGAGCCACCCATCTTGATGTCAAATACCAGTCAGAGTTAACAAAATCCTCAGGCTTCAGATTCTTCCTCATCCCAATTACACGCAAGACATGACGGCAAGGAATTCCTGTCATACTCCACCTTCTACATGCACATGTTTTTGCATTCATATCAACCCTGAAACCATGATGAACATGTTCTGCCACCTCATAATGACCATTACCGCAGGGGATTACCTGACAATACTTCAAGTATCTCTGCTCTTCCTTAATAGTCTTGACCACTTTCGGAGTATACTTCCCCTTGTTCTTTGCAGCCTTCTTTCTTCTCTTTTCATTTCGGACCAAGCATTGTCGCCTTATTGTCTCCAACATTGCTACCAATGGCATCTCTCTTGCTTTGTTGATAGTATTGTTGTAAGACTCTGAGAAGTTATTCGAGACATCTTCACACACTGATGTGTAGCCGAAGAAAGCACGGCTACAGTTCTCTGGATTCTTCGACATCACAGCATCATAAACACCTTGATCAAACTTCTTCAGTTCTTCAGTGGCTCTGTTGTAGTCTGCGTTATTGAAACTTTTGGCAACAGCCCAAAATAGGTGTTTAGGCAGCTCTTTACCCGGATATGCTCTCCTAAGGTTCCCATATATGTGGCGTGCACACATACGATGTTCGACTTTGGGCAACTCTTGTTCCACAGCAATAAGCAGGCCCTATCATAAAAATAGTAAGTGTCTCAAACTCATATTTTAAGTATAATGTAGATTAGGAGAGTAAGTGTCTCCAACTCACCTTCTGCCTGTCTGAGATGAGACTAAATCCTTCACCATCTCCAAGTTGCAAGTCTGTTTTAAGAAGCTGGATAAACCATAGCCAACTATCTGTATTCTCTACTGGCACAATAGCCCATGCAACAGGGAAGAACTGGTTGTTGGCATCTCGTCCTATAGCTGCCAAGAGTTGACCTTTGACATCGTTCTTCAAAAAACAACCATCTATCCCAAATATGGGTCGACATTGAGCAACAAATGTCTTCTGGAGTGCTGCCAAACAGACGTAGAACCTGTCGAACTTCTCAATACCTTCATCCGTTCTCATTGTTCCCACTTCAACAGTCGAGCCTGGGTTAGAACTAACAAAAAAATAAGCAACGTAAGAGATGAGAATCGGTTTCAAAAAAGTAAATGCAAATCTACAAAGAAAAACTTACTCAAGTAGCTCTAGACGGTAGTCCTTTAGTCTAGCAAATTGCTCATCATGTTCAGCTTGAATCATTGCCAATGCTTTTGTCTTGGCTTTTCTACATTGATCTGGAGTGACCACCAAGTTGTAACGGTCCTCCATTACTGCTTGTATTGCCTTCGGCTTGAAAGTAGGATCATTCCTAATGTCATCCAATACTAACTTAGCAATGACCCCATCCTTCACTACCTTGCTATACTTGTTTGGGACACATGAATGGAAGTCATTGCAGTACATGACTTGGAATGTGTTAAGTTCTTTTTGAAAAGAACAATAGAGTCTGAATTTGCGCCAGATCAATAGTCAAATGTATAAATTCAACACAAGACTATTGTGGAGGTATGAAAAAGCCGTTTTTCCAAGCACCCCAACACCCACTACTGTTAGTTGGCTGGGAAAGTTTTGCCCATCTAATGATTGATTGAGCGATTCAACATTATTTTTGATGGTTTGATGAAATCAATTTAGGGTTCTAGCTGTGTGAAAGAACATATTTGAAAATATTGTTTACATATGTATCACAGTAAAAACATAAATTGATTTGAGATTTCGATCAATAGAATTATCTGAATAATCAAATTTTGTTTAGCTGTCATAGTCTCTTTGCTGTTCACATAAAAGTGAATTTATTTTCTTTCTTTCTTTCTTGTTTTTCACTTTTATGCTTTGACAGCTTTTGTTTTTACAACGTTCAACATTATCATAGCATATTGGAAAACAAAAAATGTGTAAATCTCATTATGTCATATCAATAAATTAAAAGAAGAAAATATGAGATTTTTTTGCCTTTGTCTAATGAATACAATAGAACTTGCTAGTTTCTCTCTAAAACAAGCTGATACCTCAATTATAATAGGTGGCCAATAAAATTAAAAGAATTCATACAGCTCAACATGGCTTACTAATAAAAATTGTAGTTTGTTCCGTCCACGTCACACTATCTCTCACATAATTTGGTTAAAAAGCTTGCAAATACTTTAAAACTCCTTAGCAACGGCGGAACTACGTTGACATAACGGGTGTGTGCTGAGGCCCCTCTTGAAACAACCTGACCCTTTTTTAATAATAATAATAATATAATTAAATACTCTATAATATTTAATTACAATCTAAACAATAAATCCACAACAAATCAATATGAACAGCGGAAGACACCAAACCAACTCCAATTTAAATACCATATCAACTAAAACTAGTAAAAACCATCAACCTAACATACATCTAAACCAAGTTCCAACATAAATAACATGACCAATAATACAACCAAGATTCTAGATCATCCTCCTCCTTATCGCTATGATTTCACGCTACACATTACCTGCACAAAAAAACACAATGAAATGCGTGAGTATTACTAAAAATACCCAGTGAGGCGATCCTCCCATCTATGAGCTATACACACAACCAAATCAAGAGTACAACCACAAATAAAACATAACAAACCAACCATTGAGCAGAACATCTAATAACACATTTCACCACACCTACTCATTGAAACAACCCAACCTGTTTTTTTTATTAATATATAATTAAGCATCTTTAACTACTTAATTAACATATAACATAAACATTACTAACCAACCATAATACCAATAATAACCAACATCCAATAACATGCACAACAGAAACATAACTCATGACAAACTCCAACAAAACATCAACATTATACCATTCTATCCAACAATCTAGCATATTTCTATACAAGGTTCCGACAACATATAAACATAACCACAACAGAATAACCGAGACCCTAGATCATCCTCCTCCTCATCGCCATGATTCCACATCATATACCTGCACATCACAAACAACAATTGAGATGCATGAGTATTATCACAAATATTTAGTGAGGCGATCCTCCCATCTACTGAGCTTTACACACAAGCGAAAAGACAAACACAAAACAAGTGAACCAGACAATTCTGAACACATTCATGATTTGCGACGTTGCGTCGGTCGATGCAACATCTTTGCATCAACCGACGCACACCTTACGTCAGTCAATGCAACTTCCAAATCCCTAGCTGCATTGACCGATTCAACCTCGCATCTCCTCCAAAATCTCTAACTGCATCGACTGACATCTTTGCATCAACCGACGCACTCCTTATGTCGATCAATGCAACTTCCAAATCCCTAGCTGCATTGACCGATTCAACCTCGCATCTCCTCCAAAATATCTAACTGCATCGACTGACGCACACCTTGCATCGATCGATGCAGTCGCGCGAAGCATCGCCATAATCTCCACCGACTTCTCTTGGCTTCGTGATGCCGAATATATCCTTTAAAGACCACCAAACTCAAGGCAAAACACTCACAAACAACCACATAAGCAATCAACACCCAAAAACATCCAAAAACACACATCTAGTCGTTTAGATAAGCCATGGTCCCGCACTCACCTATAAAACAAGTAGATCTGGCGAATAACAACGAGATTCAAGCCTCCCAACAACCCCTACTCGACACTCTCGCTCATATCTCCTTATCCATGTTCCAAAAACACCAAAAACAGACTTAGAAATCTCCAGAAACTCACAGAAACCTCTCAAGAACTTTTTCCTCTTTCTCTTCTTCCAGAAACGACAAAGTGGCTAAAAGAATAAGTGGCGTCGAGTTCTCCCTTAAAATACTCGAGCCCTAGGTTTTCCATCAACTAAACCGCGTCAAACCTGGAGAAAGTATAACTAACCTGAAGTTGCATCGATCAATGCACTCACTGGCGTCGATCGATGCATAACCCATATTTCCGGTTCGCGGGCGTTACAATTCTGTCCCACCAACAAAAATTCATCCTCGAATCCCTCAACACTATCTAACTGTAACATGTTTCCACTGTCGCAGAAGTTTGTACCACAATGTGACCCAATGTCCGGACAACCCAAGTCTAAGAAAAAACGTTCCTCTAAACTATAGATATCTCCTAGAATATTAATTCAAATCAAATTCCGTCAATGGAGATACTAGATAAAAGGATTAGGTATAACTCCAGAAAATTGCATTACCTTTGGGTGCGATTTGCTATGTCAAAACCCTTTCCTCCCAAACCCTAACGATTTTGTTTTCTCCCTAATCTCCTGCACACCACACCAAGATATCTCAATCAATCGTCTTGTGTGTAGGCTAGTGTCACTGATGGATGCGACCGAACTATCAAGATTCTACTCTACTCGGTGAGATAGATGTTCTGATTCTGATATTGTTCTAAAATCCTTTTTTTTACAAAGTAAATGGGAAAAAAATCTTAAAAATACCTCATCTAATTATTATTTGGACGTTTAATACTTCATCTCGATGAGGTATTTTTAAGCTTTTTTACCCAAACTAAATTTGGGGTGGGCGTTTGGTTTTTCGGTTTGGTTTCGGTTCGCTTTTTTTGGTTTACGGTTTTTTTGGTTTTATGAGAATTGAACCATATAGAAACCATATGTAATTCTGTTTGATTACGGTTCGGTTTTTTCGGTTTATGGTTTTTTTGGTTTTATCAAAAATGAAACCATATAAAAACCATACGTATAACGGTTTGGTTTAGTTTCTGTTTGGTCCCGGTTTTTAACTGTTATTCCATACTTTAAAAAATAGATAGTTGATAAATAACAAAAAAATAAGCATAAATGTAAATCCTAAACATAATTCAAAAAAATAGAATCCAAATATAGTTTTGAAAACCTAAATACTTAATTGAAATTTAAATTTTTGAAAAGTAAAGGCTATTGAAAAAGAAAAACAGAAAAAAAAAAACCAAAATAAAAACTTGGAGATCATTAACTATAAGCCCAATAAAGAAAAAAATTATTGATATTGTTATACAATATAAATTTATAAGTTGAAAAACTTATTATATCTAATTATCCTAAAGTTCTATAAAAAACCAAAAAAACCATTCGGTTTTACGGTTTTTAACTAGACCAAACCTAAACCAAATGGTTAATTAAAATAAAAACCAAACGGATTTTTAGACTTAATCATAACCAAACCAAACCATTTATTTCGGTTTGGTTCGGTTCGGTTTTTCGGATTTTGGTTTTTTTGCCCACCCCTAAACTAAATAGATGTAAAAAAAACATTCTGAATAGGATGATCAAACTTATTGATTTAACAGGTTCTTACTAAGTAAGCTAAACCAGATGAGAATGTAGAGACATGGAGATGAGAGATAATTGCAAAATTGGTTAAAACTAATATCTTATTATATAAAACTTGAAGTCAAAGTTACTCATTAACAAGATCGTGACACATGTCAATTATATCATTTAGATGTTGACAAACGTCAATTATAAATTTATTAAAATTTAAAAAAAAATGTAAAAATTCAAAACCTACCATAAAAAGGTTTTATATAAAAGTAAAATTGAGAACTAATTTTATTTAAAATCTTTTAATGAAAAAAAAACTTTTGTAAACTTCCAAATGTAAAACAAAACTGTTAACAATTTTAAAAATATTGAAAGGCAATTATAAGAAAATTATAAAATTTAAACTGATTTAAAATTTTAAAAGATCACAATAAGGAAATTATATATATATTATAATTTGAAATTATAATATTGTTTATTTATTTTAATTTTAAGTTGCTAATTTTACAATAAAAATGATTACTTTTTATATAAGATAAAACAATGATTGTGAAAATATACAATTAATTACTGTTTCTAAAAAAATGTTAATACTCACCTTTACATAAAGAAAAAGATGGTTGAAGTTTAAAAAAAAAAGATCGTCTCAAATTTTTTTTCACCAATCAAATAATTTATTCAAAAATAATCTATTGTAATATATGAGATAAGAGTATGTAATATTAGCGTATGCGTTTTTGTAACTATAAAAATGTTTAAGTGAAGAGACATATAATATGTTATTTAATTTGTTTATAAAGATAATTTGTTGGTAGTAGTAAAGACTACAAGTATATTTTAACAATAAAATATATTTGTGTGTAAAAATACACTTATAGTGGTAATGTATATAATAGATTTGTAAATGGATATACACATTAGTGTATTATAGCAAAAAAGAAAAAAACTATTTTCTATAACTAAAAGATTATCTCTTTACTTTTATACATTATTTTTACTTACGAAAAGAATTAAATATATATTCTTTGTTAAATTTAATTTTATTTTAATAACTTTGAACTCATCTACAACTATTTTCTTTAGCTAAAAGTGTACCTATTTATTTTTTTTTCAACCAAACAATAAATTAAAAAGAAATTTCTCTGTAAGTTGTCCAAGCTGAAGGGAAGGGGTTTACAAAAGAAACTTCAGAAATAAGAGAACGCAAAGCACATACAAGATAATCTGCCTTCGTATTTCAATAACGTTTCTAACTCCGAATGTAGGGGAAGGGGCTCCTTCTTAGACACTTGCCCCCAACAACAAGGTTCGCTCCTCACCAACGCAATACCACCAGCCCAATCCTGAATGCACATTGGTTGTTTTCCATGAACCATCAATCTGACAACCAGGTGAAGAAACCTGGACATTCAAAGACGGAGATGGTGCTGACATGACTGCCGTAAAAGAGAGTGCCTCTTCCTAGGCTAACTTATCGTCCAAAGCTTGAGCAATTTATATCATTCGCCTCGATCTCTAAACCTTTAAAAACTTTTTTATTTATGGCATTCCAGATTATCCATAAAATTCATGGTAATTGAAGAAGTTGATCATGATCACCATGTTGAGATGCACCCCTCCAGAAAATAAAATTCAAATTCGAGTACACCTACTCATATGGAAAACCCATTGACAAGACCTGAATCATAGATAAATCCCAAACTTCACACAAGCGAGGGCATTCAAAGAAAACATGATTAATAGTCTCAACCGCAGAATCTCATCTTTTACACCAAATATCATAGTGGACAACTCTGTTTATCTATTTATTTTTATAGATAGTTTTTACTTACTATAAATATTTACTTTATATTCTTTGTTAAATTTTATTTTATTTTAAAAACTCTAAACCCGCACATCGGGCGGGTCCTAATCTAGTAAAATAAACAAAAAATAGAAAATAAGTTCATTTTCAAGTAAGATATATTCAAAATTTAAATTAAAAGTATTGAAAAACCTACCAATAAACCTAAAACGATCTGATCCGTTTTTTTTAAATAAATAATAAATAATAATAATAATAAACATAATAATAATAAATACTCTACAACTAGTGGTCCCATATCCACTAGCCACCTAACCACAATCACACAACCGCAAATAACATAAACCATAACATTAAACCAATAAATATCCAATAGTAAATAACCAATATTAAACCATAAACAATATCCAATAACCAAACATCAGGAAAACATAGAACCGACAACCTAGAAATGTTCTAATGACCCAACTCTATCAACCTAGCAATGCCAGACAACAACCAAACGAGTCCCTAGAACATCCTCATCTTCATTGCCTTGATTCCACGATCACACTTTGCCTTTACCTGCACAACAAACACAAATTGAGATGCATGAGTACTTAATAAACACTCAGTGAGACAATCTTTCCATCAACTGGGCTATACACACAAGCAACTGAGATACCAATATCCAAAACAATCAACAAACAAAGCAAACAAACCAGGAAGCAAACATAGTCTCGCTGGAAGGGAGGTGTCGACCGACACTGGCACTTGGTGTCGACCGACACTACCCCACAGTGTCGACCGATGCTACTCACTGGTGTCGACCGACACTCTCCTGGTGTCGATCGACACTGCCTCTGAAATCGTGAACTGTTCGAAGCCGAGAGTCGAATATCGCTTCCTAACACCTCCAATCCGTCCAATACTCAATCCCAAAGCCATATGAATCCGTAGGAACCCTATAGCAACCCAAACAAGGAAGAGAACATAACAAACAACACTAAACAAGCAAGACAAAGGAGATCTCAGACTTAGATAAGCCATGGTTATGCACTCTCCTCTTTGCAGGAATCCCCAAAATATACATTTTGGTTCGCGGATGTTACAATTCTCCCCCACCAACATAGATTCGTCCTCGAATCTCGAACAACCATCAGCCAGGGACTCCCGTGCAACCGTCTCCACGATCCGCACTCCTCCGACCGATCTACGAAAGGTCACCTCTAGGCGATAGACTCACGTTCCAGGCATTATTTTCCCTTGACATTTGGACTTTCCTTTACTCATAGGTCTTACCCTTGAGTTTTTATTGGCTCCTCATCAGGCCGAAACCTGCATGCCATAATATATAAAGAAGTCCAATATTCGTCTCTCGGGTTGCCCCCCTACAGCGCCCCCCCCGGATCGTCATCCGAAGTCGATATACCAACCATACCCTCAAGCCACAAAGTCTCAGGATATGCGGTACTAGGAGAACTAACGTCCCCCAAGAGTCGCGAGCAAACAATTCTAAACACGTCTGAGTCCTATCCCTAACCAGGTTTCCTTCTTGTGGCTCGCGTAAGAGAACACAATGTCCTACCAACCACATATCCCCTCACTGGAATACCCCATGACCATACAAAGATCATGTACATGCCACAAGGGTCGCCACAAAGGCCAAACAAAGTGTCCTAAACAGGACGCCACCAAGGCAAAACAAATGTCCTAAACAGGACCGCCACCAAGGCCAAACAAATGTCCTCAACAGGACCATCACAAAGACCACTTGTCCCGAAGGACCGTCAGGAAGACCACTCGTACCGAAGGACCGTCATAAAGACCACTTGTCTCGAAGGACCGTCACGAAGACCATACATCCCCAAGGATCGCCTCAACAGGCCACACGTCCCGAAAGACCATCACGAAGAGCATACATCCCAAAGGTCCGCCTAAACAGGCACATTGGCTAAATTGGCCGCCACAAAGGCCACACAATTGGCTAAACTGTCCACCACAAAGGCCACACAATTGGCTAAACAGCCCGCCACAAAGGCCACACACTGTCTCAAAAGACCGCCACACATAGGCACAATGACTCAATAGTCCGTCACGAAGGCCACACAAGCCCCTCCAAGGCTCACAACCACTAAAAATGGACAAATTCTAACTCACATAAAACTTTCCATTTTTAGAACATTCCACTTTTTGAAACTTTCCACTTTTAAAAACTTTTATTTCAGGAAACTTTCTCTCAAACCACCGCTTCGCGGAAATTTTGTACTCTAAACACCACCTCATCTTGTTACCTAGTCACACAACCAACCACCCCTAAGCGAACAAGTAAACAAGAGAGATGGGCTGGAATACTCCATTCCCGCTCCAGCCACGGATTACAGCTGGGACCAGGTTAGACAAGCTCAAGTCGCGGCTTGCTTCTCATACCACTTCTTAAACCTTGCCTTCATCCTCGCCTCTGGCTCCCAAGTCTGTTCCTCAACACCATCACAATCCCACATGACTTTCATCAAAGGAATCTTCTTCTTCCGAAGTTCCTTGATCCTCCTCTCGAGAACCCTCCCTGGTCTCGCCTCTAAAGTCATGTTAGGCTGAAGATCTTCACGTATCTTAGCGAACAACTGATCATCCTCACATAGACACTTCCGTAACATAGACACATGGAAAACCTAATGGAACGCACGCATAACCTCAGGCAATTCCAGTCTATATGCTACCTGTCCCACCCGCTCAATCACTCTGAACGAACCCATATACCTCGAACTCAACTTAGTATCTGTCATTGACCTGTTTGGACCCCACAACATGGCCATCTTGAGGTACAGTCTCTCTCCTACCTAAAACTCAAGATCTCTCATCCTCCTATCAGCATAACTCCTCTGCCGATCCTGAGCTTCCTTCATGTTCCGCTTGAGAACCCGAATCTTCTCTGGGGTCTCCTGAACAAAATCCGCCCTGAACATGCTCCTCTCCCCCACCTGAGTCCAGAATAACGGTGTACGACATGGTCTCCCATACAAAGCCTCATAAGGAGCCATCTTAATACTCGCTTGATAATTGTTGTTGTAAGCAAACTCAACCAGGTTTAGTCTGCCCAATGGCCACCCCAATCCAACACACACATCCTCAGCAAATCCTCCAGCGTCTGGATCGTCCTCTCTGACTGTCCATCTGTCTGGGGATGATAAGTTGTACTCATATGCACTTTAGTGCCCATCTCTGCCTGAAATGCCTTCCAGAACACCGAAGTGAACTTAGAATCCCTATCACACACAATACTCGCTGGCACCCCATGAAACCTGACTATCTCCTTCACATACTTCTTAGCCAAGACCGTTGCTCCATCAGTCTACTTAATGGCTAGAAAATGTGCTGACTTAGTCAACCGGTCCATAATGACCCAAATAGCATCAAAAGTCCGAGACACTGGCTATCCTACCACAAAATTCATCGTGATCATATCCCACTTCCACTCTGGAATGGGTAGAATCTTCAGTAACTGATGTGATCATGGATGGAGCTAAGGAGGATGAGATAGTAGCTGAGCTTGAACCTGAGGAATATGTAGCTGAGCTTGAACCAGAGGAGCTTGTAGCTGAGGAACCATTGCTTGTACCTGAAGGACTAATGACTAGAGCAAAAGTTAAGCAGCTTATGAATGCACTTAATGGGCTAATTCAAGAGCTTATGTCCAAAGAGAGTATGGGAAAACCTATTGGGGATGATACCTATCAAGTCTAGTCCACTTTGAGCCTAACACAAGCCCAAGAAAGCCCAAAACAATCACTTTATTTTGTGGTCAAAGAGGAGTGACGAAAATAGAGTTCAACTCACCTTGGGAAAGACACCTTGGGAAGGGAAACATCCACTATGAGTTGGGTCTTCAATCAACTATCTTGGGAAGGGAAACATTGGGTCTTCATTCAAATTAATATATTTATGGTCTTTTTAGTTTCAAGAAATGCTTGACTTTGTTACCAAGTTTCTTATCACTATATAAACACATATAATCTCATTTGAGAAAAATCATTTTAAGAGTCTATTTCTTTGTTTTTTTGTCTAGAACACTTTCTTGTTTCTTGGTGTGTAATATCCAAGCAACAACCTCTTCTTGCTGGACTAGTGTGTCATATCTAGCAGCGATTGGAGTTGGTAATATCAGCAGCCTTCCGCAAATGATGTGCGACCCCTCAATCCATCAAATCTCCCTTGTTGCACCCTGCACCTTGTCCAGTTTCTATCTTTTCTAGTCCGGCTGAGTGATCCTCGAATTTGGGCGTATCAAGTGGTATCAGAGCCACTCAATCGGTACTTATATGTTTATCTTCTCATCTTCCATTTCTAAATACTTCTTCTTCTTTCTATCTTAAATTTGGGTCATCTCCTTACCTTGGCCATCTCTATTTTACAAAAAAAAAAAAAAAAAAAAAAAAAAAAAAAAAAAAAAAAAAAAATTTTTTTTNAAAAAAAAAAAAAAAAAAATACTAATAAAAAACAAAGAAAAAAGGATTTGCATTTGGCTAGGTGGTGGAAGAGAAATCCTGTTGGCTGAAGAGAAATCCAGCCTTGGAGTGGTTAAAACAGATTTCACAAAATTCTCTTTTCTTTCTATCTTTTGCTTCCCTTGTTGCTTGGGAATTCCATTGGGTTGCTTGGATTTGTTTTCTTATAACTTAGGGAGAAAGCTCTTGAGTGACCTACCGAAATTGAGAGAAACACTTGAGTGTGTGGGGATTTTTTATCTGCTAACTTTTGGTGTTAAGTTTTCAGGAAACCATGGAAAGTGATGGAGAAAGAGATCAGCCCGGAAATTTTGTCGCCGGGCTATCTAACTTGCAAATGAGGGCATTGAATGACACTATTACTAACCTTATGAATACAGGTCTAGAAGAACTACCCCAGAGGCTCGATGAGATTCAGAATAGCCAACAAACCCGTTCTAGACCCACAGCTAGGAGATAACGTTGAAGGAGAACTTACCAGCCCGAGGAGGAAATTGAATAAGAGGAGTTCCATGGAGAAGATGATTGATCCATCAACCGATCTAGACGAAGTCATGGAAACCGTGATCAAGGTGATGTTAATCCTTTTGGTACAAGAAATGACAATTTAGGTGGTTTAAAACTTAAAATTCCAATATTTGAAAGTAAAAACGATCCGGGTGTTTTCTTAGAATGGGAAAGGAAAATGGAGTTAATGTTCGATTGTCAAAAAATTTCTGAACTCAAGAAGGTTAGGTTAACAGCAACTGAGTTTATAGGCTATGCTATTAACTGGTATGATTAAGTTTTGACTCACAGGAGAATGACAAGTGGAAGACCAGTAGCTTCATGGGATGAGCTCACTACCTTGATGAGGAAACGGTTTGTGTCGGTTCATTACCAATGAGATCTCCATCAAAAACTCAGACGCTTGCTTCAAGGAACCAAATCTGTGGAGGACTATTTCCAGGAAATGGAACGCTTATTGATCAAGGCTGATGTAGATGAAACCTTAGAAGCTACCATGGCCAGATTCCTTGCAGGCCTCAATCGGGACATTCATGACAGAATGGAGCTTCAAGAATATGAAAGCTTGGAGGGAATGTGGCACAAAGCGATTCTAATTAAACAACAAAACAAGAGGAAGGGTTTCTCTAAACCTTCCTTTGCTCCAAAACCAAGTTATCAAGATAAAGGTAAGTCTCCAACCCCATCAAATTCAGTTTTTAAGACTAATGCTCCTACTCTTCTTGATAAAGGAAAGGCAGTTGAGACCAACAATCGGGCAAGACATATTCGGTGTTTCAAATGTCAAGGACTTGGACATTATGCCAACAAATGTTCGAATCAAAAGGTAATGATCCTCCTAGAAAACGGTGACATGGAGTCTGAGGACGATAAAGAAAAAGAGGAAGATCTCGGTCCAATCTTTGACGAAGTGGAAGAACAGTTTGAATATCCAACTCAAGGGACACTTCTGGTTACTAGGAGATCATTGAGCGTTCAGCCTAAGTCCAATGACCAAGAACAAAGGGAGAATCTCTTTCACTCTAGATGTTTAGTTCAAGATAAAGTTTGTTCTTTGATCATTGACAGTGGAAGTTGTACTAATGTTGCTAGTGATACTCTTGTTAGGAAGCTTAGACTTGATACCAGGCCTCATCCGCGGCCCTTTAAACTGGAATGGTTGAATGAAACGGGCGAACAGTATGTCAGGGAGCAAGTCACAATTCCTCTTACAATCGGCCGATATGAAGACGAGATCTTGTGCAATGTCCCTCCCATGGATGCAAGCCATATCCTTCTAGGACGATCTTGACAGTTTGACATGAGGGCGATACATGATGGCTACACCAACCAGCATTTCTTTGAGCATAAAGGAAAGAAAATCACTCTGGTTCCTTTAACTCCGTTGGAGGTCCATCAAGACCAGGTCCAGTTGAAGAAAAGTCGGGACAAAGAAATTAAATCAGCAAAACCAGAGGTATCTCCTAAGAACTCCAACTTCTTTGTCAAAGAGGGTCAAGTAAGGAAATCTTTGTACTCTCAATAGCCATTGCTTTTGCTTGTGTATAAAGAAACACTAATGGGATTTTTTGACCTTGCACCGGAGCACCCGAGTGATTTGATAGATGTTTTGCAGGAATTCTAAGATATATTTCTATAAGAGAACCCTAACGGTTTGTCGTCAATAAGACGTATAGAACACAAAATTGACTTCGTCCCTG
Source organism: Camelina sativa (assembly GCF_000633955.1). NCBI lineage: Eukaryota > Viridiplantae > Streptophyta > Magnoliopsida > Brassicales > Brassicaceae > Camelina > Camelina sativa. The sequence continues at coordinate 9,363,471 of NC_025691.1, forward strand.
GTGCATCACTTCCAAACCGACCAGCTTCTAGGACTAACCACGTGGAGACATTGGAGCTGCAAAGAAAAGTTAATGAGCTCATGGAGAAGGGACATATCAGAGAGAGCATGAGCCTATGTGCGGTCCCAGTCCTACTTGTGCCCAAAAAGGATGGAAGTTGGCACATGTGTGTTGGTTGTAGAGTCATCAATAACATCACGGTAAAGTATCAACATCCTATTCCTAGGCTTGATGATTGACGAACTGCATGGTTCTTGTGTCTTTTCTAAGATAGATCTCAAAAGTGGATATCACCAAATACACATGAAAAAGGGTGATGAATGGAAAACTGCTTTCAAAACTAAGCATGGGTTGTATGAATGGTTGGTTATGCCTTTTGGGCTAACAAATGCACCCAACACTTTTATGATGTTAATGAACCATGTTTTGAGAAAATTCATTGGAATCTTTGTTGTATTTTACTTTGATGATATCTTAGTCTATAGAAGGAATCTGGAAGAACATGTTCAGCATCTAGACACGGTTCTTACAATTTTTAGTGAGAAAAAGTTGTTTGCCAATCTTAAAAAATGCTCTTTTTGTACGGTTAACCTTGTCTTTCTAGGTTTTGTTGGTAGTGCAGATGGCATTAAGGTTGATGAGGATAAAGTTAAGCCTATAAGAGACTGGCCAAGTCCTAAGACCGTTGGAGAAGTAAGGAGCTTTCATGGACTAGCTGGATTCTATAGGCACTTTGTGAAGGACTTTAGCACTATAGTTGCACCACTTACAGAAGTCATCAAAAAGGATGTTGGATACAAATGTGAAATCAAAAGAAAGATCAATGACAGTGTCTACCAACTTGATCTTCAAGGTAAGTACAATGTGAGTTCAAGCTTTAATATTTCTGATTTAGTTCTTTTTGTGGCAAATGATCCAGATTTGAGGTCAAATCCTTTTCAAGAGGAGAGGGATGGAGATAAGGAGGATGAGCTAGTAGCTGAGCTTGAACCTGAGGAATATGTAGCTGAGCTTGAACCAGAGGAGCTTGTAGCTTAGGAACCATTGCTTGTACCTGAAGGACTAATGACTAAAGCAAAAGTTAAACAGCTAAGGAATGCACTTAATGGGCTAATTCAAGATATGTCCAAAGAGAGCATGAGAAAACCTATTTGGGATGATACCTATCAAGTCCAGTCAACTTTGAGCCTAATACAAGCCTAATACAAGCCCAAGGAAATCCAAAATAATCACTTTATTTTATGGTCAAAGAGGAGTGACGAAAATAGAGTTCAACTCACCTCGGGAAGGAAAACATCCACTAAGAGTTGGGTCTTCATTCAACTATCTTGGGAAGGGAAACATTGGCTCTTCATTCAAATTAATATCTTTATGGTCTTTTTAGTTTCAAGAAATACTTGGCTTTGTTACCAAGTTTCTTATCACTATATAAACATATGTAATCTCATTTGAGAAAGATCAGTCAAATTCCTTTTCATTTTAAGAGTCTATCTCTTTGTTCTTTGTCTAGAACACTTTCTTGCTTCTTGGTGTGTAATATCCAAGCAACAGCCTCCTCTTGTTGAGCTAGTGTGTCATATCTAGCATCGATTGGAGTTGGGAATATCAGCAGCCTTCTGCCACTGCTGTGCGACCCCTCAATCCATCAAATCTCCCCTGTTGCACCTTGCACCTTGCCGAGTTTCTATCCTTTCTAGTCCGGCTGAGTGATCCTCGAATTTGGGCGTATCAGTAACTCACCTAGAACCTGATGCTCAACCTTCACTAGCTTACACAAATCGCACCTCGCGACCCAATTAGCTACATCCTTCTTCATCCCGACCCAGTGATAGTACCTCTTGAAATCACGGTACATCTTAGTCGCTCCTGGATGAATATAAAACATGCTCGCCTGAGCCTCCTTCATAATCTCCTGCCTCAACTCCTCATCCTTGGGCACACAAATCCGTCCAAGCACCAAAATAGTACCATTAGCTGAGTCCTGATACTCTGAATCAACATCCTTAGAGGCATTCACCAGCCCTAAATCCTTCTCCTGAGCCAACCGCACCCTGCTCAGAAGATCTGCTTTATCTACCGACTCCAAACCCAACAGCTCCTGAGAAATAACACACAACCTCAAAGCACTGATCTCTCCTACCAGAGACTCCATCTCCTGCTCCTGATCCGAAGCTACTCTCCTCCGACTTAGAGTATCTGCAACCAAGTTAGCATACCAGGATGATAGCCTATCTCCAAATCATAATTCGCCACCAATTCCATCCACCGCCTTTGCCTCGAGTTCAGCTCGGGCTGAGTGAATATATACTTCAGGCTCTTATGATTTGTAAACACTTGCACTTTTGCACCATAAAGATAAGATCTCCAAATCTTCAGGGGCAAAAGCTACAGCAGCCATCTCCAAATCATGAGTAGGATAGTTGTCCTCATGCTTCTGCAACTGTCGCGAAGCGTAGGCAATCATCTTCCCATGCTGCATCAACACACACCCCAAACCAACTCTAGATGCATCTGTATAAACCACATAGGGTTCTCCCTGCTCAGCCAAAGCCAACACTGGCGTAATAGTCAACATCTCCTTCAGGCTTGTAAAGCCTTCCTCACACTCCTGTGACAAAACAAAAGGAACATCCTTCCCTGTCAACAGACGTGCCTTGCTTGTAGTAACCTGCCAAACCAAGGAAACTCCTGATCTCTGTGGTATTATTCGGTCTAGGCCAATCCCTGATAGCCTGAATCTTCTCCGGATTTACAGAAACTCCATCGCCGTAAACAATATGACCCAAAAAACCCATCTCCCGCTGCCAAAAACTACACTTGCTCAACTTAGCAAACAACTTCTAATCCCGCAGCTTCTCCAGAACTGCCCTCAAATGCACTACATGTTCCTCTGGACTCTTAGAAAATACCAGGATATCGTCGATGAAAATGATGACAAACACGTCCAGAAACTCCTGGAACACGTTGTTCATCAATCTCATAAACGCTGTTGGCGCGTTAGTCAACCCAAAAAGCATCACCACAAACTCGTAATGCCTATACCTCGTCCTGAAAGCAGTCTTCCTCACATCTGCCTCATCTATTAGTATCTGATGATAACCCGATGCCAGATCTATCTTAGAGAACCAAGTAGCTCCTCTCAACTGATCCAACAACTCATCGATCCTTGGAAGAGGGTACTTGTTCTTCACAGTGACCCGGTTCAAGCCCCAGTAATCAATACACAAACGGAAACTCTCATCCTTCTTCATAAAAAATAGCACTGGCGCTCCCCACAGAGATACACTAGGACAGATGAATCCCTTGCTCAACAAATTCTCTAGCTGCTTCTTCAGCTCTGCCATCTCTGCTGGAGTCATCCTGTAAGGAGCCTTGGATAACGATGTTGTCCCCGGTTCAATTCGTGGAAGGATCAGATCGAGATGGTGGTAATCCCTGCAATGACTGAAACACATCCTCAAACTCCTAAACAACCTGAATACCGTTAACCGTAGACTGCCCCACTGACTCTGGCATCGATATAGTAACCAAATAAGCCTCACGACCATTCTCGATCATCTTCCCAGCCTACATGGCCGAGATCACGAGACTCCCCGAAGTCGGTCTAATACCCTGAAAAACCAACTTCCCTCCTGGACGCTCAAACACCACTCTACCCCGATGGCAATCCAAATGTACCATATGTCAATGCAACTAGTCTATCCCGAGAATAACATCATACAACTCCACTTGACTGATATGCAAATTCGCTGGCCACGACTCNNNCTCCGATCTGAATATCAATTCCCCTAGCTCGTTCAATAACCCTCAGAAACTTGCCTCCCGCAACTTTGACAACTCTTGTACGCTCCCCAGGATCTCCTCTGATATTCGCACTCTCTGCACACTCCGGAGTAATGAAGCTATGAGAAGCTCCAAAATCAAACATAACATGGGACTTAAACCCACCCACCAACAAGGTCCCTACATAAACCTCATGTGTTGAGAACTAACACTTTATCACAAAAAAACATAAAATCTGAACCAGAAATTATACCTAAGGTCGCCCGGCACTGGTTCCACCAGTCTCGACCGTCATGTACACCTGTGGCGCCTGCTCAATCTGTGATATTTGTTGCACTCTAGGCTGCACCAAATGCTGAACTGCTGCCACTGCCATCTGTTGTAGCTTGGGACACTTGGGCTTGATGTGCCCAGACTCCCTGCAATGATAGCATACACGAATAACTGCCGTCAGAGCACTCCTCTTGGGATAGATAGCTACCTTGTGATCCATGCTCCCACACCCAAAGCACACGTAGCCTCCCAATTCCTCTTGATTCCCTGCGCAGGCTTGCCGCCCTTGCTAGAACCTCCCTGGTGATGAGCCTTCCTAGGCTGCAGCACTGGACTAACCGACACTGTCTATGCCCGGATATCCTCCTCAATCTCCGCTTCAGTCTCAACCAGCTCTGCACGCGTAGCATAACTCTGTCCTCTATAATGGACCCTCAAGTCATCACGAAGAGCCCTCATAAACCTCCTTATCTCGGCCTCCTCAAACTCCATAGCCCGACTCCCATAAGCTAGAAGTCGACTGAACTCCAACTCCAGCTCCCGCACTCACCGCATCCCCTGAGATAATTGTAGGAATTGTACCTCCAACCGGTCTAATGCCTCCCTCGGAAAGTACTTGCGGTTGAACTCCTTCACAAAGTCAGCCCAAGTCATCTCCCTCTGCACTCCTAGCAGCCACTGATCTCCACCACACCTGAGCATCACCAGTCAAATTGTGGACCCCTTTGTCCCCCCAAAACTCCTTAGGACATCTCAAATTCTAAAAGTTACCTTCCTTACTCATCCTCCACGCATTTGCAGCAGTAGGATCTGTACCACCCGAAAACCGTGCAGTCTCAATGCCACGCATCTCCTTCAACATGGACAAATAACGACCATGTGCTCCCACATCTGCAACCACTGGCTGCCGCACCTCCCCCACCACTAATGGCACTACCTGAGCCTGAACCGGTACCATTTCTTGCAACCACTCCAACACCTGTGCTAGCAAAGCCGCAAAATCAACACCAGGGACTCCACCTGCTGGAACTCCCACTTTTGGGATCCTAGCATCACCGGCCACTCGAGCACTAACACCGCCCCCTCCGGCCACACTCATGGAATCCTCCTGGACACCCTGCGACTCTCCAACACACTCAACTGTCACACTCTGGTCCACAATATCACTAATTGCTGGGCTTCTGCCCCTACCACGACCACGTCTGCGTCCACGACCACGTTCGCGTCCATGACCAGCAACAACATCATCTCTATCCATCTGCACTACCATGAACAGAAGACTAAGCAAACAATTATATAGAACACAATAACATAACTCACCGTGAAATCACACAGTAGGCTCGAAGAGGATGTTCTAGGACTCCACGCCACACAAAATTGACTAACTCACATAATCAATCAAAGCATGCAAATCCCAAACATCTACAGCACAAAGCCTAGTGAACCCAAACCTAGAACCGTAAGGGCTCTGATACCAAACTAAAATGACCCGACCCGTTTTTTTTTAATAAATAATAATAATAATAATAATAATAATAAATACTCTACAACTAGTGGTTCCATAGCCACTAGCCACCTAACCATAATCACACAACCGCGGATAACATAAACCATAACATTAAACCAATTAATATCCAATAGTAAATAACCAATATTAAACCATAAACAATATATATCCAATAACCAAATATCAGGAAATATAGAACCGGCAACCTAGCAATTTTCTAATAACCCAACTCTAGCAATATAGCAATGCCAGACAACAACCAATCGAGTCCCTAGAATATCCTCCTCTTCATTGCCTTGATTCCATGATTACACTTTGCCTTTACCTGCACCACAACCACAAATTGAGATGCATGAGTATTTAATAAACACTCAGTAAGGCAATCCTCTCATCTACTAGGCTATACACACAAGCAACTGAGATACCAATGTCCAAAACAATCAACAAACAAAGCAAACAAAACAGGAAGCAAACATAGTTTCGTTGGAAGGGAGGTGTCGACTGACACCAGCCAAGTGTCGACCGACACTGGCACTTGGTGTCGATCAACACTACCCCACAGTATCAACCGATGCTGCTCACTGGTGTCGAACGACACCCTCCTGGTGTCGATCGACACTGCCTCTGAAATCGCAAACTGCTCGAAGCCGAGAGTCGAATCTAGCTTCCTAACACCTCCAGTCCGTCCAATACTCAATCCCAAAGCCATATGAATCCGTAGGAACCCTATAGCAACCCAAACAAGCAAGAAAACACAACAAACAACACCAAACAAGCAAGATAAAGGAGTTCTCAGACTTAGATAAGTCATGATCATGCACTCACCACTTTGCATGAAGATTCTGACNACCGTCATGTACACCTGTGGCGCCTGCTCAATCTGTGATATTTGTTGCACTCTAGGCTGCACCAAATGCTGAACTGCTGCCACTGCCATCTGTTGTAGCTTGGGACACTTGGGCTTGATGTGCCCAGACTCCCTGCAATGATAGCATACACGAATAACTGCCGTCAGAGCACTCCTCTTGGGATAGATAGCTACCTTGTGATCCATGCTCCCACACCCAAAGCACACGTAGCCTCCCAATTCCTCTTGATTCCCTGCGCAGGCTTGCCGCCCTTGCTAGAACCTCCCTGGTGATGAGCCTTCCTAGGCTGCAGCACTGGACTAACCGACACTGTCTATGCCCGGATATCCTCCTCAATCTCCGCTTCAGTCTCAACCAGCTCTGCACGCGTAGCATAACTCTGTCCTCTATAATGGACCCTCAAGTCATCACGAAGAGCCCTCATAAACCTCCTTATCTCGGCCTCCTCAAACTCCATAGCCCGACTCCCATAAGCTAGAAGTCGACTGAACTCCAACTCCAGCTCCCGCACTCACCGCATCCCCTGAGATAATTGTAGGAATTGTACCTCCAACCGGTCTAATGCCTCCCTCGGAAAGTACTTGCGGTTGAACTCCTTCACAAAGTCAGCCCAAGTCATCTCCCTCTGCACTCCTAGCAGCCACTGATCTCCACCACACCTGAGCATCACCAGTCAAATTGTGGACCCCTTTGTCCCCCCAAAACTCCTTAGGACATCTCAAATTCTAAAAGTTACCTTCCTTACTCATCCTCCACGCATTTGCAGCAGTAGGATCTGTACCACCCGAAAACCGTGCAGTCTCAATGCCACGCATCTCCTTCAACATGGACAAATAACGACCATGTGCTCCCACATCTGCAACCACTGGCTGCCGCACCTCCCCCACCACTAATGGCACTACCTGAGCCTGAACCGGTACCATTTCTTGCAACCACTCCAACACCTGTGCTAGCAAAGCCGCAAAATCAACACCAGGGACTCCACCTGCTGGAACTCCCACTTTTGGGATCCTAGCATCACCGGCCACTCGAGCACTAACACCGCCCCCTCCGGCCACACTCATGGAATCCTCCTGGACACCCTGCGACTCTCCAACACACTCAACTGTCACACTCTGGTCCACAATATCACTAATTGCTGGGCTTCTGCCCCTACCACGACCACGTCTGCGTCCACGACCACGTTCGCGTCCATGACCAGCAACAACATCATCTCTATCCATCTGCACTACCATGAACAGAAGACTAAGCAAACAATTATATAGAACACAATAACATAACTCACCGTGAAATCACACAGTAGGCTCGAAGAGGATGTTCTAGGACTCCACGCCACACAAAATTGACTAACTCACATAATCAATCAAAGCATGCAAATCCCAAACATCTACAGCACAAAGCCTAGTGAACCCAAACCTAGAACCGTAAGGGCTCTGATACCAAACTAAAATGACCCGACCCGTTTTTTTTTAATAAATAATAATAATAATAATAATAATAATAAATACTCTACAACTAGTGGTTCCATAGCCACTAGCCACCTAACCATAATCACACAACCGCGGATAACATAAACCATAACATTAAACCAATTAATATCCAATAGTAAATAACCAATATTAAACCATAAACAATATATATCCAATAACCAAATATCAGGAAATATAGAACCGGCAACCTAGCAATTTTCTAATAACCCAACTCTAGCAATATAGCAATGCCAGACAACAACCAATCGAGTCCCTAGAATATCCTCCTCTTCATTGCCTTGATTCCATGATTACACTTTGCCTTTACCTGCACCACAACCACAAATTGAGATGCATGAGTATTTAATAAACACTCAGTAAGGCAATCCTCTCATCTACTAGGCTATACACACAAGCAACTGAGATACCAATGTCCAAAACAATCAACAAACAAAGCAAACAAAACAGGAAGCAAACATAGTTTCGTTGGAAGGGAGGTGTCGACTGACACCAGCCAAGTGTCGACCGACACTGGCACTTGGTGTCGATCAACACTACCCCACAGTATCAACCGATGCTGCTCACTGGTGTCGAACGACACCCTCCTGGTGTCGATCGACACTGCCTCTGAAATCGCAAACTGCTCGAAGCCGAGAGTCGAATCTAGCTTCCTAACACCTCCAGTCCGTCCAATACTCAATCCCAAAGCCATATGAATCCGTAGGAACCCTATAGCAACCCAAACAAGCAAGAAAACACAACAAACAACACCAAACAAGCAAGATAAAGGAGTTCTCAGACTTAGATAAGTCATGATCATGCACTCACCACTTTGCATGAAGATTCTGACCAACAGCAACAAATCCAACCTTCCTAGCAAGCTTCTAACACGTTCCTTGCCTCAGATCTCCCAAGAACATCCAACAAATCTCCCAATCTTTCTCTAGAACCTCAAGAACACTTTCTTCGCTTTGTTTTCTCTAAACCGGCATAAGACAAAACAAAAACACGACCTAGGTCGTTCTCTCACTTTAATAGTCCGGTTCTATGGTTTTTCTTAAACCAAACCGACCCAAATCGACGATTAAATAGAACTGGTCGAACCAGAAAATAATGGTGTCGACCGACACCACCATTGGTGTTGGTCGACACCCATACCCGAAATACACATTTTGGTTCGCGTATGTTACAAAACCAATAATTTTATAGAAAATATATATATTTAAAAAAACATAAATAAACCCATCAACACACCAGACTCCACTTAAAGACAAGAATAGATAAAGTAACAGCTATTTTGGTTAAAGACATTGATTTTCAATTTTTCACTAATTACGGTTTGAATCTGCCCTTGCTTAGAAAACCTAGTTACATGGATTGTATTGAGTTTATCCAATAATGATTGTAATGAATGATAGATTCTGTCGAGATTAATGGCTCTAGAAGAGCCATCATCTTGAGGGGGCGTGTGGAGAAAAGATCCCACATCTAATAGATGTGAAGGGACTTGAGTAATTTTTAAAGGGTTAGGGCCTCTTCACTCATTGTCAATTGGTTTTGAGTTGGAAGCCCACAGTAAAGCCCAAATTTAACAAGGTATCAAAGCCTACACATGCTGGCCAGTTAATTAATCTGATCGGGATAGAGTCCCGATCATCCCATTAATTGATGGCCTAAAGAAAGGTCCAATTTCACCGAGTTCTCTAAAAAAAAAGCATTATCTTGAGAGAGCGTGATGGATTCTGTCGAGATTAATAGCTCTGGAAGAGCTATCATCTTGAGAGGACGTGTGGTGAAAAGATCCTACATCTAATAGATGTGAAGGGACTTAAGTAATGTATAAAGGACTAGGGCTTCTCACTCATTATCAATTGGTTTTGAGTTGAAAGCCCACAGTAAAACTCGAATTTAATAATAAAACTCATAGATTTAGATTGTTATGTAATGTTTGCTCAGAAAACAAAAATAAAAATTTAATAATATTTTTGAAAATATATCAAATATTTATTTCTAATTTTTCCTCGAAAAATATTGCACGGAACTATCAGGGTGTAGAGATAATAATTTTAAGTTGTCAGCGAAATAAGTCACTAGAAAAAACCCATTCGAATTAAATCAATTTTGTATAGTTTACAAAAGTATATTACAAAATTATTTTTATATGGGCCTTATGTGTTATTTTGTGCCCAACACCAAGAGGTAAACGGTAGGATAAGAAATTTAGTAAAGCCTCAAACTTGCGAACGATATGTGAAAAGCATATTCAACCATATAATTATGAATAAAATTTGTTTCAGCAGTAAACGCAGTATACCGTGTAACAAGTTATTTGTAAGTAAAAATTTTAAATTTTAAGTTGTATTAGTTTGTTATTTTTGTTTGCTTTGTTTAGAGATTAATATTATATAATTGTATTTTGATTGTTAATTTTATGATTTAATCCCTGAGACAATTTGATTTTTTACATAATATTAATTTAATCAACTTAATTAGATATATCTACTACTCTAATATTGATAGGGTTAATAAAATAATGATAAGATGTTTTACCCGTGTAGCATTAAATTAATTATATTTTATTTTATTTTTAAAGTTAAAATTCTTTTAAAATAAAGAATCAGAGTAAACCAAAGAAAATTTATAAATTTGAATGTATGATTAATCAATTTCACTGCTTTTTTGTATTTAGAATCATTTTGGTTTCTTTTATATTATGACTCTGAAACATTGTCCTATTTTTCCAAGCGATATGAGACATCATTTTATATGCATTTTTTTTATTCATCGATTGTCTAAAATTTTTTGAATCACATCATATGTAGAAAAAATCACAAATTCTATTTAGTAAATGGATTATATAATAATTCAAAATAATCGAAATATAAAGTCAAATAAAAGTGAAAGAATTATCATATATTTATATTTGAATTAGGTAAAAAGATTTATGAAAATTGGATAAACTTTGAAATTATTATTTTTTCAAAGACCTTCCATATAATTAATGACTTAAAGTATAGATCACAAAATGTATTTAGAAAATATGAATATAATGTAGACTGTTTGTTGCATTAATTGATATTTTTGATAGAGATTAAGGGGGTGTTATTCAACACTGTATTCTAAAGGAATCTGATGTATTTTGAAATCAAACGTTATTCAATTAGGTATTTAAAAAAGAGAATTAAAATCTGGTGTTATTGGATTATGTATTTATTTGATGGATTTTAAAATACATAAAAAACTTCTGTTATTCAATGTCCATTTGATTTGGTGTCATTTTAGATCTTAATGGACTTTACTCTGAAAAGATGAACAAACACACTCCAACATATTTCTTAAGTATTTCAATGTCTTTCTCTCTGTTCAGAATTGATTCAGCATATTAGTGGAAGAATTAAGAAGATGTCCTTCTACATGCGTTTCTTCATCGGCAGTTCCATTCCTGATCAGTTATTGCTTCATAGTCAAGATCTCTCAGATGGCCTTCTCTCCCGGCGTTTTGCGATTCCGGTGAGGTTCCTCCCTTCAAATGACTCTTTGTCCTCCGTCGATTTTTAAGGTCTTGTCTTCCACTCCCGACGCATTTGGTCACTTCCTTCGTCTTGAGGCCTCTTCCAACACCCCCACCAGAGCCTTCTTTTCCGTGGCTCCACCTGACCCACCTCCTCAAATCTGCTCTCTCTCCGGTTTCTCTCATTCTCCGCCGTCACCGTCCTCTTCCTCTCTTCCAGCGAGCCCTAGCTGTGACGGCTTCCCATCGGTGATTTTAGCAGATACACCCAGCTTCTCCCTCATTATTGTTGCAAAACCAATGTAACGTATCGAGTATTGATAATATTAGTTCAATATATTTTTGCCTTGATTTTTACCTTCATTTTTGGTTAACAACGCAATTATGGGTAAATTTATTTTATTTAAGTTAAATAATAAAGTCCAGTTAATAATGACTTTCAAATCCATTAATGTCTTTCAAATCCAGCTGTTAATGACAACAAATCCATGTTAAATGCATTAGAAAACCATTGAATTTTAAAATCCACAGATAACTAAAATCAATTAAAATGCTTCCTCCAATAACACCCCCTAATATTGATCAGTGGTAGCCTACCGTCGTTTTCCAAGCTTAAAAAGCATTTTCATATTTTCTAATTTAGAACAAGGTACCAACTATCCCTCATAATAAATGATGGAGTGACAAATACATTTTGTTATAAAAAAAATTTGATTTGTTATTTTTGGGATTTTGTTCGTTTGATGGACAATGACTTGAACATCTAAGCAACAACATAAAGTCAGACTAAAGTCGTTGTTAAAGAAGATCCTCTAGTGCTTAATATTGACGATAGTAGCATTTATCTTCTTATAAATTTCAAAATAACAAAAAAAAAAACAAGATTTTAAGTTTTGATAATAAGTTCCGTTAGGAGTATTTGATTTAGATAATTTGAGTTGATGCAATGTGAGCAAAAATATTATATCCAAAAATCGAATCCAAAAATAGAACCGAATAAAAATATGATCTAGAACCAACCAGAATATGAATCTTAGAGAAATGTTGTAATTAAAGTTTCCGGTGGATTAATTAAACCAAAAAAGATTTTTCTTCCAGTCACCAACATCGAAGCAACCTTTCCGTAAAAAAATTCCAGCATCGAGGTAGCTTCGGCTCGCCGATGTCGGGCGATCTCTGTTCTATTCCCTGCTCTCATCTTTTTTAGTCTCTTTTTCTTTTCCTGCGTTTTCCCCATTTTTTTAATCTTTTGGCTACTTTTTAAAAGCTTGCAAAATCTAGATCTGGACGGTTTCTATCGCAAAGAAAGAGGGTGGTTTCCGGCGATTTTCCACCTGTCTCTACATAGTCTCAGTTTCTGCGATAGCGGATCGATTGTCCACTGTGTTGTACAACTCAAAAGTCGGATTCCTGTTCTCACCTGAAGAGTCCTTCACCTCGATTGTTGATGGCTGAGGAATACCCTTCTGAAATATCAAATGATTCCGGGGGAAGATGTTGACGGCGCACGGCGAGCTTCTCTTCAAAATCACAGTCTTACCGAACTTCTGGACCTCCACTCTATCTACTCACCACACCAACAGAGCTTGCCTGGGCTGTTTTTGTGTTCACCGGAGATGTTCTTGTCATTGAAATTCTAGTCACCCACTCCGACCAGCCGCCACACATCATTTTGCCTATGGTGTAAACCCTAGTGTTTCCTTGGTGGGCGTGATCCATGAAGTTGGCCCATTAACAGTTTATTAGCTCCAGCCCAACTTCCAAATATCCATGTCAACCTCTTCCTACTCTTTTACAACTCCTAGCTCGTATCTAGGTCCAAATCGTGAGTATATCCTCTTATACCGAAGACTCCTCTTGAGGCATACACCGATTAAACTGCTAGGATGTTTCAATCATCTAGGTAGAGCACTGGTTTATGCTCTTTATGTGGTAATTATCTCTGCTCCCTTGGCTCTAAAGCTATTAGGCTATACAGCTCTGAACTCTTGTTTCCACCAATTTGACTATGTCTTTGGTAGATCCTTTGTCAATAGTCACCCTTTGTCAATACTAGCTAGATATTGCAGCCACCACCCAAAGAACTTCACTCTTATTTGTAATGCTAACCCATTATCACTAGTAACCACCTTTCATCAGTCGCCGGAAAATATGAGCTATCATTTTTTGGTGTCACACCGACCACAACCTTTGTGTGGAAGCCTTGATCTCTATAGCCAAGGCTCTTATGCTAGAAAGACTCCACCTGTTAGATTACGGTTTGTCACCTATCATTGGTGAGTTTCTTTGCTCCCAAGATTCTGAAGCTTCATGTTATGGTCCTTGTACTACCTCAAGTAGCTATCTTCATGCCGGTGAGACGCTTAGTCATAACTACTCTTTCAATGTCCAGTAGTCTTTGTTTGACAGGGACCATCTCATCTTCCATTGAGCTTCTCGTGGAAGAGTTATCGACAGACATTGATCTCTCATGTGCCATTTTCTCTTTAGCTAATGACTCAAAGTTCTCCTTGATTAATGATCAATGTATGCTCTTGTATTAGTATGAGAAATTCCTTTAAATGCCACTAAAAAGGTTTTTTCCAAAAATACCATATTTTAGTTTTTTTCCAAAAATAGCACAAAATATTTTTTTTCCAAAATTACCACAATTTGAATTTATATCAGACTATTTATTATAGATTAGGATTTATTTTAAATATCATCATTCATAAACCAAAAACCCGAGAAATCAGTAAACCTAAATCGATAGATATTGATCTATACATTCAAATAAAATAAATAGTTTTGGTTTTTTCAACAAAAATACAAAAAGCAAGAGATTGGCATGAACCATCGATGTCAAGTGCAACTGCTATTATACTAAAATGACTAGATTAAGACTCGTGCTAGAGCACGAGTTGAAATTTATTTTATTTATATTTTAATTTTTATATAAAATATAGTTTATGTGATTGTTTTTAAAAGCTTTTTTGGATAAAACATTATGCAATAAAATTATATGCTAAATATGATGGCTTTAAAAAAGACACCTATTTTGTAAGTTTTATATTGTTAATGATTCTAAATAAGTATCCGTGCTATAACATTGGTTAGATTTTATTTTATACAAAAATTTTGTATATTTATATTTTAAAATAAAATTTTGGTATGTTAAAATTCAACTTATGGTATCTCCAGAAATAAAACTATTTTTTAATTATAATAAATAATATGAGAATTTATTTGTTTCACAAAATAGAATCATATATAAAAATGAGAGGTAAAGTATAATGATAATTAACAAATTAATAAGTTAAATTAGATATCAAAAGATTTTATTTGATGAATAATTTAATAAAAGAAATTAATATGTAAGTTAGATGATATGATTCTTTCGAATATTCTCTTTAAAATTTTTGGTATAATCTATTTGTAACCAATTAATCTATCATTAATGTATAATCTATTTGTAACCAACTTATTAAAATTATATAGTCTACAAAATAATGTTGTGTATTTCCGTTTTATTATAAATGGAATGTTAGAAGGTAAAGTAGGGTCAAAAGTTTTAATGAACTGTTAATGCAACAAAAAGAATTAGTGGTATATAGAAATTTTGAGTTTAGAAGAAATTAAGCAAATGAAAATTAATAAATAAAAGAAATATAATTATGATGGTGTATTATCTTTTTGAATTATATAAATATTCACCTTGGTGAGAATCCTATTTTTGATTATTTATTTTTTCTATTTGTTAGTTCATAACTTCATACCAGTTGGAATAGTTTTTAGGCTTTTAGCCAAATGAGACACACCTCATTGCTTTTGATGGTTTCTAAAAGAAATTACTAAAATAAAAATAAAATTACAGACGATTAAAATACATATAAAACAATTTCCAACGTACCAATTGAATGGATAGAAAACATCACCTTTTAGAGAAATGAAGACGTGAACTATTGTTATTGTTCATCCCGTGATGTAGATAGTTAGTTCATTTCCGCATAAATTACGTATTTTCCACGTGCATAATATTAATATCTTTCTATGTGAAAAAATAAAAAACTGAAAATGGACTACATTGGTGTCCTCTTCTCTCTCTACGATTTCTGAGAGAGAAAGAAACTCTTTCCGATCTGTTTTTTGTACGCCGGATTGGTTTTTCCCGGCTTAGTTTCCCGTGTATTGGATTCGCGTCTGGCATCTCCGGTTTTCTTAACATGATTGGTTGGCTTTTTCTCCGGCAATGGTGGCTCCTTTAGCACTGTTTTGGCCGGTTCTTTCTCCGGCAGCGGTGGCTACCTTAGCACCGCTTAGGCCGGCTTTTCTCTGGTAGATCCACCGTCTTTCTTTTGGCGGTGTTTGGTTTTAGCTTTTTGTTGTCCCACTTGATTCGGTTCATCTTCGGATCCGCTTTTGATTGCTTCTATCATTCACTTGGTTTGATTTGAAGTAATTAATGATGATGCATGTTTCTATGCCGAAGTTTGATGGGTCGATGGAGTTTGTTTGGTTTGCAGGTTTATGATATAGATTCTTTCTTGGAGATTGAAAAGTTCTTTACTTAAGACGAAGATGATGAAACTCTGCTTTGGAGTCATTTTCTCAGCAAAATTGGAATCCGCTGCTTTTTCTGGGTGTAGATCGAGATTCCGGTGTAACTTTCCGGCGATTTTGACCGGAATCGAAGTTTTCCGGCACTACTTCCGTCTGCCGGTGATCGGAGACTCCATTCTTCGACTTCCCACGTGTTAACTAGCATGTCTCCCTCTTGCCACGTGGTCCGTGATCCACCTTATCTCTTCAGTCTAAAGGAAGAAATTATATTTGGGCATGTGGGCTTTTGTTTTGGGAAAATTCTCAAAAAAAACGCCAACTATTTAATATTTGGCAGAAAAAAACATGAACTTTTTTCATTGTCAGAAAAATACACAGACTATTTTTTAGGTGATAAAAAATACACGAACTATTATCTTTTTCCAATTTCTTCTTGTCTCCGTTACGACTGTTAACGGCATTATGACGGCATTATTATTTTAAAGAAAAATTCCAAAAAAAACACAAACTATTTATTTTTGCCAGAAAAATACATGAACTTTTTTTTATTTGCCTGAAACATACATAATTTTCCGTTTCTTATTTTTCTATTAACAATATTAGAGATCATAACTCATAATTTTCTCTGGTCTCTTGAACTTCATACAATTTTTCACTACTATTTAGAATAACTAAATTCAAGAACAAAAATACACAATTAGATTATCGATTTCCAAATTTCTCAGTTAGTATTGTTTTTGCATAAATGAATGGTGAATCTGGCTAGGTTGCAAGAGTTGATGTCCCACAAAATAGCTATAATCTATGATCTCAATCAAGTTTGCGTACACCATCCCATTAGATGATTTACACTAGCATCATAAAAGGTACTAAACTAGAGAGATGAATATTTTATAAAAGGTATACAAAGGTCTACAAAGGTGGAGATCTCATGAAATTTTAGAATTTAAGTGTTGATGAAGTTTCAAAATTTGTAAAGTCAGTATAAATCCAAAAAAAACACTAATTGAGAAATTTGGAAATCGATTAATCTAATTGTGTATTTTTATTTTTGAATTTAGTTATCCTAAATAGTAGTGAAAACTTGTATGAATTTCAAGAGAGCAAATAAAATTATAAATTATGATCTCTAATATTGTTAATGGAAAAATAAGAAACGGGAAATTATGTATGTTTGAGGTAAATAAAAAAAAGTTCATGTATTTTTCTGGCAAAAATAAATAGTTTGTGTTTTTTTTTTGGATTTTTTTTTAATAGTAACGCCGTCGTAATGCCGTTAACAGTCGTAACAGAAACAATGAGAAATTGAAAAAAAAAAATTGTTCGTGTATTTTTTATCAACTAAGAAATAGTCTGTATATTTTTCTGACAACGAAAAAGGTTCATGTTTTTTTCTGCCAAATATTAAATAGTTGGCATTTTGTTTGGAAATTTTCCCCTTTTGTTTTAGTTGGGTTGTTTTTTAGAATTGTTCTTTTGGCTTGTAAATTTGGCCTGTTTAATAGGTTTTACTCAATAAAAGACACTCTAGTGAAAAAAAAAATATATTGGTGTCAAATGTCAATAGTGAATTTGGTTTCTGGCGGGCCAAATTTGCCAAATGGTATGCTATTTGATTATGACCATGGGACATAATTAAGCGAAAGACAACAGCTTAAACCGGGTCAGCCATATTCAAATATCATCCAACATGATTCCTACATGTGCATCCCTTCCTTGGATTTGGAGAAGTTTATTATAGTGAACGTAGTTACTGAGTTACCTTCCATGAGTAAATAGTACGATTGTCTCAACACTAGCTAGATTGATTGCATTGCACGACAAGAGTCTAGAATTTGAATATCAAAATTAAGATTTATAAAAGCACTTCTTTTATTAGCTTTTGAAACTCACTCAAAACAAAATCCTCTCAATCTTTCTCTCTCAAACTCATGTCTAATGTCTTAGCATAGGACCTCTATTTATATAACACCAAAACACCAAAACCAATTCCTAATAGGAAACCTCTTTCTGCTTAGATAACTCCTAAACACAATTGATCTTATCTTTCTTAACCATTATTCGGTCAGAACAATAGCTTATTCCTCAAGTTAACTTTAAGCTTATCCAACATTCTCCCCCCATAAGCTTGAAACTACTCTTCAAAACTTCTTGTGCACCAATGTGGCCTCTCATTTCTTTGAACCTTTTCTTCTCGAGTGCCTTTGTTAAAATGTCAGCTCTTTGTGCAACTCCTGGAACATGCTCAACTACAACCAGTCCATTCTCAATGCATTCTCTTATGAAGTGGTAACATCGATGAATGTGCTTGTTGCGTCCGTGGAAGACAGGATTCTTAGTGAGTGCGATGGCAGACTTGTTATCAACTCGAATTGTCACCGATTTACTTTCAGTCCCAATGATCTCTGCAAAAAGATCTTGAAGCCTAATAGTCTGCTTAGCTGCCTCTATAGCAGCCATAAATTCTGCTTCACAGGAAGATAGAGCAACAACTTGTTGTTTCTGGGAGAACCATGTGATGGGACATTCATTGAAATAGAAAATGTGACCTGCATTACTCTTTCCATCATCCAAATCCACACTAAGACTGCTATTGCTAAATCTTATCAAACCTGTTTTGTTCCCTCGCTTGAAATAGAGACCATGAGAGGATGTTCCACGAAGATATCTTAAAACTTGCTTTAATGCGACTCCATACGACTCTCGTGGTTCCTGCAAGTACCTGCTCAGAACACCAACAAGGAATGAAAGATCAGGCCGAGTATAGAGCAGGTATCTAAGGCACCCGATGATCCTTCTATAGTTTTTCTCATCAATGTGTTTTTTATGTGGAGCTTTAGAAAGCTCCAAACCAAACTCCATCGGGATAAGAACAGAGTTGCAGTTACTCATTCTTGTCTCGGGCAAAAATTTTCTCCACATATCTTTCTTGTCTCAATACAATTCCATCTTTTCCTTGGAAAACCTCAATACCAAGATAATATGTAAGCTTTCCCAAATCACTCATTTCAATCTTCCTTGCCATTCCCCTTTTGAAATCGAGTATAAGCTCTAAGCTAGAGCCTGTGACTATCAAATCATCCACATAAACCGCCATAATGAGAAGATGTCCTTGTTCTTGCTTTCTGTATAAAGGGTTCCTTGGAGCATTATTCAAATCTTAATTCTAACAGAATTTGATTCAGCTTAGTGTTTCATGTTCTGGGTGCTTGCTTTAGACCATAGAGAGCTTTGAGTAGTTTGTAAACCTTTTCTTCCTTACCTTAAGTAACAAAACCCTCAGGTTGAGTAACATACACATCTTCTCTTAATTAACCATGAAGAAATGCAATCTTAACATCCAAATGATGTATTTCCCCGCCGTTTAAAGCTGTTATTTCGTGTGCAAACACTTCATCAAAATTACTTTCATGTCTTTGTACATAGCCTTTTGCCACCAGCCTCGCTTTGTACTTGTTTATACTATTGTCAGAGTTGCGTTTCACCTTAAACACCCATTTTAAACCAATTGGTTTACATCCCAATGGAAAATCGACGAGACTCCATGTTTTGTTCTTAATAATTGATGCAATTTCTTCTTCACACGCATCTCTCCATACTTTCAGCTCCATTGCTTCTTCAAAGGCCGAAGGTTCTCCATCGATAGTAAGCAACAATTGTTCTCCCTCAAGCTTTGCTAATAACATATAATCTTTCAAATAACTTGGCTTGGTAGTTTGTCTTGCTGATCTTCTAATCACAGGAGCTGATTGACATGGTTCCTAGCCTTCAGCTAACTCTGGTTCTAGTTCGTCAAAAGACTCATTGCAAGTATCCTCTTCTTCGATAGTGTCATTATTTTCATTCTATTTTCCTCTGTTTTTGCAACCACTCCGTCTTCTCTGATTCCATTGTTCCCAAAATCTCCAATACTAAGAGTGAACATTCTTGAGTCCAAGGATGATTCTTCTGAATCTCTCCACATCCAGCTCTTGTTTTCATCAAAAACAACGTCCCTACTCACAATAATCTTTCGACTAACAGGATCAAAGAGTCGATATGCGTTAGAACCAGGTTCTATACCAAGGTTGACAAGCATTCGCGATCTGTCATCCAAATTCTTGAGGTGTGGAGTCTCAGTCTTTGCAAAGCCGATACACCCAAACACACGAAGATGTTCTACATTCGGTTTCTTCCTTTTAAGTGCTTCATATGGTGTTAAATCCTCTAACACTCTTGTTCCCACTCTATTGATAAAGTAAGTTGCATGTCTTGTCGTCTCTCTCCAAAGATAATTTGGCATGTTCATATATTTTAAAATACTTCGAGTCATCCCTAACAATGTTTTGTTCCGTCGCTCAACTACTACGTTCTGTTGAGGCGTATAGGGTGCAGTAAGGTGTCTGTTGATCCATTCTCTTTCAAAGAACAATTGAAATTCTCGAGAAATAAACTCTCCTCCCTTGTCTGTTCAAAATGTCTTGATAGTACTTTCCATGTCATGCTCGACCACAACTTTGAATGTTTTGAACTTCTCGAATGCCTAACTTTTCTCTTTTAGGAGAATAGACCACATATAACAAGAGAAATCATCAATCAACAAAAACATGTATCTCTTTTGCGCAGCTGTAGTTGGAGAGATAGTGTAGTGACCCGCACAACGTGGTACGGGCTAGACGGACGTGGAAGTAAGGACAGGTTGAACTGAAAAGAGGTCGGTTGGTACAACTAGTCGGTCGTACGATCGATCGTACAGGCGTACGCGGAATGGACAGATTAGCGTACCAGGGACCGACGAAACTGAACCATGGTCGGGATGCGATGTGTGTTAGTGGGAAGGAACCCACTAAGGAGAATATTTAAATCCAAGGAAGGAGTTAGTGGGTGATTAATTAATTAAATAATTAATCATTAGTGGAAGGATTCCACTAAGAGATAATTTAATCGGAATTGGGAGAACTGGAGGGGAATATTCCTTATTTCCACTCGCCACTTGTGACATGGGAGAATGAGAGAGACACACATCATCATCACACTTTGGACAAGTGTTGAGTTAGAGAATTTCATCGCGACACCTCACCCATGCGTATGGACTAAGGAGCTCTTCCACACTCTCTATAAATACCATCTCTACTTCTCATTTTGGAGAAAAGAAAGAGAGAGAGAATGCCCAAAGGCTGTTGGAGAGATCAGTGAGAAGTCGAGAGAAATTTTCTTAAGTGTGGAGAGCTTGTATCATTGTTCCTTACATCTACGAGAAAAGGTGTCGAAGCGAGCAAGGGATTGAGTTGGAGAAGCTGAAGTTCTTCGAAAAACAGTGAGTTCAGGGAGCATTGATCCGATCTAGTTCGGAGTTAGGAGACCCGTTCTAGATTTGATTTGCATGTGCATATAGTTGCATCTTCTTGATTTTCTTAGTAGTTTTCTTGAAGTTTTTGCATCTAATTTTGTTTGGGAATTCCATGGTAGATCATGAACGTGGATGTTGATCCGTTCATTGAATCTATTGCATGTGAGATTTTACATTGTTACTTGTAGTTTATGTGTTCTTTAAACCATAAACTTAAGTAAAATGTTTGAGGAGAATTCCATGGTAGATCATAAATGTGGATGTTGATCCGTTTATTTAATCTATTGCATGTGAGGTTAAGTGTTGCTTTTCTTTGAAGATTATGTGTTCTTTAAGACCATAAACTTAAATTTTAATTGTTAGATGGTCTTAGTGTGTGGCGTTCGTGACGGGAGGTCCGACTATCCATAAGCGCACCAAGAATGGAGATGTGTCTGACCTTCCCTGTGGAACCGCTTCAACATGCACCTTAACATAGTGCTTGCATGTTGTCGCGAAGAGCTTGGTGTCTTGGTTCGCTACCTTGACCGAGGTTGATTACACGACGGTGTATTTGGTGTTTTGTACCGGTTGCATGCCTTTGTGGTTGTAATGCGGGCATAACAAGGGAGTGGGAAAGAAGGCAGCATATCCGAGCCCTAGTAAAACTTGTCTAAAAACTTATCTTTATTCAAATTTTGCATGATTGCATTGATTGCTTGCTTGTGGTTATTTGCTTGGCTTATTACCTACCGCATGCTTTCTCTGATTGATTGTTTGTGTGTGGTGATTGATTGATTCCTTGTGATTTTGGGGTTGAGATGAGAATCTAATCTTCTGTAGGGACCCCTGAGACTAATTAAGTAATCTTAGATTACTTATGATAGAATTTTGTCATGCAGGTAACTAGTAGTGGGAAGCTAGAGTCGTGTTGGATGATAGGAGCCCGAAAATAGTTTTTGTGCCTTGTGTAAAGAAAAAGTATGTTTTATATGTTAAAGGAAAATATGTATAATCTTTTTGGCAATAGGCCTGGCCACAAACGCTAAAAGTCTTTTTATTAAACTTTGTGAAATATCTTTATATAATGAAAGAAAACGGTTTTATATTCGTGTAAGAGTAATGTCTGATAATGACTTAGCCCGGGTCGGCTCAACACTTAGGCATCATGACGGTTGGCAAGCCTAAGTGATGTCTAAAGTGGTGGAAATAACACTAATGGACTGGCTGAGGGTCTAAATGGGTTTTAGAACCTTAGCCGGATCGTTGGTGGCTATTTCTAAAGTAGCATCCCAGGGCTGTTCTGGGCGGTTTTGGTCATGGAACAGTTCGGGGGCTTTACAGATAGGTCCACAAATATCCCCGTGAACAAGTTCTAGTGCTCGTTTTGCTCGATAAGAAGTTGATTTTGGGAATGTTTACCTTGCTTGTTTTCCAAATAAATATGATACACATGTTTCTCCTCCTTTAGGAGCACTAGGTATCCCAATAACTAGTTCTTTAGTAACCATCTTCTTAATAGTTTCGTAGTTGATAGGTCCTAATCGAGCATGCCACTTTGTTGAATCATTCAGACCTGCAATCTGCAGACACTTTGTGTTCTCAACCTCCAGATTCAATTTATATAGCCTGTTTCTTGAACGAATTACTCTCACTAGTAGATTTCCATCTCGATCATGCAATGTTAGAAAGTCCTCTCTCATTCTTACATCGCAACCGGATTCAGTAGCTTGTCCAAGACTGATGATGTTGCTTTTAAGATCTGGGATGTAGTAGACCTCTGCCAATATCTTTTGTTCTCCGTTTTTAGTGATAAACATAATCGATCTTTTTCCTTTAATGTCAACCAGTGAATCATCACCAAAGCACACCTTTCCTGTGACCCTTGTGTCGATTTTGCAGAACCATGCTCTGTTTCCTGTCATGTGATTGCTGGTGCCATTATCAAGATACCAAATCTTGTCTGAACATGTATCAAGTTCTTTTGGCTTCACATTCTTCTCGTTAAGATACACCACCTCGTACATCAAAAGAGATTTTGACTCATGAGTGTCTTCCTCTTCTTTCTCCTGCAGTTCTTGAAGTTTGATTAACTTAAGTAAGCGATCTGGACATTCAGAAGCGTAATATCCTAGCTTATCACACCAAAAACATGTTATCTTGGTCTTGTCCCTTTGTTGATAGCCATACTCCCTTGATTGATAGCCAAAGCGTCCATTATAAAACCTTCTGCAACCTCTTCCACGACCACGACCTGATCCTCTTCATCTACCTCCGTCATAAGAAGACTCTTGTATTTGTGGAGCATGTAACAACCCGTCCCGTGGACCCCACTAGCATCCCGCTAGCTTGTCCCCATAGGCCCTAAGCTGGTCCTGCAGGTCATTGATCCTAACCCCTCACCGTGGAAAAGAACTCACATCCAAATCCACCAGTAGGTTATTGGTGCTCCAGGCGTTCCTCGAAACCTGGTCCCCACCCTTTGACCTGGCCAGCTTGGAGTCTATGGGGGCAGCTAGCGGTGGGCTAGTAGGCTCCACGGGACGGGTTGTCACAGAGCAGAGCAGCGTTTGTATACATAACCACCCTGACCCTCGTGTGAAGCAGCGTTTGCATACATAAGCTTGCCCTGACCCTTGTGTGAATCTTCTTCTTCTTGGATTCATTCTTCGTAGGTTTTTAATCTCCCAACAATGTCTTCAAACGTTGTTGTTTTAAGATCATGAACTTGTTCAAGAGCTGCAATTATATGGATGTATTTTGCTCTTGGTAAGCTCTTGAGGAATTTCTTGACGATCTTTGTTTCTTTAATGGTCCTCCTAAGGACACTGTTTTGGTAGAAATTTCAGAGAACTTTCCCAATAAATCATCAATTGTGTCGATCTCCTTCATCTTTAATCTATCAAAATCAGTCATCAAGGTCTGTAGTCGTGCTTCTATTACTCTTTCAGCGCCGGATGTTTCGTGTTTTAATAGCATCCTAGACTGTTTTAGATTTCTCTTGATTACCAACTTATAAGAGTAGTGCTTCTGGTATGGATTGAAACAGTATAGCCCAGGCGAGATCATTCTTTTCGACATCATCGATCCCGGATCAAATTGTTTCCCAAACCTTGTTTACCTGCAGCATCACCTCTATCTTCATGGACCAAACCGTGTAGTTGGAGCTGTTTAGCAATATCGGGCATTGTAATTATGAATGAGCACCTTCCTTTGGTTTATTGGTAGTTGTGGCTAATTCACTCATATTTTCAACCGAACGATAGTTGTGTTTTTAACAAGGTACATATCAAAACGAACCTGAATGCTCTGATACTAAATCTAGAATTTGAATATCAAGATTAAGATTTATAAAAGCACTTCTTTTATTAACTTTTGAAACTCACTCAAAACAAAAGCCTCTCAATCTTTCTCTCTCAAACTCATGTCTAATGTCTTAGCATAAGACCTCTATTTATATAACACCAAAACCAATTCCTAATAGGGAACCTCTTTATGCTTAGATAACTCCTAAACACAATTGATCTTATCCTTTTTACCATTACTCGGTTAGGACAATAGCTTCCTCAAGTTAACTTCAAGCTTATCCAACAAAGAGAAACGTCTTCTTCTTCAAAATTGATGCTTGCTTATTTGAGTATTAAACTACCATAGATATTTTATGCTTCAGTTAAATTGATTCATCTCATGTTGTGTGAATAGTTGAAATAGGTACAATATGCAATTATAATTACATTTAGCCATTTCAAAAATCTTGAAGGTTTTCGATTGGCTTCACTTGTAGTATGGATAGGCCGATGATAATCAGTGATCGACATCACCAACTCCGTCTTGTTGCATTAGTCCAATCAGTAATGCATGTCTCCCCAAGAATTCTTTGAACCATCGTGAGGATGCCACTTTTAAACGATTAAATATTAAATTATTTGAAGATTCTTCTTGTCTCCCAATAAACTTATATGAATTTTAATCTTCATCACCAGTAAGTCACATATGTTAAGTAGTAGTATTTCATATCATTTATTTAATTAATTAATTTTTTTACAACAAAAGAACAAAAGATAAGCTCATATGAACCAATTGAATGAGAAACTGTTTACGTACAAAACAATATACGGAGATGTACGCGTTTGGCGCTGCAAAAAATCTGCACTTACATTTGCATTTTTATGAACAAAAGATAAAGAGAAAGAAGTAAACTCCTTCTTGTCAATCTTCATATCATTCAGATATGTCGAAAATGTCGGCCGGTCGAAGAAAAATACACAATTTTCACAAATTCTGAATAATCTGTAAAGAAAGCCACATCACAAAGATCATATCTGATCATGCACGGCATAGCCCATAATATCTCTTAGTTAATCCTTATTTAGATGTTCAACATCAATTACAAAACATTTAGATTGGTGCCATACCGCTCTTGCGTGAGTACACAAAAACATATTTGAAGATATACATGTATGGTTTGGAGTGTACTTAATTCAAATATAGATGTACTTATAGAATAAAATTATGTTTACTAAAATGGAAACTATTTACGTTCACAATGAATCAACAAACAAAGAAAAGAATTGGTTCAAAACTAATTACGTTCACAATACTAAACAAAAATGAGGTTGTACGCATAATGATTTCAAAAAAAAATGTTATTCCGTCTGAAAAGAGTAGATGAGTTAGGCGGGCGGAACATTGGTACGGCGATGATTGCGTGATGCTCACTTACTCACGTAGTTGTCGGGAATCATCAGCAACACGTGTCGAAGTTTGATAGGACAGAGAGATGGGCGGTACTGAGTTACGGAAGAGAAGAAGGAAGGAGAAACATTGAACTTTATAGGTGAAAGGGAAGCCTAACGAATATTTATCATAAGAAATGGTCACAAGCAAGAGTTTGGCACAAACTACTATTCCTTTTCTTTTCTTCTTTCCTCAACCATAAAAGCTGAACACTAAATATTTTTATATGTTGTATTTTCGACCAAGCAACATTTATAATAATACTACAAAAATATCGACGAATTAATGTATTGATCGTTAGATAACAAATTACTTTATTTTTCTTATAAAACTATACGAAAGTATTAACGTAACACACTAACACTTATAATTAGTATTAATTTCTGATTCGAATGCCATTGATGTTCTTTAGATATTTATATGGCCTTTTTGCGAAGTCATCAGGCTTTATATATTTTTAAAAAAATATATTTTGTTACTATTGGAACAATCTTTTAGCACCTAATTGGTATTTTAATTTTTGGCCAACGTTTAGAAAAAAAGATAATTGTGTTAGAAGCTATAATTTGTTTTAAGCCATTTTAGGGTTTAGTTCAACAATACTAAAATAAATAATACTAGTCATGTTCTTTTTGCCACAATAATGAATAAGAATCATGTATGGGTTTAGTTATGGAGTTTTGGCCTAAATCAAAACTTTTGTAAATAATAAAAAGTCTATTGGATTGAAAAATCCAACCTATGTATATATCCATCATCCTTACATCATGAAAATCCACAACCCAAATAATTGCCCATCACTAATCAATAAAAATAATTAACGCATTAATACAAAACAGAAAAACAAAACACACATATTATCAGAAACCTACGTGGGTCCCCACTTCCTCAAGTCCTTTTCCATTTTCATAAAGTATGTTTCTTGCTCTCCGTGTTTCACACATAGCCATACGTGTTTCACTAATCCACCGTCCATTTAGATCTACCAAGATCCAACAGTACAGCGTAGGTACACCCGCGTTCGTAGAAGATAAAAAGTCAACGATGGTCAGAGTAAGGAAACCTCGCCATGAAGTGAAGTTAATAAACACCGTAGCTCCCGAGGCACACAAAAAATATTCAAAAAATTTTTTATTTTTAAAAAATGTTGGAGAAAAAATTATTAATTTATTAACAACAACAACAACAACACAGTAACGCAATCACAGAGACTCCACAGTCCAAGGAGAGTTTGAATCAATCATCATCTCTCTCTCTCTCTGGTTTGAATCGGCGGAGACTGAGTTAACTCGGTGGAAGCTGTTGTCGTTTACGTGTATGTGTTTGTTTTGATTCATATAGTTTAATGGATCCGAGTGGGATGATGAACGAAGGAAGACCGTTTAATCTAGCGGAGATTCTTCGAGAAGAAGCTTCGCCGCTGGGACGAATCAGTTCGGTGATACTGATCTAACCGCCGCCGCTAACGGCGATCCGGCGCGTATGAGTCACGCGTTGTCACAGGCTGTGATTGAAGGTATCTCCGGCGCGTGGAAGCGGAGGGAAGACGAGTCTAAGTCGGCGAAGATCGTCGTCTCCGCCAATGGCGCTGTACGGATTTTTCTTTAATTCTTTTGCCGGTTTGATTCGGTTTTTTCCGGTTTAATTTAAATTGTTAGATTGATTGGTATGGTTTTTTTTTTTTTTTTTTTAAATGATTTTAGAGTGAAGGTGAGAACAAAAGACAGAAGAAGATAGATGAACTGAGTGAAGGGAAAGGTGAAGCTGGATCGCCTGGAGGAACAGAGACGGAACAAAAGAAGCAACAGATTGAACCAAGTAAAGATTATATTCATGTTCGAGCTAGAAGAGGTCAAGCTACCGATAGTCACAGTTTAGCTGAAAGAGTAATGATTTTTTATTTATATAAAAAGCTTTCTTTTATTTTAGTTGAATGAGTAAAAGAGTGAAAAAAGACAATTTTGGTTTTGTGTGTTTGTGGTAGGCGAGAAGAGAGAAAATAAGCGAGCGGATGAAGATCTTGCAGGATCTTGTACCCGGATGTAACAAGGTTATTGGAAAAGCACTTGTTCTAGATGAGATTATCAACTATATACAATCGTTGCAGCGTCAAGTTGAGGTTGTGAAACCTCTCTGTCTTTCTTCTCTTGCGTATTGTTTTGTTACATGTGTGTTCTCATGAGAATGATTTGTTGTTTTCAGTTCTTGTCGATGAAGCTCGAAGCAGTGAACTCAAGAATGAACCCTGGCATCGAGGCTTTTCCACCCAAAGAGGTGATGATTCTTTCTTGACCTATTAACTAAATCTTCTCCAGTTTTTGTAAAAAAAAAAACACTTAACTAGGAGTCTATGTGGTTGTTCATTTAACTATTTAAAGCATGAAATGAACCAATTGACCTCTGTTTTTGCTCCTGCTGCCAAAATGACATAACTCGAAAGACTGTTCTGTTTCTTGATATAGTTGTGACTAATCTCTGTTATTTTGTTGGTAAATAAAAAACAGTCTGGTCAGCAGGCGTTTGAGAATCCGGAGATGCAGTTCGGGTCGCAGTCTACGAGGGAATACAGTAGAGGAGCATCACCAGAGTGGTTGCATATGCAGATAGGATCAGGTGGTTTCGAGAGAACATCCTGATAAAAGAAACATCAACACTTGATCATCATCTTACTACAAATAAGAGAAAATCCCGAGAAGAAAAAAAAGCATACATACATATACATATGAATCTCATTCTCATTATAGGTTTTAAATATATGGATGCGAATATATATACACATCACATTGTTCTAAAAAGAAAGCAAACAAAATAGAAAAGAAGATATAGTTAGTTTCGACATCATGAAGAAAAAAAAAAAAAGCCGGGGAAGGCGCTTGTAATAGAAAGAACGTTCTTTGCTATAAAATTGTATCTCATTCTTACGTATTTGCTCAGGAAATAAACTTAACTCAATAGTTTGGAATGTATCTCCAAGGAAGCTCAGATTCTTCAATCTCTATAGATCTAAACGACTAAACTCTAAATGTTTTGTAATATCCATTTGACTACTCATAATGCTATAGCTAAACCATTGTGTCTAACCATAACAATAAGTTGGAAGATAACAAGAGTTAAGGATAATACCAATATCTCATCCTGCATAAACCAGAGAACAAAATCCAGTATCCAACCAACTTATATGACAAAAATCCAATACAAATCGAAATAACATTGTACTTGTGTATTATCATGGTTGGAAACTTCTGGTGAACCTTTGTCTTGTCTCAACCAGAGCCGGCCAACCAGGTGCTTGCGGCCTTCAGATAATATGAGAAGTTTTCTTCGTCTGTTGGTAAATGTGGTTGGTTTTAAAGGTCCTGGACCCGAGTTCAAACCCAGCATCTCCGTTCCTTTGTAATTTAGGTCGAATTGGGCTTGCGGCCCATAAATGTACAGCGCCGGCTCGGGTCTCAACCCTTTAAAACATAGATGACTCA
Source organism: Camelina sativa (assembly GCF_000633955.1). Lineage (NCBI taxonomy): Eukaryota > Viridiplantae > Streptophyta > Magnoliopsida > Brassicales > Brassicaceae > Camelina > Camelina sativa. The sequence continues at coordinate 9,392,943 of NC_025691.1, forward strand.
AAGTTAATTTTCTCAAATAGATTTTTCTTTCCTCCTTTTCACAAAGAAAAAGAAAAAACCCTAATGGTGCCGAGAAAGCTTCCATCAGATCTGGAAGAAGAGATACTCTTTCGCGTTCCACCTCGATCCCTCCTTCGCTTCAAATCCGTTTGCAGAGAATGGTACGCTCTTTTCAACAATAAGAGATTCCTCAACAAAAACTTTGCTTGTGCTCCCCCAGAATTCATGTTAAAGACGCATACCCATATTTATTCGATTAGCGTTGATCTCAATGAAGATCCAACTATAAAAGTGAATGATTTGTGCTTTGATCTACGCCGTCACCTTTATCATAATCTCTATGGGACCTGCGATGGTTACTTCTTCATGGACGACGTTGATGAAGGATACCTTGTTTGGAATCCGTTGTTGAGACAGGCTAAAAGAATTGCCCCGGATGAGACTCGATGTGGCAGGAGCATAGGTTACGATAGTAGTAGACCAGAAAAGAGTTTCAAGATTATTGGACGTATGAGTGCAAATTCTATCCATAGAGTTGCAGTCTTCGAATTTGCAACCAATGCGTGGAAGGTTACTCGTCGTGCAAGTTTTGGCGAAGAGTTAGCATCAAGTAGTGACTCGTCTAGGGTCTCCCTGAACGGAAATTTATACTGGACAGGTTATAAGTCTCCCGAAACTGGTCAGTATTTTATCCAAATGCTTGATTTTTCGAAAGAGATGATTAAGACCTTTTGTATTCTACCGTGTAACGGGAAAAAAGGTTCTTTCCATAATCGTGTCCTCTCGATTTACAAGGGAGATCGGTTTTCAGTGTTGCAACAATGCACAAAAACAAGAGAAATTAAGATTTGGGTGACACAGAATAAAATTGGTAATGGGGATGATGGAGACCATGTTGTGTGGATTAACTTCATGACTGTCTCACGACCTGACTTCCCCATGGTACTTAAGCACATGTCTACAAGTTACTTCGTCGATAATAACATCTATGGAAAGAGCTTCGTTCTGTTTTGTCATAGCAAGAAACCTAAAGAAGCTTGGGTCTATATTGTGAGGGGAGATATGTGCAAAAAGATTAAGATAGATGGAGTGGTATGTAAGTTTCACTCCTCTCTCTATGTTCCCAGTTTGATCACCATTTCTTGAAAGACTTTTGCTGAAGCTAGTGAACATGCAAGAAGATACAAGTTTGATTTCCATTGTGTTGCGTTCTCGTTTTAATTATTGAACTTCCAGGTCTAAATTTAATAGTATACTAATCATATCATATATATATATGTATGTAAGCCAGAGGTATTCTCCTCGTTTGTTGGTGTACGGAAAACCTTAATGATTTCAACGAGCTGATCTACTACTGCACTTTGGCCAGGAAACAGAGGCTGCACAAGCAGTCTAGCCATCACACAACCTGTGGACCATATGTCTACTGCAGTTGTGTACTCGGTGGCTTTAAAGTTGAACTCTGAGGCACGAGATAGATTTAGCAATAGTGACCAGCTGTTTTGTGGCTACAAATTCTTATCACTTTTTTGCTACTTGTTCAAAAAGAATGAATTTATCATATCTTCACTTCCACAGCACATGCTACCTCATTTTCTTTGTCAAAGATTGACTTCCACAAGTCAAAAATGTTAGACTATATCGCAGCCCTAGCGATTCCATTCCCCTTCCAAACATCCTTGGAACACCTCAACTTCTCCTCTACATTCTTCAGCGCTTCTTCAATACTAGACGTAAACTCTTGGCCGTCTAGAAAGCTTCCTTCGTTTCTAAGAATTGTAACAAGGAGGTCCAGACAATAAGGTTTTGATTGCATTTTCATTGTAAGAAAATGGCACAAAAATGAAAAATCTGCCACTCACTAAAAATCACATTGATACCTTAAGTCTGGCTCCAGCAAAAAAACACGTGTTAGGCATTACCACTATCTCTATCACTAAATATGATATCTAAAACCAAATAAAAATCATACTATGCAGTTCACAAAGTAACTAATAAAAAAAGCTTAAAAGACAAGAGTGAAGGTGAAGTATGTGTATTGGGCCAGAAACAAATCCAGCAAAGGTAAAAGCCCAAATCAGGAATCTGGTCAACACCCTCATGTCAAGACAAACTTGACTGTACCTGCAACATCTCTGCTTCACAACCGTTACGATGCTCTTGTCGATAAAGATGATGACTAGCCTACTCACAGCTGTACACATGAGTCACCTAAACCTAGAATGTTCTCTATGTCACTATATAAGACAACGTAGCTGCAGCTTGTAGTCTTATCTTGAAATTATAATAAAGAAACAGAGTTTTATCAAAGTTCTTCGTTTATTCTCATGGTATCCTTCTTTACTGCAAGTTTCATCACCAACTTGCTTCCTACTGCAACTCTGAATAATTGCAGTCCATACGAGGTTCAACTCAAACAGAAACCAAACTATTCCATGCTAAGAGTTTTTGGTTCTGCTTGTTATCCTTGTCTTCGTCCAATGGTTGTTCACAAGTTCGATCCAAGGTCATTACAGTGTGTTTTTCTCGGTTATCACACTTAGTACAAAGGATATAGATGTCTCTATCCTCCAACGGGAAAAGTCTACATATCTCGCCATGTTGTTTTCGATGAAGATTGCTTTCCTTTTCAACATCAATACAAGTCGCTCATCCCAACATATCAAACTCCTCTGCTTCAAGCTTGACAAGCTTCTTCAATGTCTCCAGAAGCACTTCCTGCATCAGAAAACGTCTCAGTTTCACCTATTTATCCTCACCAAGAGACTCCAACACAGAATCCGGTTACTGAGAACGTCCTTGTTGATACAAGTGCTCCAGAAAATATTCAGGTTCCAAGTGATTCTGAGACTGCCACTCCTTCGATTGCAAGTGATTCTGAAAATGACACTTCCTCGACTGATGAAAATGACAACTCTGTAGTCGAAGAACAGGTTCTTGAAGATCAGCTCCAAGACGATCCAGCAGATAACACTCACCCCATGACTACACGAGCTAAAGCTGGTGTTCATAAGCCTAATCCCAGGTATGTGCTGCTCACTTCGCGGTTTGCTTTTGTAGAACCGAAGGAGATCATTGCTGCTCTACAACATCCAGGGTGGAATGATGCTGCGCATGATGAGATCAGTACAATTCACATGTTACACACGTGGGATCTGGTGGAAGAAACAGAAGATATGAATGTTTTGGGATGTAAGTGGGTTTTCAAGACAAAACTCAAACCAGATAGATCTGTAGACAAACTTAAAGCTCGTCTGGTTGCCAAGGGGTTCGATCAAGAGGAAGGACTGGACTATCTTGAGACATTCAGTCCCGTTGTAAGAACTGCAACTATAAGGATGGTACTTGAGGTTGCAACTTCAAAGAACTGGGATATCAAACAACTCGATGTCTCCAATGCCTTTTTACATGGCGAATTGCAGGAGCCAGTGTTTATGACACAATCGCCTGGTTTTATTGACACACAGCAACCATCTCATGTTTGTCGGCTTACCAAAGCCCTTTATGGCCTGAAACAAGCTCCACGGGCCTGGTTTGACACCTTCAGCAAGTACTTAATAGAGTTTGGTTTCACCTGCAGCAAATCTGATCCTTCTCTATTCACATACCACAAGAATGGTAAGTCTCTCGTTCTTCTCATGTATGTTGATGATATGTTGCTTACAGGGAATGATTCGGCTTTGCTACAAGCTCTTCTCATGTCCCTGAACAAAAGATTCTCAATGAAAGACCTTGGCGAGCCGAGCTATTTTCTTGGTGTAGAAATTCAGAAATGCTCCACTGGCCTCTTTCTTCATGAAACAGCTTACGCTAAAGACATCCTACATCAGGCTGCTATGTCCAATTGTAACCCAATGCCTACTCCGCTGCCACAAAATCTAGACAAACTAAATCCAGAACCGTTCTCTGAGCCAACCTATTTCAGGAGTCTTGCAAGGAAGCTTCAATATCTCACCATCACCAGGCCTGACATTCAATTTGCAGTCAACTTCGTGTGCCAAAGGATGCATGAACCAACAGTCTCAGATTTTGGTCTTCTTAAAAGGACCTTAAGATACATCAAGGGCATGTTACACATGGGACTATATATACAGAAAAGCTTCAATTTGTCCTTATCAGCTTTTTGCGATAGTGATCATGCTGGCTGCAAAAAGACTTGGAGATCAACCACAGGCTTTTACATTCTCCTTGGTCCCAATCTCATCAGTTGGTCAGCTAGAAGGCAGGAAACAGTCTCCAACTCCTCAACAGAAGCTGAATACAGAGCACTTACAGCAACTGCTCATGAGATAACTTGGATTTGTTTTCTGCTTCGTGACTTGGGAATCTCTCTACAATATCCTATCGTGCTCAAGTGTGACAACCTCTCTGCAGTTTATCTAAGTGCTAATCCGGCTCTGCATAAACGCTCTAAACACTTTGATACCGATTATCATTACATACGGGAACAAGTTGTTTTGGGGCACATTGAGACACATCATATTCCAGCACAGCTTCAGTTAGCTTATGTCTTTACGAAGTCCCTTCCAAGAAGAGAATTTGAAGCTCTTAGGAGCAAACTTGGTGTTGGTGCTTCACCCACCACAAGTTTGAGGAGGAATGAAGGTGAAGTATGTGTATTGGGCCTAAAACAAATCCAGCAAGGTAAAAGCCCAAATCATGAACCTGGTCAATACCCTCATGTCAAAACAAACTTGACTGTACCTGCAACACCTCTACTTCACAACCGTTATGATGCTCTCGTCGATAAGGATAATGACTAGCCTACTCACAGCTGTACACATGAGTCACCTAAACCTAGAATGTTCTCTATGTCACTATATAAGACAATGTAGCTGCAGCTTGTAGTCTTATCTTGAAATTATAATAAAGAAACAGAGTTTTATCAAAGTTCTTCGTTTATTCTCAAAGAGAACATATGATAGTATCATGTAACTTGCTCGCTCATAATCTCTCTGCAAATTATTCAGATTTTTGATTCAGGAGCTATTAAACTCCAAATGATACCGCAATAGTCTCAGCCGCCACAATTCTCAATATATAACCATGAATAGTGGAATGAATAGTTTATCTACGAGGGGTCGTTGCAGGAAATAATAAATCACAATTTCAAAGCAGCTAGCAAAGTTATAATAAAACTTGAAAAGTCAAATAAAGACAAAAATATTGTAGCAGTCAAGCTGAGTCGCATAGTAACACAAATAAAAGACAACACAAAGAGAATTATACTAATGCAAGAATGATCGACATGCCTCATAGATAGATAAGAGTTTTTCATAGCAGACAGAGTTCGTGAAAACCCTCTCAGTCATGAGTTATGATCATCACCATTTCTCCTAATCGGTAGTCTCAGATGAACTTGTCGCATCCACCTCGGTTAAGGTACCAGATGAACTTGTCCCATCGATTAAGGTCCCATGCGCCCAAGTTTGATTACCAATCTTATAATATCCAAAGCATCTCAATTCACTTGGGATAGATAAATCTAGAATTTCTCTAGTACACCCTTGGCCATCGTTATAGAGCACAAGATGTCGTAGCTTTTTCATTCTTTGAAGATCTTCCGCCCTGCTATGCTTTGTTGAGAAATTCACCAACATCTCCATGTTGATTAGATTACCCATTTCCAACTTTGTCTTATCATGTATCGTCCGCGGAAGAGAAAGATATGCCAATCCTCGCATCCCAAACACGTACTAGATGATCTTCTGGGAAATGGGCAAGGTAGAGAAAGCAGTGCTTCAGATAAATAGGCAGCTCTTCAAAGCTCAGATACAAAATACCATAAACAGAGCTAATATTTTTTTCATTGAAGCTAGTCTCTCCAATATTGTTGGATTTAATATTATGAGATATCCTTTTCCACTCACTTAATGTGTGTTGGGAAACAACCCTCTTAACACCTTAACAGCCAATGGTAATCCTCCACAATGATTTACCATTTGCCTACCCATCTCTTCGAATTCGACATCAACTTCAAACTCTACACAACATAACATCATGAATTTGGGCTGTAAAAGCAAGACATGATGCAGAAAAGAGTCTTTTATATGTATTTCTCTGAAACCTTACCCGTTGTTGTGTCTTTCCTAGGAAATGCTATCCTTTGAAAAACTGTCCAACTTTCATCAAGGGTTAGGTATCCTGGTTTGAAAGTGACACACGTAGAATCTACATGTAATTATCCAACGTTCACGTAGCGAGAAGTAAGTAGTACCTTCCATCCTGCATAATACATTTTAAATTTTAAGAAAAACGAAATCATATCATTTGGGTATGCCTTGTCATGTTCTATATTTTTGATCTTAATCGAAGCCTAACACATGTAGAATATAAGATGAAGCATAAGATGTCACCTTTTTTAGGTGGAAACACAAGCTTTATTCTCTCCCAATCTTCTTCTCTCCACATGTCATCTCGGATGATCAAAGAAGTTCTAGTTTCCAACAATTGAAAAAGCATTTTTTGGAGGTCTTCTTCATTCATGTTTGTCTCTAAAATGATATTTCTTATGAAACGGAGGGATTAGATTTAATCAACTATTAAAATCCCAAAATGTATTTAACTAGATTTGGACCGTGCTAGTGCACGGGTTGAATTTCCTTTTATTTATATTGTAATTTTTATATAAAATATAATTTATGTGATTGTTTTTAAAAGTTGTTTTGAATAAAACATTATGCAATAAAATCATATGCTAAATATGTGGACTTGAATTTTTTTTTTGAGATTTCTTATGATTGTTCCTCAAATTAACCTTTTTTTTTTAAATTTACCAAATCAATCATAATAAACATCATTTCTGTTATTTTAATGTATATATAGTTGCTAATATAATCGAAAATCACTCTTAATCCGCGGAAAAGTGATTAATTTTTGAGATTTTGTTGCCTACATATGGTTAATTAAATATTTTGTGGAGATTTTATTTTATCTTTTTGGAATATCCTTTTTTTAAAAATCTGAAATCGATATTTAACTAATGATTACACATATAACCTATAACTTATCAAATAATCAAATAATTAATCTTTTAATCCATATTATATAGTCTACAAAAAAAGGTTGTGTACTTCCGTTTTATTATATAGGGGATTATCACTTACATAACCTATTTAATTCTTAAAAGTAAATTACATTTCACAAAAAAATTTATAAACCATTTTTTTTTGAAATACTAAACTTACCCTCCTATGTTGAAAAAGTCTAATGACTATTCAGCTATATTTTTAAAAATAATTGAATGAATTATCACAATAATCATAAATGTAAATTACATACCACAAACAATTTAAACTTATTCACCTATTTAACTTTTTAAAACGTAAAATTTATTTTCTGGTTAAAAAAACCTGATAACTATACAAGTATATTAAAAATTAATTATCACAAGATAAACTTAAAAATAAATAACATTTTGCAAAAAAATAAAATCTATTCACCATTAATTTTTTGAACAACAAAAACTTCATCTCCTATTTAAAATTCCAACAACTACTTAAATATTATGTGACTCAGCGATCTTAACATGATATCCATGTTATTGAATTTTTTTGAAAACCCTAGACAATTATATTTTCCTATAATTTTTCACCTGAGCTACATTTTTTTATTTTTACCACTTTTCATACATTTTTCTCATTACATTATTACACATAGAATTAATTTAAATTAAATAGATTGGTCTAAAAAATATTGCTTTATCTATTTAATAGCATAGTGATGTAATAATGTAAAACATAAAAGATATGAATTTGGTTTTAGAAACACAAAAAAACATCAAAACTTTCTCTACCAAGTTGAATATCTTTTTCACATTCAGATATATTATGGGTGAAATGTATTTTTACACAAAATAAACGCAAACTTGAATTAATTAAAAAATAAACTTTACTTACATATTTTGTTTTACACAAACGAATCTTAAATCTCAAATAATAATATTCATAATATTTTATTTAAATTGATTTATCCGGCACACCTAGTTAATTAGTAAAGGAAAGTATTTGCTTGTCGTGTTTTGGACTAAGCTTCTTCAAAATCGTCTGCCACACATATTTCCTTGTAAACTGTTGGGATAATTGATATACACTTCTTACTGCCTATTGTTTTACTAAGTTCCTCTTTTAGAAGAAATGTTTCGATTATATCCTCTGTGTCGAAAACAATTTCTTTGATCTCGTTGACAAAGGTTTTCACACAAGTTTAAATCCCATTTTAATTCATTAAATTGCTTTTCAACTCCCTCAAAACCGCTCAGATTCTCGGGCAAGAAGGTCATAAAGCTTCTGAACTCCAAACGACAGCCATAAGTCTCTTGCGCAACAATGCAAGTGGTAGTCAATAACTTGAATAGGATCCATCAGTTCATAATTTGGATCGTATTTTAAAAAAAAATTACTATTAGTTAGATAGTTAAGATCCTAAGTGATCTTGGATATATGTCAATATAGTATATCTTTAGAATATCTCTCTAGCATAGATATGATCTTGGATTCGATTTGATCTGTATATTGTATCCTATATATACTTTGCTATCGTGAATAATAATCTCCACGGAGTTCCAATTATAACATGGTATCAGAGCTTGCTTCCTCTTTCCTTCTCCGCTCCTTTCTTTGATTTCTCTTTTCTTCTCCGCTCATACTTTTTCTTATCGTTCTTCAAATCTGTTCTTCTATTCCTCTCTCTGCTTTTCTATTTTCTTCACCTTGTTTGCGTACTGTGCATAGCTATGGCCAATGCAACTCAAAAATCAGATAAATCGTTTGGCATCTCACTTGATCGTTTATGTAGCATTTACAAATTTTGGGGGAAAATATATTCTGTAACTCTTTAGAGAAATATATGTGAACCCTCTTTACTTTACTGATTCTTTTATTTTACATACCCTTTTATCATCCATCATTTTGCTAGCTTTAAATTTGTCAAAGTCGTTTATTAGGTGATTCAAAGTGCATTTATATGTTAGTGATCTAATTTGAGTGGAGATCTAAGGTAGGTTCTGTTACAAAGTTTTCCGATCAAGTTTAATCTTGAAATAGATTTGAATGAGCTTTTAGTCATGAGACATGCCAATTAGTTGAGTCATGGAGTTTAGTGAATCAATCAAACTTGAACAATTAAAGAATATTTAATTACAAAAGTCCTTTAATTTTGTAAAAGTCTGAAACTATCACCGGAAAATAGTGATGTTTATATTTTCTTCCAATCTATCAATCGATAGAGAGGGTCCATGTATGTTCTGAATTTCTGATATATCCCAAACATAGTAGGTCGACAATTGCATATACAAATAACGGTCTTGCATCGGAGTCAATTTTGTTCATGTCCAACAATCTATAATTTGTTCAGATTTGAGAGGCAAAGATTTATTCTGTAATGGGGGATTCTATGAATGGTGAATCATGTGAAAGTTTTAAAATGATTTAACATCTCACTCATTCATTTATTAATTTGAAATCTTATACATTGAGAATACATCACTACAACACCAAACAAAATACACAACCACAAATACATAACCGATTATTATAGAGGACGATGGAGAAGTGAATTTCAATGATGCCTTCGATAACGAAGCCTTACTCGCCAACAGATTATAAAATCTGTTTCATTCCCTCTCCAGATTCAAATCCAAAGTGATCAGATCGTTGTTTTTGGCTATCCTCTCATGGAAGAAACTCCATACTCAGTACATTGTTGATGTTACTCAGTATCTCCTTCTGCATTAATTCGTTAATTTTCCGTGATTTTCTTATGCATGGATCCCATATTCGCCAATCGATATACCATAGAAATCTTAGGAATGCAATCCCTTGTGTTGATCGAGATTGTGGAGATTGAGCATCATGAAAAATCAAAAAAAATTCTTCATAGAGATAACAAAACCTGGATGAGAAAGCCAACACTCTTCAACGAACCAGAAAATGATTTATTTTTAATCTAAACCAATGATTTTTTTTTGACACGTTGAAAACGTCCACAGACCTTAAGCGTCGGTTTGATATATATACATTTTTTTAAACACGTCGGTTTGATATTATGGCCCTGATTGGTACAAGATTTTTAAGATTTTAAAAAAATTAAAGCATTTAAAGCATTGACAGCCATTTATTTGCCAATCATACTTTTTTTTACTTTTAGCTTTTTTAAAGCTTTGTAAGTCATTTTTTTTTTCTTTCCTTCTTTTTTTTTGTCAGATTTTTTAAAGCGTCAAAACCAGATTTTAAAATTAAACAAATATAAAACTTTATTTTTTTTCTCTCCATTATACTTCAAAGCTGTCCAAAAGTTTATATATAAATTTTACGTAAATTATTTTTACACATTAATTATTCTTATTTTTTTCTCTTTCTTTTAAGATCTATTTCAATAATAATTATTTTTATTTTCATTATCATCATTTTAATAATAAAAATAACATCTTCAGTTTTAAAAGTATTTGTTACCAATCAAATTTTAACAGTTAAAGTTTCTACAATCAAAACATTTACAGCCAAATTATCTACAGCTAAAATTTTAAAGTTAAAGTCTTTAAAGTCATAAGAGCATCTCCAATGGTCCTCTATTTTTTCCTCTATAATAGAGATCCTCTATAACAAAAGTGAATTTTGCTTCAATCCACCTCTATTTTCACCTCTAAAATAGAGTTTGCTATTTTTTCTTCTATTTATAGAGGAACTCTATTTTTTTCTACAAACGGTTCCTCTATAAATAGAGGAACTCTATTTTAGAGTCGAGAATAGAGGTGGCTTGGAGTAATACTCACCAATAAGTGGAAGGTTCCTCATCGTACCAGTTCTAGCAAAAAGTTATCACCCGACTTGTCTAGGGTCTCCTTGAATGGAAATTTGTACTGGACAGGTTATAAGTATCCCCAAACTGGCGAGTATTTCATAGAAATGCTGGATTTTTCGAAAGAGATAATAAAGATCTTTTGTATTCTACCGTGTGAGGGAAAAAGGGCTGGTTCCCATATTCGTGCCCTATCGATTTACAAGGGAGATCGGCTTTCAGTGTTACAACAATCCAGAAGCACAGGAGAGACTAATATTTGGGTGACAGAGAAGAAAATTGTTAATGGGGATGATGGAGGCAATGTGGTGTGGATTAAGTTCATGACTGTCTCAAGACCTAACTTTCCCATGTTAGTTAGACACATCTCTACAAGTTACTTCGTTGATAATAACATATATGGGAAGAGCTTGGTTCTGTGTTGTCGTAGCAAGAAACCTAAAGAAGCTTGGGTCTATATTGTGAGGGGAGATCTATGTAAAAAGATTAAGATAGATGAAGTGGTATGTGACTTTCAATCGTCTGTCTATGTTCCCAGTTTGATAAACATTTTTTAATATACTTTTGCTGAAGCTCCGATACTGCGGCCGTGCCTTTATATCCAGCACCTACGCACGTTCGAGACTGCAACCACCTTGAGAGATGACACATCCTTTGAAGATCCAAGCACTCACTTGATCGTTTATCATAGCTTTACAAATTTTGGGGGAAAATATCTTCTGTAACTCTTTAGAGAAATATACGTGAACCCTCTTTACTTTATTGATTCTTTTATTTTACATACCCTTTTATCATCCATCATTTTGCTAGCTTTAAATATGTCAAAGTCGTTTATTAGGTGATTCAAAGTGCATTCTATGTTAGTGATCTAATTTGAGTGGAGATCTAGGGTAGGTTCTGTTACAAAGTTTTCCGATCAAGTTTAANGCATTTGCAGATAATTGTGGTAACTAAAAGCAGGTATATCTTTTATCCTTCTTCACGGATGGGATTTTTGNGTCATGAGACATGCCAGTTAGTTGAGTCATGGAGTTAAGTGAATCAATCAAACTTGAACATTTAAAGAATATTTAATTACAAAAGTCCTTTAATTTTGTAAAAGTCTGAAACTATCACCGGAAAATAGTGATGTTTATATTTTCTTCCAATCGATCAATCGATAGAGGTTCCATGTATATTCTGAATTTCTGATATATCCCAAACATAGCAAGTCGACAATTGCATACAAATAACGGTCTTGCATCGGAGTCAATTTTGTTCATGTCCAACAATCTATTAATTTGTTCAGACTTCAGAGGCAAAGATTTATTCTGTAATGGGGGATTCTATGAAATGGTGAATCATGTGAAAGTTTTAAATTGATTTAACATCTCATTCATGCATTTATTAATGTGAAAATAGACCACATTGACACAATTTTGCAAAAATATTGCTAGATTGACACTCTCCTTTTGGGAAAAATTAGAATGACACAATTTAGTGTTTAAATTACCAAAAGCCCAATTAAAACTGTAAAAGGAAATAAAAATTAAGTAATAAAATAAAAAATTGATTAAATCAAAACACCCTAAACCCGACATTTTTTTTTTAAACACTAGAAAACTTTGTGTCGTCCGCCGGCGAAGAACGAAGAAGAGGTTTTACAGTCCCCAAAAAAAACCCGATCTGCCGTCATCTTCCACCGGCGATTTAGAGCTGTAATCACGGTGTTCACTGCTCCATCCAAATACAGACGCCGGCGTAGTTGGGTTAAAGAATTCCGACGGCGAGAAAAGAACTTAGCGGCTTCGGTGGTTGGTGATTTGTAATCACCGGTGTTCACTGCTCCATCCAGTTACAGACGCCATCGTAGTTGGGTTAAAGAATTCCGGCGTCGAAATAAGAATTTAGTGTCTTCGGTGGTTGGTGATTTTCTCCGGCGGTGAGTTTTTAATTGGATTATTATAAGAATGAACAGAATTGTTAATTGCAATTGTAGATTGACCTTATTTTTGTTTTGGGTCTTGCTCTTGTGACAGATTCGGTGGAAGGATTAGGCTTCTTGTTTTGGGTCTTGATCCTCAATAGCTTCATAATTCCGGTTAGGCTTTATGATATGATTTTTTTCTCCAATTATCCCTGTCTACATTATGCAAGTTCTTTGATTTCCATTGAATTGTATGATGTTTGTATGATTTTAGAGTCCTAAGGAGGATTTGATATACAAGTGGCATTGGAGTTAACAGAAGATTAAATCAAGCATTTGCAGATAATTGTGGAAACTAAAAGCAGGTATATCTTTTATCCTTCTTCACGGATGGGATTTTTGTTTTTCTGTTAGTAAATTTACAGGATTCGATCAACTATGGCAATGTTTATAATTTGCAGATTAAGATTATTGCTTTCGAGAGTTGAATGTTTGTTTTTTACATTGGTTCTTGATGTCTATACTGAAGCTAATAGTCTGAACAAACCTTTTTTCTTCTTTTTTTGTTGACTCTTGTTTGGTTTTAGTTATACTACATCTGAGTGTTGGTAGTGTGTGTCAGAATTCTAGAATATATAGTAACCAAATGGCCATGAATTGTTACGTAAGTAGTTCTCTTTTGAGATCATTGGATATCTAACATTTTTAAGTAATAGAGAAATGATTATATTGTGTCACTAGTTTCAATTCCAACTGTTGTCCACAAGTCTCAATTGATGGTCATGAGCTTCACNTTGCAAAAATATTGCTAGATTGACACTCTCCTTTTGGGAAAAATTAGAATGACACAATTTAGTGTTTAAATTACCAAAAGCCCAATTAAAACTGTAAAAGGAAATAAAAATTAAGTAATAAAATAAAAAATTGATTAAATCAAAACACCCTAAACCCGACATTTTTTTTTTAAACACTAGAAAACTTTGTGTCGTCCGCCGGCGAAGAACGAAGAAGAGGTTTTACAGTCCCCAAAAAAAACCCGATCTGCCGTCATCTTCCACCGACGATTAAGAGCTGTAATCACGGTGTTCAATGCTCCATCCAAATACAGACGTCAGCGTAGTTGGGTTAAAGAATTCCGACGGCGAGATAAGAACTTAGCGGTTTCGGTGGTTGGTGATTTGTAATCACCGGTGTTCACTGCTCCATCCAGTTACAGACGCCAGCGTAGTTGGATTAAAGAATTCCGGCGGCGAAATAAGAATTTAGTGTCTTCGGTGGTTGGTGATTTTCTCCGGCGGTGAGTTTTTAATTGGATTATTATAAGAATAAACAGAATTGTTAATTGCAATTGTAGATTAACCTTATTTTTGTTTTGGGTCTTGCTCTTGTGACAGATTCGGTGGGAAGGATTAGGCTTCTTGTTTTGGGTCTTGATCCTCAATAGCTTCATAATTCCGGTTAGGCTTTATGATATGATTTTTTTCTCCAATTATCCCTGTCTACATTATGCAAGTTCTTTGATTTCCATTGAATTGTATGATGTTTGTATGATTTTAGAGTCCTAAGGAGGATTTGATATACAAGTGGCATTGGAGTTAACAGAAGATTAAATCAACCATTTGCAGATAATTGTGGAAACTAAAAGCAGGTATATCTTTTATCCTTCTTCACGGATGGGATTTTTGTTTTTCTGTTAGTAAATTTACAGGATTCGATCAACTATGGAAATGTTTATAATTTGCAGATTAAGATTATTGCTTTCGAGAGTTGAATGTTTGTTTTTTACATTGGTTCTTGATGTCTATACTGAAGCTAATAGTCTGAACAAACCTTTTTTCTTCTTTTCTTGGTGACTCTTGTTTGGTTTTAGTTATACTACATCTGAGTGTTGGTAGTGTGTGTCAGAATTCTAGAATATATAGTAACCAAATGGCCATGAATTGTTACGTAAGTAGTTCTCTTTTGAGATCATTGGATATCTAACATTTTTAAGTAATAGAGAAATGATTATATTGTGTCACTAGTTTCAATTCCAACTGTTGTCCACAAGTCTCAATTGATGGTCATGAGCTTCACTTTTTATATATTTTGGGTCTTTAGTTATTGAAGAATTTGGTCTTGATTTTATATATTTTTCTGTGTTGATTTGTTGTTTTTTGATATAATTGTTTATCGGATTCTCTTTGACTTGTATTAATGAGAGATTTGATATATTATTTAGGAATGACATCTTCAAGCAATAGCATCAAATATCCTCCTCTACTGTATGAAGAAGGGAAATCGCCTCTCCAACATAGGAGCATGAACCACAACTGTTTTGTGTCGAAAATTGGAATTTTGAGAGAAGGATTAGGGGTGGATGTGTGGGAGAAACTGAAGCAATCATCTCTTGGAGTGTTTATAAAGTTTTCTGAATTGGAATACACATGGGCGGCGCAGAGAGTTCATTTTCTACTAACACATCAGCTAAGAATCAACAACATTCATGAGGTTTGGTCTTTGATCGGTGATAGGCCAATTAGATTTTCTTTAAATGAGTTTGCGGAGATAACAAGCTTAAATTGTGATGCATTTGACCCTTTAGACAACTTTGATGTTGATCACCATGATTTCTGGAAAGAAATGAAAATACCAACAACCCTTGATGGTCCTATGTGGAGTGAGTTGCTAAAGGTGATGGATTTTAGCAAAACATGGCATGTTGATAAGAGGATGATGGTTGGTAGGTTATGTCTATTGTCAGTATGC
>NC_025691.1:9410088-9413052 GCF_000633955.1 Camelina sativa
GACAGATAGTGATCCTAAATGTGAACAAGGAGAAAATGTAACCAACATGGAGGTAAGGTTTCGTTTTCCTTTACCGTAATTGATTAACATTTTTTGTCTTCTCTATTATGATATTAATGAACATGTTATTGTAGGATGGTAAGGATGACAAGTCAATTTCTTTGGATATTTGGAGGGCGATTGAGAAAATGAATGAGACTATTTCTGACTTGGGCAAAACACTCAACAGTCGAATAGATGCTTTGGAGAGTAAATTTGAAACATTCGTTGAAAAAAAAATGACGGTGTTCAAAGAGGAGATGGGTGAGAGGATTAAAGCATTGGAGAAAGAAAGAAAAGAGCCTAAAGACGCTGATGTACGGAATGATGCCACTTCGCACACCATTAACGATGATGAGGGAACAAGTAAAACACCTGTAAGTTACATTTTCCTTTACTTCTCATGTTCTGTTGTTGTCTAAAACTTCTCATGTTCTATTTTTGGATATTGACTTGCGAGGTAAGAAGATTCACATCTATGATAGCATACCAACCTTGGTGAATGACGAACAAATGGCCATTGCATGTTTGCCTTTAAGGCGAATGATTCCTGCGATGTTAAGTGACATGATTCCTGAGACAAACCGTAAAAAGAGCAGAGCAATGTTGGAATTGAGAAGGGTGAAGAAAAATGTTCCTCGGAATGAAAATCCAGGTGATTGTGGTGTGTATGCTCTTAAGTACATTGAATGTTTAGCTCTTGGGAAAACATTTGATGGGCTTTGCGATGAGAACATGTTGGCTCTTCGGATTAAGCTTGCAGCGGAATTATACGACGAAGTCAGAGAATTAGCCATACCAGCTAATATGACTGATTCACCTCCTCGAGCTAAAGCTATTATCATCCCTTCCCTAGTTGATGAGTCCTTGTAGACTATTTTGTTTCATTGCCTTACGTTTTGTAATAACATTATAATTGTAGACTATTCTTCTTTTGCATGTGAATGTGAACGTGAATGATGATAATATAACTTGAAGACTACTCTTCTTTTGCATGTGAATTTGAACGTGAACGATGATAATATACTCATTTTAAATTTTAAATTGTTACTAACAAAAGAAGTGGAGAATATAAAAGAACTTTGAACTAAAAAGAATTCTATGTCAATGAAAGCATTGTCATTTTCAACAAAAAAATAAAGAGAACTTGGGAAGATAACAAAAACTAGGAAATTATAGAGTACATGTCTTGCGATTATGTCCTACTTGGTTGCAATTACCACATGTGTATTGTTTTCTTGGCTTCTTCTTTTCCATTGCAATTTCCAATGCTGATTTGATTCTTGAATTCT
Organism: Camelina sativa; assembly: GCF_000633955.1. NCBI lineage: Eukaryota > Viridiplantae > Streptophyta > Magnoliopsida > Brassicales > Brassicaceae > Camelina > Camelina sativa. Next base: position 9,411,420 of record NC_025691.1, read on the forward strand.
TTGGTCTACCTGGTTGTTGTTTTGGAATCGGTGGTCTACATACCTTCGTTATCACATGTCCAGGAACAGATTTATCAAGCTCCCTTGGCATGATGGCATTCTCGTAGGAAGTGTAAACGTAGTGTTTCCGATAATAAGGATGACTCATTGAAATGCGAGAAATGTTTCTGAATTCACCGGCCGCAATTGCATGTGCACAAGGGAGTTTCTCCAAGTTAAACCTTCGACACGTACACTTTTTATCTTTCAAATTGAAAACATGCAGAGATGTTCCACTTGTTACTTGTACTTGGTGTGCATCGATATCTTGGACAGTAAGTAACTTAGCATAGTCCACACGACCCTATAAAATAATAACGACATTATATTAGAAACTTAGTTGTATAACATACACACTTGCTAAGAAAGGATGAAAACGAACAGACCTGGAGAATTTTCTCTACACCACGAGTCAAGTCTGTTGTCATCTTCAATGCATCAGTCCTTCTATCTGAAAACCACCTAGTCATCATGGACCTTATTTCTTCCAATAGTTGTACAATAGGAAAGCTCCTAGCATGTGACATGACCTTATTCATTGATTCTGCAATGTTGCTTGTAAGCAAGTTGTACCTATCACCTGGGAAATGTACACGAGTCCACATACGCACATCAGCCCTTACGAGGTACTCATGTAGTGCTGGATTCATGGCTTCTATCTGATCAAATGTGGTTTGAAAGTCGATAAGTCTAAAAGCATTTGCCGCCTTTTTAACCAAAGCAAATTCTGCTCGACCTTTAAACCGAACCAAAATATTCTTGTACATATGGTATGTGCATATTCCCCTACTAGACTTCGGATAAACCTTTTTAATAGCTTTCCCAATTGATTTGTGCCTATCAGAAATAATGGAAAGACTTTCATCATCAGGTATCACACAGCTGAGTTGCTTGAAAAACCATTCCCATGATTCATCATTCTCTGTATCAACCACGGCGAAAGCAATTGGAAAAATCTGAAAATTGCCATCTTGAGCTGTTGCTGTCAGTAGTGTCCCTAAGTATTTTCCCTGTAAAAAAGTACCATCCACAACAACCACTTTCCTCAAAAACGGAAATCCTTGTATGCTTGCACCAAATGCTAGAAAACAATACTTAAAATCTTTGAGCTTCATCAACATCAAGCTGTGTAAAAGTTCCAGGATTTGCCCTTTTTATCATATACAAATATGTAGGAAGCTGCTCATAACCACTCTCTGGACTACCCCTGACCAACTTGCGAGCATGCCTTAACGTTCGATATGCTTTCCAATAATCCATCTATCATCAACAAATATTTTTTTTTCATTGTTGTGAAAAAAAAAACGGAATTATGCTAAAGCTAAACAAAATAATGCTAAATAAATGGAAAAATTATACCTTGATTTGAAAGCGTTTATTTAACGCTTCAGCAACATGCATTGGCAGTACCTTGGGACCAACTCCACCAACAAAATCTTTGTACAACTCTCCTAGAATATGATGATCTGCTTGTCGGGCACGCATAGAGCGCTCTGTTACTGAACATGTATGTGCTGAAATAAACACACGCACCTCAAACTTTGGAAAGTGTCTTAATGTTGCAGCTGTTACCCTCCACTTGCATCCTTTAACC
>NC_025691.1:9413921-9446824 GCF_000633955.1 Camelina sativa
TTATGGAAAAAATAAGATGAACCCAAAAGAGAAAAAAAATTTCAGTCGATATAGGGGGAGGGGAGGCACGATACAAAAGAGAAAAAATAAGGTAAACCCTAGATTCTCGCCATATATGGCAACTGCTACAAAAGTCTGTCGCTTAACTTTAAAAAAAATCTGTCACAAAAGGCACTAATAAATCTGTCATTACCCCTGAAAAAAATCTGCTGTCACTATATCAACATAAAACAAATCTGTTATCATTGTATTCATATACAATAAATCTATTATCAAGCAGCAGATTTTTTAGTATGAAAAAACAACTGTCATAACATAAGAAAATCTGTCATAACGTATATTGTGCATGTGGGTCAATATAGCAATTTTAAAAAGACTTTCGAAAATCTGTTATCAAACAACAGATTTTTCCATCAATCCAAAAATCAGTCATAACTTACAAAAAATCTGTCACCACTATATGTCAAACTAGCAATTAATTTTACGTTTATAAATCTGTCGCAATGTGACAGATTTTTTAAGTGAAAAATAAAACTGTTACAACAATCATAAAAAATCTGCCACAAAATTCCAAGAAAATTGACTAAAACAATGAAAATCTGTCATGACTTTATAAATAAGTCTGTCGCGTTAAGAAAATTTGTTGTTCACAAAAAAACTGTCGTTACACACTTCAAATAAATCTGCCGTCAAACTCTGCAAATTAATCTGCCATCTAAAATAAGTCTGCCAAAGAAAAACTGCCATCGACAATAAATCTGCCACTTACAAATTAATCTGCCATTACTTGTATGGCAGACTTTTATAAAAAAAAAAAAAAAAACGAAATTGCAGGAATTTTTAACCAAGGGTAATATTGACTTTTTTTCCTAACAAAGCAAAAAATGGTATTTTCGGTATAAAACTAACCCAACTGACCCTCAAATTTTAGGAGCTAATCTAGCAATTAACTGCTCAATTTGGGTCAAACTAGTGATTTTCCCTTTATTAATTTGAAATCTTATGCAAGACTCATACATTGAGAATACATCACTACTACACCAAACAAAATACGCAACCACAAATACATAACCAATTATTATAGAGAACGATGGAGAAGTGAATTTCCACGATGCCTTCGATAACGAAGCCTTACTCGCCAACAGATTATAAAATCTGTTTCATTCCCTCTCCAGATTCAAATCCAAAGCGATAAGATCGTTGTTTTTGGCTATCCTCTCATGGAAGAAACTCCATACTCAGTACATTGTTGATGTTACTCAGTATTTTCTTTTGCATTAATTCGTTAATTCTTCGTGATTTTCTTATCCATGGATCCCATATATATTCGCCAATCGATATTCCTTAGAAATCTTAGGAATGCAATCCCTTATGTTGATTGAGATTGTAGAGATTGAGCATCATGAAAAATCAAAAAAAATCTTCACGGAGATAATGGGTTCGTCATGGCCGGAATGAGAAAGCAAACACTCTTCAACAAACCATAAATGAATTGCCTCTCTAAATGGAGGAAGATGCTGGAAACAAAAGCTTTTCCTTTTGCTTAAAAGAAAAGTCCCAAACAGAGACTATAGAAACAAATTGCTTAAAAGAATGGAGCATAGGACCATTTGATTTCGGATCTGACACTTGGTTTTGAATAAAATGGTAACCGTTTGTCCTTGTGACAACAATCACAATCATCATTGCCATCCGAAAGAAGAAAGTTGATCGGCAAATCCGATATAATCCCATCCTAGTTATTAGTAACAATAAGAATAAACTAAAAACTGAAAAAGAACCACCGGCAAATGCCGCCTTGGGAGTTGGAAATGAAGAAAACGGTTTTGTCGCCTTGGGAGAGAAGAGAGAGAAGAGAGGTTTTTAAAAAAATTGTTTTTTTTTTTTAACAGCTTTCTTCATTCACTTATGATGAATAAATGTGATCTTCATGGAGGAAAGTTACAATATATGATGGTACAAGTAAATGAGAAACATTTTGTGCAGAATTATTTATAAAAGCCTTTGCCAAGCAATCTGCTGCCTTATTATTGTTCCTGCTTGTCCATTGGATTTTTGCTTGTTGGAATTTTTGCTTCCAATATTGGATTTCCCGTACGCAGTTATGCACTCTGAAGTTGTTTGTTACGCCATTTGCTAGTTTTGCCACCATTTCATTATCACCTTCAAAAATAACATGTTAATATCCTTTAGAACACATTTGGTGCATAGCTGTTTTCAAACTCTGAAGTTCTGCTTCCAATACTGTGTGAACATTGCCTTGTCTATATTGTTCTGCTGTCAAATAAAATCCTCTTTCATCACGCGCTATCCAGGCCGATTGTCCATCATTTCCATTCTGAATGAATTTGCAGTCGTAGTTGCATTTGACATAACCATTTGCAGGTCGAACCCAATGTGATCTCCGAGACGAACTTCTTTGATCAGTTGCCTCTCTCTGTCTTTTTATCAACACCACTGCCCAAATATCTATCCATTCCATAGCTTCATCTGCTGCCAAATTCAAATCTTTTTGCCATGTAGAGATTTTATTTTGAAAGATGAGAAGGTTTCTGCTTTTCCATATTCTCCACAGCATCCATAAAGGTATGTGTCACTCAAACAATGGAAGTGACTGATCATTATAACAATCAATAATTGCTTGGATTTTTGTCTCAAATGTAGTGATAGGAGAACACATAAGCTGGTTCAGATATTCGTTTCGACGCCATAGTTCATGTACATAAGTACAGTCAACGAATAGATGTTCTCGAGTTTCTGCACCTTGTTGGCATCTTTGACATAGTGATGAGGTTGTGATATGCCGATGCATAAGGGCTGATCCAGTTGGTAATGCTTTTGAGATTATTTTCCAAAAGAAATGTTGGATTTTCGGAGCGGTATGGATCTTCCAGATTGCTATCTTTAAGGTTGGAGAACCTGGTATTTCCCTCACTCTGTTATTTCTATTTGGGAGATTACAAGCTAACCAATATCCTGACTTCATAGTGTAGAATCCATAATCAGTATAATGCCATCCCAGTAGATCTGAACAATCTGTTACGTTGGGCTTAGTTTCATCTGTTGTATCAGCAATTTATCTTCCTCCACAAATAGTTCTTCTATCAACTCCATATTCCATCAATATGGTTGTTCATTAAACATAAGCTCACTGGCATATTTTAAATCTGTCTCAATACCTTCCTTACATCGTGGTGCTCGTGGTGGATTAGTTGGTAACCAAGGATCTGCTAATATATTTGTAATCTTACCATTTCCAATCTAAAATCTCATCCCCTTATTCAAATGGTCACAACCTTCTAATAGTGACTTCCATATGAATGATGACTTATTGCCATTACCCGCATTAAAGATATTGGAATCAGGAAAGTACCTTGCTTTTAGAAATCTGGCTACTAGGCTCGTAGGAGCTTGTAATATTTGCCATATTTGTTTCCCCAACATGGCCAAGTTGAAATTCTCCAGGTCTCTAAATCCAAGACCTTCTTCCTGTTTAGGCACACTCAGTCTGTCCCAAGAGTACCAATGAGTTGATCGTTGTCCTCCTCTTTTGCTCCACCAAAGTTTGGCCAAGGCACTGTTTATTTTCTCGCATAAACTCCTTTTGGCAACTTGAATACATTCATAATGTAGACCGGCATTGCCATTGCTACTGTTTTAAGCAGAATTTCTTTTCCAGCTGGTGATAAGTAACGGTGTGACCAGACATTTGTTATTTTTTTTACATGCTCCACAACATAATTGAGGACATCTTTTTTTTCCTCCATATTTGCTCCGGTAATCCTAAATACTTACCGCATCCTCCATCATTGTGAATATTCAAAATTCTCCGTAGTCTTGTTTGGACATCTTGTTTGACTCTTGATCCGAAGGTAATCGCCGATTTGTTGAGATTAACTGCTTGCCCTGAGACTCGTTCATAGTCGGACAAAATCTTCATAATTCTTTAGCAGGATTTTGTGTGAGCATGGCAAAAGAACAAAACATCATCAGCAAACAGCAGATGATTGATTGTAGGTCTTGTAGTACTGATCTTCATTCCTTTCAACTTATTCTCTTTTTCAGCTTTCTGTAGCAGATGGCTCAACACTTCAGGACAAAGGATAAATATATATGGTGACAGCGGGTCTCATTGTCTGATTCCACGGTGTGGAGTTATCAATCCATGTGGGACACCATTAATCAGTACCGATAACTGTACTGACTCCACACATTGCATTAACCAGTTAATCCAGGTGTTCCCAAATCCCATATGTTGCATCGTATCACATATAAATTGCCACTCCATCCAATCATAAGCTTTTGAGATGTCTGTCTTGACAGTCATATACGAGTTAGCCCATCTTTTTCTTTTCTTTTTCAATGAATGGAGCATCTCATGAGAAATGATCACATTATCCATAATATTTCTCCCATGAATGAAGGCTGCTTGAGTCTCAGAGATTATTGAATCCAGATGCACCTTCAGTCTAGTGACCAGTATCTTTGAGATAATTTTATAACTTACATTGTATAGTGCATTGGGTCTAAAATCACTCATAGATTTAGCCTTTAGGTATATTGATTTTTGGGATTAAGCAAAGACTAGTATGGTTCATCGTACCTCGCAAGGATCCTTCTTCGAAAACATAGTTGACTTCTGCAATGATGTCATCTTTAAAATCTGTCCAGAATTGTTGATAGAATGTAGTTGTAGTACCGTCTGGGCCGGAGATTTATTTGGACCTATATCAAATACTGCTCTTTTGATTTCTTCCTCTGTTACCATTCTCTGTAGGTCTGCATTCATTTCACTTGTCACCTTAGGTATGAATCCTGAAAATACATCCGTGTCGTTGTCATTGATGTCTCTTGTTGATCGGAATAGATCTTTAAAGTATCCCTCTGCAACTGTTCCAATATTATCATCACCACTATGAATCAAACCATTGTCATCTTCTATTGCTGTCAACCGATTTCTTGCAACCCTATGTTTTGTTGTAGCATAGAAGAATTTTTTATGGCAATCACCCAACTTTATCCAACTATTTCGGCTTTTAATCCTCCAATAATGTTCCTCCTCACCATAAGCAATGTTCAATTCTGATTTGATGTTGTTAATCTCGTTAGAAGGCATCTCAGAAGTGATAGCATGGTCTAGCTTCCTTTTCAGAATCCTGATCCTAACCAAAGCATTTAGCCGGTTCTCTCTTTTCCATTTTGCCATATGACGTCTGCTGTTCTTTATCCTATCACAAATATTAAGTGACTGTCCATCTGTTTTCCAAGCTTCCACAATCTTGTTCCTGAATCCCTCTCTCTGGAACATACGGCTGTCATACTGAAAAATATTTCATCGTTGAATCGACAGAGGACATATACTGGCTACCAAAGGACGGTGATCTGATCCTTCAAAAGGTAAGTATTCAACTTGCCAAGAATGTTCGTAATAGATTGCTCACGCTGACAACCACCTCTGGCTATCAGAGTGGTCTTCAGCTTTGGTTTCAAACTCACCCTATTTCATTCAGTTCACGCTCTTAATATTGTTCTGCTGTTTTAAAAGTTTGCTTTAAGCTGTAAAACCCCATTGGACCACTGTATTTTTTGGTGAATATAATTTAACATTCATACAAAAAAAAAAGTATTCAACTTGGGCCGAAGGGAAGATGGCTAACCATTCGCTGTTTGCCATTGCTCGATCCAAACAACACCAGACTTCATGAGTGTATCTCTTTCCATACCATGATAATCTATTTCCTTTAGCCTTTAAATCATGAAGATCACAAGTGCTTATCATGTGTCTGAAATTTGCAAATGATCTCTCTGGTCTCGGCGGTCCTCCTTGCTTTTCTGCATTACTCTTTATCTCGTTAAAGTCACCCATCAAAACCATGGTGCAGATCTCGTATCAGAAATATATTCTAACTGTTCCCAAAGTACATGTCGCATACTTGGTTCTGGATACCCCCATACACAAACGAGCAGTAGAAGATTGTTATCAATCACTATATGGTGTTTATTATTATATAGACTAGGACTCAGACTCCCGCGATGTCGAGGGGGAAGTATTTTAGAAAAAAAGTAAATAAAATTTAAAACTTAAAATTATACATTATAAAATCATTTGAATGTAATAAAATAGTTTGAATACATAGATTAAACATAAACTGTTACTAAAAACACAACCATCAAAATGAAAACTTGTAACAAAAAATATTATGTAAAATAGACGCAACTTTGCAAAAAACAATATTGTTTAGAGTATTATAAATATAAGGTTTTTTTATGAAGAATTATGGTAAAACTACAATTAAAACAATCATTATGACAAAGTCATCCTAACTGAGAATATTGAACTAATGGTTGTAATGAGTAAAAATAATTTTCTATTAAATATTTATAATTAAAAACAAAATAATATAAATTTTGAATATTAAATTAGTTTTTAAGAAAAGTTATGATAAATAGACGCAACGCAAAAATTCTATATTCAGTTTAATTAAATTTCTATATTGCTATAGTTATTTCTAAAATTTTAGTTAGATTATAGAATAACGTTGAATATTAGATATTAATATTCAAATTATTTAGATTTAACATAAAACGGAAAATTTGTTTCAACAAACAATGATTGTTGGTGTACGGAAAACCTTAATGATTTCAACGAGCTGATCTACTACTGCACTTTGGCCAGGAAACAGAGGCTGGACTAGCAGTCTAGCCATCACACAACCTGTGGACCATATGTCTCCTGCAGTTGTGTACTCGGTGGCTTTAAAGTTGAACTCTGAGGCACGAGATAGATTTAGCAATAGTGACCAGCTGTTTTGTGGCTACAAATTCTTATCACTTTTTTGCTACTTGTTCAAAAAGAATGAATTTAATCTCTTTCTTTTTAGTTATTCCGCAATGCTTTTGTTGTTAGCAATCTCTCTTATTGAAACACTGAATGTTACGCAAAGGTACTTCTACTTATTAATGAACTGACAAAGGCAAGTCATTAATTTAGTTAGAACATAATCTATAGTAGTGTAATCTCTATAGCGCCGTTTTAATCTTTAGTGCATAGCAATCTTATTTTATATTTTGGCAGCATAGCCCATATAGCAAGTAATTTAAAAATTACAGTCATTTTCTTAGGACTTAGGATCAGATTACAGATGTTTTACTATCCATTAAAGATTTTAACATTCTCCGTGAAATCTCAAAGACAAAAAAAGATGAAACACACAAGTTGGTGTTGAGTAAACCAGATGGCAATGTCAATTGCAGAAACTTTTTTTTTTTCTATGGTGTAAAATACTACCAAAAAAGACAATGTGTTATCTCTTAAATCCAACTACATGAGATCGAAGTGAATGACTCATTTGTTTTCTCTTTATGAAATGTTTGTCAGATTACTGAACTCGGTAAAGAATATATTACATGTTTTATTCGTATATCATTGGAGAGTCTATACAATTCCAACAAGAGGAATGTGTTGGATTTTGTAGTAATCTTCGCCTCCCTTAGACAATTTCTTCTTAAAATCCCAGTTACCTAAGGTGATATTTAGTTTCTTCATGGAAATGATAGATCTCAGCCCATCAGGAAGCTCCTTCAACTTTTGACAGTTACGAATAGTCAGAGTATGAAGAAAGGGCATGGAGCCTTCTTCTATTATCCACTCTTCCCATTCCTCTAGTCCAAATAAGTATAGCTTTTGCAACTGAGGAAACCCACTGCCCGAGCAAACCATTCTCCTCCCACAGAAAGATTTATTCAATAAACTGACCTCATTTAAGTGAAGCAGCTTTCCTAGAATTGGCATCGGATCCTTCTCTAGACAACACTCAGTTAGAGATATGTTTCTAAGATGAGAAGGAAAGTGTTGTTCATCAGGTAACCTTGGCATATATATTCTCAACTTCAGTTGTTTAAGCTGAACATAATCCAAAACTAAGCCTTCTCCGTCATTTGTATGAGCATACATCTTGTAATAATATATAGCAACATTTTCCAAGTGTCTCAATTCACTTAGAGCAGAAGATAATGTTTCCACAGTACACCCACCTCTGATAAAGATAGAGAGGTCTCTGAGCCGTGTCATATCATGTAGATCCCTTACTCTCCCATGCTTTGTTGAGAAGTTCATCAATGTCTCCATGTTTTCTAGATATCCCAAATCAATCTTTACGTTATCATCTATTCTCCACGGAAGAGAGAGGTATCTCAATTCTCGCAATTCTTTCAAGAAATTTGGAATGTAAACTGAACATCTCTCTTGTACACATATGTTTAAATAGAGGCGCAACTTCAGATTCTGCATAGAAGAAGGTAGATGAGATACTTGTGCCTGATATAAACTCAAGTATTTCAAGTGAATGAGCTTTCCGATGCTAGATGGTAACTTCCCTCCTTCAAACTGGGCTCTAGAGAGATCTAAAACCCTCAATAATTGTAGCCTTGTAAAGCATAAGGTTTTATCCATCCAGTTGAGCTTCTTCATAACAAGAGAGATATAAGTTTTGGATTTTTCATTTCCCCCACCGGGCGATATGTTCCATCAGACAAATCTATGGCGAGTCTGCGGGATTTACAAGGAGATTTAGTATTTGCAGTTGACGTGTCGAGAACAGTTTGTAGGAAATTTTCTTCTTCAGCTTTAAGAAGACAAACTTCTCTCATCATGTCATGTAAGTGACACGTTTCAAATCTTGAAGTACCAACATCTCTTTCGGAAATAACCATGTTTCTCTTCACCAATTCTTTTACGTATTCATCTCCGACCTCTCGAATGGTCGCTCTATCATAATACCTCGGTCTTGGTATTCCTTCTGCAGCCCAATAGTAGGACAAATTCCCCACATCTATCATATGATCTTCTGGAAAATGGGCAAGGTAGAGGAAGCAATGCTTCAAATATACAGGCAGCTCCTCGAAACTCATATATAGAACATTATAAACCGAACTAATATTTATGTCACTGAAGGTAGTCCCACCAACAATGTGAGATCTAATATTCCCATATATCCGATTCCACTCATGCAATGTGTATTGCGCAGCTAACAACCCACCTAACACCTTAACAGCTAATGGTAAACCTCCACAATGTTTGATCATCTCCTTACCTAGCTCTTCCATTTTTACATCATCAACTCTATATTCTACAAAAGATGTGGAAATTAAGATAAACTAAAATAAAATTTCATAGACATCTTCGAGAGATATGATTGAACATCGTATTATGATAATCTTAAATGTCCTTAATTATATAATCAACATGGAAACTAAACTTAAGTAAAAGTTGTCTTGAACACTTACCAGTATTGTTTTCTCTAGGAAATGTTATCATTTGAAACATTTTCCAACTTTCTTTGAGAGTTAAGCAGTCTGGCTTAAATGTGAAACAGTTTGGATCTGCTCGGAATGCGACACCCTCATTACGAGAAGTAAGTAGTACCTTCCAACCTATACCAAATATATCTCTTGTTACATATATAATTGCTAAACAAAAGGAACATAGTGCTTTATGAACAATACTTGTGCGTGTATCATAAAATTTTTACCTTTCCCTTGTGGAAACATTGGTTTTATTCTATCCCAGTCTTCTTCCTTCCACATATCATCAAAGACAATCAAAGCCTTTTGTGTTTCCAACACTTGAAAGAGTTTCTCTTGAAGTTCGTCTTCTGGCATCTTTAACAGTTTGTATTCTGGCCTTAGTTTCCGCAAGATCATATGCCACACATGCTCCCTTGTAAAATGTTGTGAAACACATACCCACGCGAGTCCTGTAAAATGACTCTTTATTGTCTCATGAATAAAAACTTGTCTTGCGAGGGTTGTTTTACCAATCCCTCCCATCCCGGTTATAGAGACCACTTGACTGCTTTCATCCTCCACCAAATGACTGACCAATTTCTTAACGTTTTCCTCCACCCCCACAAGAAAGCTTTCATTTATGTTAGGAAATGTTTGTCGCATTTCCCTTTCTCGCTCTTGTAAAGACTCGATATACCTGTCGTTGACAATGACCTGTTGTATCCCAAGACTATGCATATCACGGATCACCTTAGAAATCCTCTTACTTATGGCTTTAATATCGATAGAAAGCCCCATGCGTTTAGAAAACTTTCTCACACTGTTCTTGAAGCCACTTCTTTTTCCAAGATCTTCCTTTAGAAGAAATGTCTCGATTATATCTTCTGCGTCATAAACAATTTCTTTGATTTCTATAACAATACCATTGCACTTGTATGTTTTTTGGCATCTGCATCCTCCAAAAAGCACCTTAACATGTTCAGATCACTTTTTAATTCATTAAACTGCTCTTCAACTCCTTGACATCTCTGAGATTCTCGGACAAGGAGGTCCCAAAGCTTCTCAACTCCAAACGACAAAAGTGTCTCAGCCATAAGTCTCCTGCTTATAAACATGACAGTAGAGGACAATCCATGAGTTTATTATTCGGAGAATATATTTTGAAAATTCACAAACTAAATAAACTATTCTGTGAGATTAATTTTTTTTGTACAGAGAAATGAACATTATTTGAGATTTAAACAAAAAAAATGCAATATACATTATACTACATAGGATTGAAGCACCACTATAGAAAGAAACATAATATAATAAATACTTCTTTTCTTTCGAAAGTACCTCCTGGAATCTCTGTTCGTCCAACTGATGTGTTTGTTTCGTGTTGAGTTAGAACTCTGCTAAAGATTCATTATAAGAGTTGACTCCAAGTCAATACAATACTATTCAACAACCAGCTGTAGTGAAGATGATGTGTGAATCTTGTAGCTAGAAAGTCTTACAAGCAACCTGTTGTAGCCGCTTCTTACATCCCACGTGTCTCTTTTACAGTTTTATTTCAGAAAGAAAGGGATAACTAAGGTTTATATGACAAATTATACTGGTTCAAGCTTAGTTTAATTTAAAGCTTCTGTCTAATCATTTCATTTCAAGTAAATCACAGAAACAAGATTTGTTACTTCAAAACAGTTACAAGGCAAGGTAATCCAATGTCATAGGTAATTTTCTCATATTTTAATTACTTAACCAGAAGAAATAAGCTTAGTCGATCAGTAAACTTAAAATATGTACATAACATATATTTGGATTCTTAGCAAAGTGGGAAATCTAAGTCATATGTAATATGTAATAAATCCAAGGATATAACTCTCTATTACATTGATCCAGGAGAGATAAGAAGACACTAGTAGGCTAATTAAGTAGCTAATGTTGTCCCTGCTCGTTCCAAACAGGGTTGAACATGTCACAAATAATCATATCCTTCATCACTTCCAGAACACATGTACCTCGGTTTCTTTGTCAAAGATTGACTTGTACAAGCAGTGGCAGAGCTAGAAATTACTTTCATAAGGGTCAAAAAAATAATTTAATAACCAAGATCTCTGAATTTTTTTTGTGGGGTCAATAAGCATATTTTTAACTATTTTATAGGGTCAATAAGGATATTTTCAAAAATATCTTGTTTTGGCCATTTTTATTTTTTACTCCTTTAATTGTTAATGATCATTTTACTCGTATTTGAAAAATATTTTAGTAAATAAAATGAAAAACAAAATTTTTCTGCCAAAACATTTCTTACATATTGTTCCACCAAAAAAAATATCTGCCAAAAAAAATCTTGACAAAATTTTTTTGATAAAAAGTTCTTGTCAAAATAAATTTACAAGATTTTTATAAGGTTTTAAACAATTTTAAAATATTTATACAATATTTATTGTGGAAGGAGGCCAAATCCTTCTCTTCGAGATATTTGGATTCTTCGCCATCTTTGGAGGTACGGGATCCTTCTCCCCGATGTCAGGTTGATGGATCATGGAAATGTTCAGATCCTTTTGTGGGTCTGGGGTGGTGGTATTGTAATAGTGAAGATACGACGCTACTCTTGGGAGCACGGAATCTTAGATGCAGTCCTACACCACTCCGTTCAGAGTTACAAGCTTTGATTTGGGCTATAGAGTCCCTCCTGGCGGCGGGGGTTGATTGTCAAGCTTTCGAGTCGGATTGTTCAGAGTTAGTCGCGATGGTGCAGTCTCCCGAAGATTGGCCCGCTTTTTCAAATTTGTTGGACAATTTCAATTCTCTCATATTATCCTTTCCCTCTTTTACTCTTACCCAGATCCCGCGGGCGTCGAATGTGAGGGCATATTGTCTTGCTCGTTCTTCAAGATCTTTAGTTTCTGAATTTTCTTTTGTAAACTCTTACCCTCCGCTTTGGGCAACCAACCAAGGAGTTATATTTTAATTTGGTTGAAAAAACAATTATAAGTATAAACCTTATAGAAACCTTATAAAACACCTTATTAAAACCTTATTAAAACCTTCTAAATTTTTTATAAAATCTTATAAAAACCTTATAAAAATTTGTAAATGTCTTTTAAAACCTTATTAAAATATTATATAAAACCTTATAAAAAGTTTACAAGGTTTTTTATAAGGTAAATTTTTCAAAATTATTAGCGGAAAAATCTAATTTCGTAATTTTGGCGGGAAAACTTTTCTATTTTTGGCGGAATTTCTTTTGATTTTAGCGGGATAAATAAGTTTTGGCGAAATTTTTTTTTTCGATTTTGGTGACTGTTACTCAAAGAAAAAGTACTTTAGTCATTTTGTATATAAAAAGAGACTGTTTTGAAAATGGTCAAGAAAAAGGTCATGAAAAAATAAGCATTTTTACATTTTTGAAAATACCTTGTTTACGGGAGTTAATAAACATATTTTTAATTATTTCTGATTTTTCTTCTAAAAGTAAGTAAAAAGAAAAAATTTCGTAAATTCATAGGTCCGGAGTAGCACTAAAACGGGTATGGAGACTAGAAACTGGTACGGCTACGGGACGGGAAACGGCGAAACAAAAATTTATAGAAACGAGAACGACATGGATACTTCAATAAACATATACCTATAAGTTAATATATATAAGTCCTACTACCCAAAGTTTGCTTTTTTACTTTATTTATCAAGTGTTTTTGTTAGTCAAAATAACACTTTTAACATTAGAAACCCCCATTTAGGACTTAAGTTAGTAGTCATGTGTATACAAATAAAACAATTAACAAGACACGTCATCATCTTCTACATTTAGATTAGTGTTTGTGTTGAGAGACGTTTCGATGGCGTTTCCTAGCCGTTTCCGTCCCCGAAACGTTTCCGAGACGGGGACGGTGTACCTAATGGCGTCCCCATGCTACATCCCATGCTACCTCCACCACTGTACAAGTCACAAATGCTAGACTCTTTCGCATCCCTAGCGAATCCATTCCCCTCTGAGACCTCAACTCTTGGCCATCTAAAAAGCTTCCTTCGCTTCTAAGAATTGTAACAAGGAGGTCCTCCATCTTTAACATGAATAGTGGAGTGAATATAATTTATGGTCATTGCAGGAAATAGTCACAAATTCAAAGCAGTTAGGAAAGTTATAAACTTATAAAGTTACATACAGAGATAAAGATTATAGAATTCAAGCCAAATAGGATAAAAGACAAACACAAAGAGAATTGTATATATACTAGTGCACGAATGACATGTCTCAGTCTCTGCTCTCTGAATCAGCAAAGTACTAGAGTTATGATAGAAACCCAGCGAATATAATCATCTTTCAACACCCATCCATCTCTTCATCATCGATCTTATAATATCCAAAGCATCTCAATTCACTTGGGATTGATGAATCTAGAATTTCTCTAGTACACCCTTGGCCATCGTTATAGAGCACAAGATGTCGTAGCTTTTTCATTCTTTGAAGATCTTCCGCCCTGCTATGCTTTGTTGAGAAATTCACCAACATCTCCATGTTGACTAGATTACCCATTTCCAACTTTGTCTTATCATGCATCGTCCGCGGAAGAGAAAGATATGCCAATCCTCGCATGTCTTTCATGATATTGGGGATGTAGGGCGAACTACGTGTCGTTAGGTTTAAATAGAGCATCTGCTTCAGATTCCGCATAGAAGAAGGTAGATGAGTTAACTTTGCGTCATACAAACTCAAATATCTCAAGTGGATAAGCTTTCCAATGCTAGAGGGTAATTCCTCTCCAAAATCAACTCTAGAGAGATCTAAAATCCTAATCAACTGTAGCCTCGTAAACCATAAACTTGATCCCGCATGAGAACCAGAAACCTGGTTCCAGATAAACAAGAGAGATCTAAGTTTTGGATTCACCATCTCTGCTTCCGGATCATATGTTTCATCAAGCCAGTGTACCGCCATCCTCCGAGATTTACAAGGAGATTGAGAGTTTGAAGTATCAACCACGTGTACAAAATTCTCTTCTTCAGCTTTACGTAGACAAACTTCTCTCATCATGTCATGCATGTGACATGTTTTGAATCCCCAATAACTAACATCTCGTTTAACCATGTTTCTCTTCACCAGTTCTTCTACATATCCATCTCCGACCTCTTCAATGGTTGCTCCTTTGTAAGCCACTGGTCTTGGTATTTCTTCTGCTGCCCAATAATAGGACAAATCCCAAACACGTATTGGATGATCTTCTGGGAAATGAGCAAGGTAGAGAAAGCAGTGCTTTAGATAAATAGGCAGCTCTTCAAAGCTCAGATACAAAATATGATAAATAGAGCTGATATTTCTGTCATTGAAGCTAGTCTCTCCAATAATGTTGGATTTAATATTATGAGATATCCTTTTCCATTCACTTAATGTGTGTTGGGAAGCTAACAACCCTCCTAACACCTTAACAGCCAATGGTAATCCTCCACAATGATTTATCATTTGCCTTCCCATCTCTTCGAATTCGACATCAACTTTAAACTCTACACAACATCAACATGAATTTGGGCTTTAAAAGCAAGACATGATGCTGAAAAGAGTCTTTTATATGTATTTCTTTGAAACCTTACCCGTTGTTGTCTCTTTCCTAGGAAATGCTATCCTTCGAAAAAGTGTCCAACTTTCATCATGGGTTAGGTATCCTGGTTTGAAAATAACACACGTGGGATCTACATGTAATCCAACGTTCACGTTGCGAGAAGTAAGTAGTACCTTCCATCCTGCATAATGCATTTTAACTTTTAAGCAAAACAAAATCATATCTTTCGGGTATGCCTTGTCATGTTCTATTTTTTTTTTTTTATCTTAACCTTACACATGTAGAATATAAGATGAAGCATAATATGTCACCTTTTTTGGGTGGAAACACAGGCTTTATTCTGTCCCAGTCTTCTTCTCTCCACATGTCATCTAGGATGATCAAAGAAGTTCTAGTTTCCAACAATTGAAAAAGCTTTTTTTGGAGGTCTTCTTCATTCATATTTGTCTCTACATGCTTATCATTTTTTGAGCTAAGCTGTTGCAAGATCGTTTGCCACACATATGTTCGTGTAAACTGTTGCGAAATACACACCCACGCAACGCCATCAAATTGGTTTTTAACCATTTCATGATTAAAAACTTGTCGAGCAAGTGTAGTTTTACCGATACCGCCCATCCCAGTTATAGAAACTACTTGAATGCCATCTTCCTCCACCAAATAGCCAACCAATTTCTTAACATTCTCCTCCAACCCCACAAGCTCGTTTTCGTTATTGCTCGGAAATGTTTTTCGCATCTCCTTTTCTCTTTCTTGTAGAGGATGTGAATACTTGCTGCCATCGAAAATCATCTGTTGCACTCCAAAACTCTGCATATCACGAATCACCTTGGAGATTCTCTTACTTATACCTGCCATATCTAAAGCAATTTTCCTATGGTCCATTCTAATGCAAGAAAGTCTTCTCAAACATTTCTTCTTGATGCTATTTATTTTTATAAGCTCTTCCTTTAGAAGGAATGTTTCGATTATATCCTCTGTATCAAAAACAATTTCTTTGATCTCTTCCACACAATTTCTCACCAACGCACTTGCATGTTTCTTAGCATCTGCATCTTCCAAAAAGGATCTAAGCAAGTTTAGATCCCTTTTGAGTTCGTCGAATTGCTCATTAACTCCCTGAAGTCGTTCAGATTCTCGGACAAGGAGGTCCCAAACCTTCTGAACGCCGAAAGACAAAAGTGTCTCAGCCATAATATAAGCTTCCTGCTTAACCATGAAATTAATAGTCAATAATCACTAGAGAGTTCATGAGTTTATAATTCGAATCATACTTTTAAAATTACAGAATCAATATTACGATTGTGTGGAATCTTAATAAATATGCAAAGTAAACAGAAGAAAACCAAAAGAACAAAGCCCATTCTTCCAACATAAAACTAAAGAGATAGAAACAACTAGATTTTAACCGGCAGTTGTTTATTACGATTGGAATTAAAATTGTATAATTATATTTCGATTTTTAATTTTTTAAATATCGATAGAGTGTATAATATTAAACTTTTGATTAATTACTTAATTCTTTTATATAGATTTTATGTTTTTTTCCATGTTTTCTATAACTAACAAAAAAAAATTATGTTGGATGAAATATAAATTATAATTTTTTTAGTTTTATATAATAACATTGAGATATTTGTTATTCTATTTGCTTTAAGTATATAAAAATTGTAATTTTCATTTAGAATTTGCTTTATAAAAAAATATAATTTTCATTTAGAAATTTCTTTATAAAAAATTATAATTTTCATTTTGAATTCTATTTGCTTTAAGTGTAGAAAAATTATAAAAATTATAAATTTTAATTAATAAATTTGAAATCGATTATGTAGAATATTATTAGATTGTTTATTTTTTAGAAAAAATTGAGATATTTTAATTTTAAAGAAAGACAGAAAATATATTATTATTAAATGTAAAAATTGTGTAAGTATAAACTGAAATTAGTTTAGGAAATAGAAATCAATTTAGTAGAGATATTTTAGGAAAATAATTGATTTTTTCGATTTTTGTATTTTATGAAGATAATCGAATTTGATTTCCATATTTTACTTATTGTTTTTTATGCAAATTTTAGAAAATTATGTAAACAAGCTGAACGTCAACGCTAAAAACAAAATGTAGTATGTTTCACCCAAAAAAAAAAAAAAAATGTAGTATATAAGCCCAACAGATCTGTTTGTATAAGGAAAGTAGTTTTACCTTTTCTTAAGATACGTTACCAGAGTTGACTACAAGTCAACACCTACCAACAACCTTTGGCGACAACACTAACCAGCAAGGCAGCAACTTCCTATTTTATATTTTAATTAATTTGGTCCAGCCTGGTAAAAAAAAAAGAAAAGACAGAAATCACTGTGCATTGTAGAAAAATTCACAGAAAAAAGAAAACAAAGAGTATATCCCTTGGAACAATTATGGTCAAGAGGGCCTCACACCAGGTCTCAACAAATCACGATGCAGCTGAATCTCCAACGGGGTCTGCTTTCTTTAGTGATCTAAACTCCAAACTATAGTTGGATTTTGAGGAAAAATTGGGGTAAATGGATGCTCAATAATTCATTCGTAGGAGAAGCTCCCAGAGATTGATCCTTTATACCCAATTTGGAATCTAGATGCACGATATTATGAAGGAAGGAGGGTATCAAGATTATGCTAAGAGTTAACGAAGGAAAGTATTATTCTCATTAATTAGTAAAGGAAAGTATTTGCTCGTGGTGTTTTGGATTTAAGCTTCTGCAAAATCGTCTGCCACACATATTTCCTTGTAAACTGTTGTGATAATGGATGATATACACACCGCCCATCCCAGTTATAGAGCTCTTCTTAATCAATTATCACAACAGTTTTTAATCATGAGATGCAAGAAAGTCTTGTCATACGCTTCTTGATGTCTATTGTTTTACTAAGCACTTATTTTAGGAGAAATGTTTCGATTATATCCTCTGTTTCACACAGGTTTTCACACAAGTTTTAAATCCTTTTTTAATTCATTAAATTGCTTTTCAACTCCCTCAAAATCGCTCAGATTCTCGGGCAAGAAGGTCCCAAAGCTTCTGAACTCCAAAATGACAAAAGTGTTTCAGCCTAAGTTTCTTGCGCAGCAATGCAAGTGGCAGTCAATAATCACTTGAATAGTATCCATCAGTTCATAATTCGGATCGTATTTTATAAAATATTACAGAATCAATATTTGTTATTATGTGGAATACTTAATCCACAGATCATTGACGAGAGACATGAAGAATTGAGATAATAAAAATGCAAAATACAAAATATCACATGAAAACTATTTAAAAAAAAAAACAATAAAATCAACAATAATCACCTCAAGCAAGTCGCTTTCCTCCCAACAGATCTGTAAAAAGAACTAGTTTTAGTGTTTTAACTCCCCTAGTGACCCATTAGAAGAGTTGATTCCAAGTAAATATCAAAGTAATTTAATGACCATATGAAGAGTTGATTCCAAGTTTATATCCCTTTTTAATTCATTAAATTGTTTTTCAACTCCCTGAAATTTCTCAGATTCTCGGACAAGGAGGTCCCAAAGCTTCTGAACTCCAACCGACAGAAGTGTCTCAGCCATAAGTCTCCTGCTTAACCATGAAA
Organism: Camelina sativa; assembly: GCF_000633955.1. Classification (NCBI taxonomy): domain Eukaryota; kingdom Viridiplantae; phylum Streptophyta; class Magnoliopsida; order Brassicales; family Brassicaceae; genus Camelina; species Camelina sativa. The sequence goes on from NC_025691.1 coordinate 9,432,362, forward strand.
GTAGAGGAGGGTAACATGAGTTCATAATTCAGATACTATTTTTGGAAAATTCAGGCTAAATAAACTATTCTGCGGGATTAAGTCCAGTCGTTTGGACAGAGACATGACAATATTGACTATTGAGAGTTAAACAAAAAAAATGCAAGATACATGGGATCGAAGCACCTTCTTCCATTGCAGACTATAGACAGAAACATAATAATACTATTTTAAAAAAATTACCTCCAGGAATCTCTTTTCGTCCAACTGATGTATTTGTTTATTGTCTAGCTAGAACTCTGCTAAAGATCCATTATAAGAGTTGACTCCAAGTCAATTCAAAACTATCCAACAACCAGCTGTAGTGAAGATGATGTGTGGATCATTTATCCAAAAATTCTTACAGGCAAATTTATTGTAGCCACTTCTTAAATTCCACGTGTCTCTTTTACATTTTGGTTTATATGAAAATTTAAATCGGTCCAAGCTTAGTTTAATTTAAAGTTTCTGTATAAATAAAACTTTCGAGTAGATCACAGAAACAATATAATATGAGATTTGTTACGGTTAGCATCTAAGCTTACCTCTCATTGACTCATTCATCTTAGAAAAAAAAAACCATGCACTACGAAACTTAGCAACACCTTAACACAGGTGATGATGATACAGCTCTCCAAGGTCTCACTCACTCATGATAAAATCTGACAGCACTGTAGTAAATGCTAGCATCAAACAAACAAAAACCAGCTGTGGAGAGTTTCATTTCTCTCTTCTTTGACTAGGAAGCGAAGAAATGAACCCCAAAACAGACTCTTGAAAAGTGGAAACATATCATACTAATAAAAAGTGTTATTTTACTAACGTTTCTTAAAAATGACATAATTCCAAATTACCGATTTGGTGTTATGATTTTTGTTTTTAATGCTGACTAAGATAGGAAGAGAAGTTTGACCTGATACACTGTTCTTGATGAGCATTCCTCCTCTTCATCACAAATTAAATTAATTGAACAAACGTAATACGTTAAAATGTTTTAGTAATCTTCTCCTCCTTTCAATCTCTCCTCAAATTTTGTTGGAAGTGAGATGATTATAAGAGTGTGCATTGGAGGTCTGATTCTCAATAATATAAAAAATAAAAATAATAAAAAGTTAGAGAAGAGAGAGAAACGATTCTCATATCAGAAACTATGAGAAACTTGGTGAGAGACTTATGTCATACATATCACCATTCTATTAGTTTTGTTTTATTTTTTCTTTTTTAAAATTTAAATTAAAAATTAAATTATATGAAATCTATTAAAATAATATATCAACTTTCACTTGTTCTACCAATGCATATGCTCTAAGGTTCTTCTAGACAAAACCTGTAAAACAGAGTCTGCTTTGAGGTTTAGTGGAGTCTTCACTTTGTGATTTTACTCTCACATTCTGAGTTGAGATACAAAACTACATAACTTCACCTATACGTTCAATATCTATGGACTGTATCTGGTCTTTTTTTTTTTTTTTTTTNTCCGCAATAGACATAACTCTATGGAATGTTATGATTTTTGGGTATGGATGTTGTAACACTATGGGATAAACACTGGTTTTATATACATACAACATCAACCCAAAAAAAAAACACACACACATAAAACAGGACAATAATATTTTTCATGGGTACATGTAACCAGTAATTGCTCAGAGCATCAATACTCAGATACTTACTAGATTATAGCAGCCCATCACAAAGCTTCTTTACTTTTGGAAAATATTAGATTCTCAGAGTATGAAGCAGTGGCATGGAGCTTCTTCTACTCCACTCTTCCCACTCTCGTAGTCCCGTACTTCCGATAATAAAAGCTTACGCATTAGAGGAAACTCACCGCCTGAACAAACCATTCCCATCCCACAGTAAGATTGAGACCATAAACCAAACCTCCTTCCACTAAAGCAATTTCTCTGGAATCGGCATTGGACCCTCCACCAAACAATAATCAGTTCAGGTGGGAAGGGAAGTGTTTTTTTTTTCATGTAACTTGGTGTGAATATAACAGAAGGAATGTGTTGGATTTTGTAATAATCTTCTCCTCCTTCAGACAATCTCTCCTTCCATTCTTGTTCCATTTCTATTTCCTTTAAAGAATATATGAATCGCATCCCGTCAGGAAGCGTCTTCAAGTTACGACAAGCAATACGCAGAGAATGAAGAAGGGGCCTGGAGCCTTCTTCTACTAACCACTCTTCCCATTCTTTTAGTCCAAATAATACTAGCTTGTGCAGTTGTGGAAAAGAATAAATCTGATGCCATCCACATTACCATTCCACGGAACTGCTTCTTGATAAACAAGAGTGATCTAAGTTTTGGATTCTCCCCCTCCAAATGATATGTTCCATCATGCCGATGTACAGTGAGTCTACGTGATTTACAAGGAGACTTAGCGTTTGTAGTTATTTTTCTGTGAACAATTTGTAAGAAATTCTCTTCTTCAGCTTTAAGCAGACAAACTTCTCTCATCATGTCATGTAAGTGACATGTTTCAAATCTTGACGTCAACTTGTCCCTTACAGAAATAACCATGTTTCTCTTCACCAATTCTTCTATGTATCCATCTGCAACATTTCGAATACTCGCTCCATCATAATACCTCGGCTTTTGTATTCCTTCTGCAGCCCATAAATAGGACAATTTCCTAACAGATATTGTAAAATCTTCTGGGAAATGGGCAAGGTAGAGGAAGCAGTGCTTCAAATATATAGGCAGCTCTTCAAAGCTCATATACAAAATCTGATAAACCGAACTCATATTTCTGTCATTTAAGGTCGTCGCTCCAACGATGAGAGATCTAATATTCTCATAAACCCTTTTCCACTCACTTAATGTGTGTTGGGAAGCTAACAAGCCACCTAACACTTTGACAGCCAATGGTAGTCCTCCACAGTGTTTGATCATCTTCTTACCCATCTCTTCTCTTTCTAGATCAACTTCAGATTCTGCACAACATCACCATGTAGAATTTGGGCTTTGAAAGCAAGTCATGTTAAAGATAAGAGTTGTTTTACTTTTTTTATTTTAAATTTTTAACATGAAGAATATATATTTTCCTTGAAAGCTGACCTGTTGTGTCTTTCCTAGGAAATGCTATAAGTCTAAAAAGTGTCCAACTTTCATCAGGAGTTAGGCATTCTGGTTCAAAAATAAGACATGTTGGATCTGCACGTAATGCAACGTCCTTGTTGCGAGAAGTAAGTAGTACCTTCCATCCTGCAATACATTTTAAGTAATATATCACACTCGTATGCTCTCATGTTCTATATTTTTCTTAATAAGTAGAATAAGATGTTACCTTTTCTTGATGGAAACATAGACTTTATTCTGTCCCAATCTTCTTCTTTCCACATGTCATCCAAGACAATCAAAGAATTACTGGTTTCCAACAGTCCAAAAAGTTTGTCCTGAAGCTCGTCTTCAGTCATATTTGTGTATATTTTCTCATCATGTTTAGAACTAAGCTTCCTTGTCACACATATTTCCTTGTAAACTGTTGTGATATACACACCCACGCAACACCATCGAAATGATTCTTAACCATCTCGTGATTAAAAACTTGTCGAGCCAGGGTTGTTTTTCCAATACCACCCATCCCAATTATAGAAACTACTTGATTACTATCTTCCTCCATCAAATAGCCTACCAATTTCTTAACATTCTCCTCCAACCCCACAAGATTGCTTTCATAATTGCTAGAAAACGTTTTTCGCATCTCTCTTTGTCTTTCTTGTAGAGGATGTGAACACTCGCCACCATCCACAATCATCCGTTGCACTCCAAAACTCTGCATATCACGAATCACCTTGGAGATCCTCTTACTTATACCTCCCACGTCTGAAGCAATTTTCCTATGATTCGATATAATGCAAGAAAGTCTTCTCAAACGCTTCTTGATGCTATTTGTTTTCCTGAGCTCTTCCTTTAAAAGGAATGTTTCGATTATATCCTCTGTATCAAAAACAATCTCTTTGATCTCTTCCACACAATTTCTCACCAACGCGCTTGCATGTTTTTTAGCATCTGCATCTTCCAAAAAGGACCTAAGCAAGTTTAAATCCCTTTTGAGTTCGTCGAATTGCTCATTAACTCCCTGAAGTCGCTCAGATTCTCGGACAAGACGTTCCCAGAGCTTCTGAACTCCAAACGACAAAAGTGTCTCAGCCATAAGTCCCCCTGCTTAACCATGAAATTAGTAGTTAAGAATCATTAGAGGGTCCATGAGTTTATATAATTCGGATCATATTTTGAAAAATTTACAGAACCAATATATCATTCTGTGGAATCTTAATTTACAGATCTCTGAAGACTGAAGAGACATGTAGAATATTGAGATAATAAAAATGCAAAAATAAACAAAAGATCAAAGCTCATTCTTCCACGGGAAACCAAAGAAATCAAAACAATAATCACCTCCTAAATCGCTTCTCGCCCAACAGATCTGTATAAGAAAGTAGTTTTAGTGTTTTAACTTTGCTTTAGATACATTATTAGACTTGACTCCAAGTCAACACCAACCGACAACCTTTGGACAAAAAGTCTTAAAGGCAACAATGACCAGAAACTTCCTATTTTATATTTCACTTAATTTGGTCCAGCTTGGTAAAAAACCATTAAAATAAAAGACAGAAGTCACTGTGCGTTCTAGCAAAATTCAGAGAAACAAGAAAACAAGAGACAGAGATTGTTAACTATTAATTAGCACCAGCAGCAACAATCTCATGTGCTAAACCAGTTATGGTCATTGTACGGACTGGGATTTAAAACAATTGCTACGCGACAATGATAATACTGAGAGAAGAAGGAATCTTAAACCTCATTCTCACTCATTTTGGAAGTTCATAGAAGCAAGCAAAAGTTACCCTTCTCTGCATAACTAAAAAAGGAATGCCCTAAGAAGAGAAACCACACAAAAGACTAAATTCAAATTAGCTGCAAACATGTTTTTTTTTTTTTTTTTTGGGTCAAAAGCTGCAAACATGTAAGAACGCACAACCACTTAAAAACCTATAAACAGAGGAGATAACTGTATTGTGGCATATATCAGCTAAAAATTCTATGAACGTGACCATAGCTACATATAAATTGTAGCACAAAAGTGAGCATACCTGAGTGAAAATTGTACCATAGTACTGCGAATTAGTAGTCAAACCAAAACTTGCAAATTCGATTTTTGATTTTGAGTAGAGCTTCTTGATCATAAGCATTTTGATGAGTTTCTGTATTTGATAAAGCTTCCTCCTTCAGTACATCTTCCACAGGTGGGACAATGTGATTCTAATCCACCACTAAACTCTGGTCCAGCCGGCTTTCAGGTGCTGAATTTGACATCCCATAAAGTTTGATGTTTCTTCTCTACACAAGAAGTTATAGCAATAAGATAAAATTATAAAAGCCATAACTTGCATTACTTTAGAGAGAAGAGGGCCTCACCAAGTAAACGATAGCAATCTCAACAAATCACGATGTAGATGAATTTCCAATGGGGTCTGCTTTCTCTGTTGATATACGTAACAATCTCTGGGAGCTCAATTTCCTATGAGAAGCTCCCAGAGATTGATCCTTTATACCCAATTTCTCCACCAATACAATTAAATTCGAACCTAGATGCTCGATTTCGAAGGAGGTTTGTGGTTGTGAGATCTTCTCTGTAAAACAGAGTTGAGCAGTCTTGGGTTGAAGAAGGTTGTTTCCTCAAGAATACACTTGAGGAAAAGTTAAGCTAACACCAACAAGCAGAACATCATAACAAAAACAAAAACAAATGCTTCTCTATTTTAATCTCAGTAAAGCAGATTGCAATTTCAATTCCAGAACGAAATTTTTTGGTTATAATGCCAATCGCTTTATTTGCTTCTTTTTAACCTCAAGTCTTTACTCAACCACAAGATATCAGTATCAATTCAGGTTATGAGCAGTACCTATTAAAGTCTTATGATCTGAGTTCCCTGAAAGATTAGACCTTGTACTGAGGATATAATATAGTGGCTTTTCTAAGTCTGACAAGAGAAGTGATCATATATATTGACATCTTAATCATCTGAAAGCTTACCCATATAATCCTCTCCTAGGAAACATTCATTCATTCTTAGTTTTACCATGTCAAACATTCTTTAGGAGTTAAAACATCTGAGTTTTGAACCTGCAGATACTGGATGTTTATGAGCAGTAAGTTATATAGCTCCCCAACCTGCAAAATAGTTACTTGTTTGATGATTCTAAACACATCAGAACACGAAGCTCTATGTGAAAAATTAGGTCATGATCCATTATCTGGTCAGTATTTCCTATATCATCAAATTGTCAATGACTGACGTCATACTCATAATCAATAAGAAATTTTAATTTTGCCAAAAAAAAGATGAACAAATGAACAACGTGATCTCAAACATGGGGAGGTAGCAACAAGGAAATATTTGATCCAAATAAGAAGGAAACTGTGAGCTTGAACTAGGCCTCAAGTCAACATCAAAGATCACAATTCGGTTTGGAAACCATGCATGGAACTAGTAATATGTCTTCTACAACTTGTCATATCTTCTATTGCTTCTTAATCTTCACACCAACGAAAGGTATTATGACGTTTTATCCCAATAACTTAATTACTCATCATAAACTGTCTACGAATATTCATATTTTTTTTTATTCAGGAGCTTTCAAAGCTATTAAATACCTAATAATACATGCAATAGTCTCAGCCACAAGTCTCCATCTTTAACCATGAATAAATAGTAGAGTGCATTATTTATATACGAGGGGTCATTGGAAGAAATAGTGAACCACAAGTTCCAACACAAAGTTATCAACTTAGAGCATGCCCATTAGTCATCTTCAAATCAGTGTCTCTAATTTTTAATAATATTAAAAATAATACTAATCTAAGTTTAGATCTTTACCCCCTTGATTTTATATTTTCTCTTCCTATTCGTCATCTCTAAATATGGGTATCTTATATAATTTTTATTAGAAATGTGTTTTAAGTATATGATGGGTCAACAAATGGTCAAGTGCTAAACCGACGATCAAATCATATGAAGAATTAGAAATGGAGTACCAAGAGTAATTGGCTTAACCAATTGGTTTATTTATTTCAAATGTTTCTGCAAATAATCATGAAGTGGTCTTCCTTGTTGTGAGGAACCCACTTTATCACTTTCCCATTTTTCCTGTTATTTAGGAATCACGATTGATTCCATTTGTTATTTGCTTCATGTTATTTGCTTCTATATAAATGAGAAAAGCCAAAAAGAAAAGGCAGAGAAATTTGCGTGAAGAAACTTGTGTTGTGTGTTTTTATCTTTGCTTTGACTGGGACCCTTATCAGTATATTTTATAATATTATAAATGTTGGTTATATAATGTATGCAATACCTAACCAAGTTCTAAACCAAATTTTTAAAAAATCAGAGAACTTGTTTTACAAGCAACAATCAAACAAACCAAAACCATTTTGCATCTAACTCTCAAACATCCTCTCATTGCACAACAATCACAAACCAAAACCAGTTTCAACAATTCAAGCCATTGTATAATTTCAGACATTGACTATTGTTCCTCCACAGCAACGATCGTTAACACTGGTGTCGCTGAGCCTGAGCCGCTGACAAACTCAGAACAATGTGATATAAGTGTGCTTAAGAGCCGCCTTGGCAATATGATCAAGGATCTAGGGAACAAACAAGAATTTGGAGCTTCTTTGTCGATGTCAAAATGAGACAATATCAATTAAACTAAAATATGCAGGTAGAATGTAGTCTAGTCTAGGTAATTCTAATCAACTAGAGACGAGCAAACATAGCTTCACACCTAAGAAACTATATGTGGAGAATAAGTAAGTTTGTGCTTGAGAGTATGAAGGAGATAGAAGAGAGACATACCATGTGGCTTTAAGCTAGCCTGTTGAAGCTGCATGCGTAATGGAGATCAGGTGCAGTCTTCCTGATGGTTCCTGGAATATCTGTAGGTTTGTTGAACCTACAAAGTCAATAAGGCTCAAGTTTTGACATCTGATCCACCATTTCTGGTTAAAATATTTCACAGCAAAGAGAAGAGATTAAACACACCTGAGAAAGCCACCTTCTGAGGAGGAACCAACCACCAAAACCTACATTCCATTTGAAGAGATTAAACACACCTGAACAAGTTCCATTTCAAGAAAGCACATTATAAGAGAATAGAACCACCATTTGTTTGGCTCATCTCTGAAAGAGACAAACCCATCAGCTACCGAGACAAACCCATCATTCTAACTAAATCCCTATCAATTTCAAAACTTCAATCGAATTCAACACCCAAACTAAACACAGTGATTAGTATCAATACAGAGCAAACCTCATAAAGCAGACAATCAAGTAATCAATCTCAACACCAAAGTCGAAACACAATTCTTGTTCGACTGTTGATACAAAAAAAATACAGAAACAAATAAAATACAATGTACCTGCTTCTTGACTTCATTTAGCTCTCTTCACAGGTCGTGCTCTTCGAGTATCTGAAATTGCGTTTCGATTTATAAATTACAAATACAATAGAATCAAAGACACCTATAACTAGAAGAAACAGTTTGATGAGGTTAACTTTTTGGTTCCGGATCTTCTTCATTCTTCAAACACATAATATTATCCCCAATGTGCACAACAATGGAGAATTAGAAGAAGCTTCGTTAACAATTCAAACCTAGAACCTCTGAAGTTTACAAAATTGGATACATAATTTTGAGTGAGACTCTCTATGGGATCTTACCCGAACTCTGGTTGGAGACGAAGCTGCGGCGCGACGATTGTGTCACCAAAAATTTTTTACCTAGAAGAAGTAAGCGGAATCGGAGAAGAAGAAGATGTTGATTTTGATAAAACGATATTTGCTTTTGTCGTTTCGTTTCGACAGAGAGAGGAGCAAATGAAGAAAAGAGAAAGAAAAAAAAAACAAAAGAAACCAAAACAAAACGTAGCCACTGAATTTTTGACATGTTACCGTGTCTCTGAGGATCTAAAATAATCTGGGCAGAGACACAGATCTCTGATATTTTTTGATTAAAACTTTTTTTTTTCTTTTATTATTAAAATTTTTGGAGACATCCCAAAGGTATAACCAATGGGAATGCTCTTAGGAATGTTACATTAATAGATTAAGATTGTAGCAGTGAAAGTACGTAGAGTCGCTTGGTAACACAAAAAAAGACGTACAAGATAGAGATAACTATAGTAATTGCAGAATGACATACCTCAGGTCTCTCTCTCTCTCTCTCTCTCTCTCTCTCTCTCTCTCTCTCTCTCTCTCCCAAGCAGCAAAGTAATAGATAGATATGAGTTTGTCATACCAGGTAGAGTTCGTGCTCACTGACCAAGCTACAAGAGATCAAGTATCAGTTAGACATTTCGCCGAACACTATCACTACAGCTCTTCATGTACATTTCACTGACCTGAAATTGAAACACAAACAAAGCTTAGTTTACACAATATTAGCTAGAATATAATAAAGGCATAGTATGGAGATCATGGTCTTACAAGAACAACAATAAATCAAATTGCCCAAAATTTTAACTGAAGAACAATTCCTTTGTCTGAATGACTGATTTTGTGTACCTTTGTACATATAGTCTCGTCAGCAATTGCTGAGAGCCTCATTCTTGGCTGCCAAATCCAATAGAAGGAATGTGTTTAAATTTCTGATAATCTTCTCCTCCTTCTGAAAATCTCTCCTTCCATTCCTTGCCCATTTTCAGATTCTTCAAAGAATAAATGAATTGTAGCCCATCAGGAAGCTTCTTTAGTTTTCGACACTCATTAATATAGAGAGAATGAAGAAGGGGCATGGAGCCTTCTTCTATTTTCCACTCTTCCCACTCATCTAGTCTTGATAATCTGAGCGTATGCAATTTAGGGAACCCACCAGCAAGAAACTGCTTTAATTTTGGACAACTGTCAATGTAAAGAGAATGAAGAAGGAGCATGGAGCCTTCTTCTACTATCCACTTTTTCCACTCATTCAGTTTCTGTAATTGAAGCTCGTGCAATTGTGGAAAGCCACCAGGAGGAACATGAATCTCCTTTAATTTTGGACAACTGTCAATGTAAAGAGTATGAAGAAGGTGCATGGAGCCTTCTTCTACTATCCACTCTTTCCACTCATTCAGTTTCTGTAATTGAAGCTCGTGCAATTGTGGAAAGCCACCAGGAGGAACATGAATCTCCTTTAATTTTGGACAACTGTCAATGTAAAGAGTATGAAGAAGGTGCATGGAGCCTTCTTCTACTATCCACTCTTTCCACTCATTCAGTTTCTGTAATTGAAGCTCGTGCAATTGTGGAAAGCCACCAGGAGGAACATGAATCTCCTTTAATTTTGGACAACTGTCAATGTAAAGAGTATGAAGAAGGTGCATGGAGCCTTCTTCTACTATCCACTCTTTCCACTCATTCAGTTTCTGTAATTGAAGCTCGTGCAATTGTGGAAAGCCACCAGGAGGAACATGAATCTCCTTTAATTTTGGACAACTGTCAATGTAAAGAGTATGAAGAAGGTGCATGGAGCCTTCTTCTACTATCCACTCTTCCCACTCATCTAGTCCCTTTATTTTAAGCTTTTGCAATTGAGGAAATCCACCGACCGAGCAAACTATTAGCCTCCCACTGAAAGATTGAGACCATAAACAAACCTCTTTCAACTGAACCAAATTCTCTAGAATTGGCATCGGATCCTTGTCCAAACGACAATTTCTTAGATGTATGGTTGTAAGGTGAGAAGGGAAGTGTTGTTCATCAGGTATCTTTGGCATATATATAGTCAAATTCAGCTGTTTGAGATGAATGCAATCCAAAACAAATCCTTCTTTGTCATCATCATTCTTGAAACCCCCATATATAGTAAGATCTTCCAAGTGTTTCATTTCTCTTATAGATGAAGAGAGAGTTTCCATGGCAAACCCTTTGCCTTTGATATCGATAGAGAGTCTCCTTAGCTTTGTCATTTGTTGAAGATCCTTCACACTGCTATGCTTTGTTGAGATATTCTCCAATTTCTCTAGGTTGATTAAATTAACCAATTCTATCTTTGTCTTATCATCCATCTTGTTTGGAAGATAGAGGTATATCAATTCTTGCATCTCTTTCATGAAATTGGGCATGTAGACTGGATATCCACCATAACTGACAAGTAGGTTTAAATAGACCATCTTCCTCAGGTTCCGCATAGAAGAAGGTAGATGAGATACATTTGCCCAAGATAAATTCAAATATCTCAAGTGCATAAGATTCCCAATGCTAGAAGGTAACTTCCCTCCTTCAAACTCTACATAAGAGAGATCTAAAACCCTCATCAACAATAGCCTTGTAAACCATAAACTTGATCCCTCATGACGGATAAACAAGAGAGATCTTAGTTTTGGATTCATCATCTCCCATTTTGGATTATATATTTCATATCTTTCATGAAGCCTGTGTACAAGGGGACTGAGAGTTTGTAGTATCAACAATATGCACGAAATTTTCTTCTTCAGCTTTATATAGACAAACTTCTCTCATCATGTCATGTAAGTGACATGTTTCAAATCTTGACGTCAACTCATCCCTTACAGAAATCACCATGTTTCTCTTCACCAATTCTTCTATGTATCCATATGCAACATTTCGAACACTTGCTCCATCGTAATACCATGGCCTTGTTATTCCTTCTGCTGCCCAGTAGTAGGACAACTTTTTCACACTTATTGCGTAATCTTCTGGGAAATGGGCAAGGTATAGGAAGCATTGCTTCAAATAAACAGGCAGCTCTTCAAAGCTCAAAGATAATATATGATAAACCGAACTGATATTTTTGTCGTTGAAGCTAGTCTCTCTGGTGATGTGAGATTTAATATTCTCATATATCCTTTCCCACTCATTTAATGTGTGTTGGGAAGCTAACAACCCTCTTAACACCTTAATAGCCAATGGTAGTCCTCCACAATGTTTTACCATTTGCCTACCCATCTCTTCGAATTCTATATCAACTTCAATTTTTGCACAACATCATCATGAATTTGGCTTTAAAGAATGATAGATGCATAAAATGTATTTTTATATTTTTTTGGGAACTTACTTGTTGGGTGACTTGGGTCTTTCCAAGAAAATGCTAGCCCTCGTAAAAGTGTCCAACTTTCTTCTGGGGTTAGACATTTTGGTTTTAAAATGACACATGTAGGATCTGCACGTAATGCTACGTTCTCGTTGCGAGAAGTAAGTAATACCTTCCATCCTGCAATATATATGTTAAATTTTAAGCAGAACACAATATATCACGCAGGTATGCCTTTTCAGCTTCCATATTTTTCTTAGTCAAAGCCTAATATATTTAGAAAAATATGAACCAGAAGATGTTACCTTTTTTTGATGGAAGCGCAGACTTTATTCTGTCCCAATCTTCTTCTTTCCACATGTCATCGAGAACAATTAATGAATTGCTGCTTTCCAACACTCGAAAGAGTTTGTCTTGAAGCTTCATGACTTCACTCATATTTGAGTCCCTTTGGTCATCTTGATTTGAACTAAGCTGCTGCAAGATCGTTTGCCAAACGTCTTTCCTTGTAAACTGTTGTGAGATACACACCCACACAACTCCATCGAAATGTTTTTTTACCATCTCATGATTAAAAACTTGTCGAGCAAGAGTAGTTTTACCAATACCACCCATCCTGATTATCGAAACCACTTGACTTCTATCTTTCTCCACCAAATAGCCAACCAGTTGCTCAACATTTTTCTCCACGCTCACAAGATGATCTTCATTATCGCTAGAAAATGTTTGTCGCATTTCCCTTTGTCTTTCTATTAGAGATTGTGTATCCCTTTCATTGGCAATGACACCAAGATTATTCATATCGCGAATCACATTAGAGATCCTCTTACTTATGGCTTTCATATCGAAAGCAAGCCCCCTGTGTTTGAAAAACCTTCTCACAGGGTTCTTGTTGCCACTTGTTTTTCCAACTTGTTCTTTTAAAAGAAAAGTTTCGATTATATCTTCTGCGTCATAGACAATCTCATTGATCTCTTTTACAGTGTTTCTCACCATTGCACTTGTATGTTTCTTGGCATCTGCATCTTCTAAAAAGCACCTTAACATATCCAGATCTCTTTTTAATTCATCAAATTGCTCTTTAACTCCCTGAAATCGCTCAGATTCTCGGACAAAGAGGTTCCAAAGCTTCTCGACTCCAAATGACAAAAGTGTCTCAGCCATGAGTCTCCTGCTTAATCAAAGAAATGAAAGTAGTAATCAACACTCACTATATTAGGTTCCCTAAGTTTACAATTATATACCTTTTTATGAGACAAAACCAAACTCGATTAGAGGTTTTGCTCTGTGTTACTCAAACCAGTAATGGGCCTGCTATAGTCGAGCTTAACAAAGGAAGAGAAGTGGGCCTTACGACCAAACCAGAGTCCACCAAGTCTGTCCCACAAACTCTGCATCAAGACAGAGGATCTCTGCAGAACTGTGACGCAAGGACTGTTAAGTCTGTTCCTCAAATCAAGCTGAGCAACACGGTCAAGCCTGCTCCCCAAATCAAGCTGAACAACCGTTACGATTGTCTCCTATCACAAGATGCCTTCGACAACTAGTCTTATGTCGTTTATGACAACTCATCATTTATGCTTTATGCTTTCTGTCTATATAAAACGAGAGTAGATGTAAGCTTGTTTTCTTAAGTTGAAAAAAGGTTTTTCACCATTATCTTCTTCATCAAGCTTTTATCAAGATCTTGAAAGATCTTTCATGGTATCAGAGCATCATGGCTCTCGATCCAACTCCTACCTCAACTACTGCTTCTACTCTTGTTTCAGTCACTACTCCTTCCCTTTCAACTACACTTGTTTCAGCCTCCTCTCTAAACATCTCACAATGCGTCACACTAAAACTCTCCTCAAACAACTATCTACTCTGGAAAACTCAATTTGAGTCCTTTCTCTCAAGTCAAAATCTGCTTAGCTATGTCAATGGTGGAACTCCACGTCCTCCCTCGACGGTCACTGTCAGATCTGGAGAAACAACCTCAGAAGCTCCTAATCCAGACTTCCACACATGGATGCGCAACGATCAACTGGTTCTTGCTTGGCTCTTCGGCTCTCTCTCAGAAGAAGCACTCCGTAATGTCTACGGCCTCCACACGTCTCACGAGGTATGGCAAAGTCTAGCCAAAAAGTTTAATCATGTTTCAGTCTCTAGAAAGCATGATCTCCAGAGACGTTTAAACAATGTACCTAAGATAGGAAAAACCATGGCTGCATATTTAGATGAGATTAAGGCTATTAGTGATCAGTTAGACTCCATAGGCTTCCCAGTCTCAGATCAGGAGAAAATTTATGGTGCTCTAAGTGGATTAGGTCCAGAATATCAGTCTATTGACACATATGTTGAGAACTCCATGGACCAGTTCCCAGGACCAACCTTTGAAGATGTGGAGTTCAAGC
>NC_025691.1:9448709-9457771 GCF_000633955.1 Camelina sativa
AAAGTCTAGCCAAAAAGTTTAATCATGTTTCAGTCTCTAGAAAGCATGATCTCCAGAGACGTTTAAACAATGTACCTAAGATAGGAAAAACCATGGCTGCATATTTAGATGAGATTAAGGCTATTAGTGATCAGTTAGACTCCATAGGCTTCCCAGTCTCAGATCAGGAGAAAATTTATGGTGCTCTAAGTGGATTAGGTCCAGAATATCAGTCTATTGACACATATGTTGAGAACTCCATGGACCAGTTTCCAGGACCAACCTTTGAAGATGTGGAGTTCAAGCTGATCAACTTTGAGAACAAGCTTCTCAAATATTCTGAGACACCTGCAGTCTCTCCTCATATGGCGTTTCACACTGGTCGTGAGTACTCCAACAGAGGCTGTGGTTAGAATAATGGCAGAAACAGAGGTTACAGAGGACGTGGCTACTCTACTCGTGGTCGTGGATTCCACCAACAGATCAACACTTCAAACTCCGGTTCCTCTGAACGACCTACTTGTCAGATCTGTGGGAAGTATGGTCACTCTGCAGTAAACTGCTTTAAGCGGTTTGATCATGCCTACCAATCAGAAGAACTTCACAATGCTTTAGCGGCTATGAGGATAACAGATCAATCAGGTCCACCAGGACATGAGTGGTATCCAGACTCGGGTGCTACTGCACACATCACCAACAATGTGGAAGCTCTCCAGTCCGTTGAACCTTACACTGGTGATGATAGAGTAATGGTAGGGAATGGAGACTTCCTTCCCATCACTCACATTGGTTCAGTTCCTCTTCAAACTCTTCAAGGTACATTTCTACCTCTGAAAGATGTATTGGTCTGTCCTCAAATGGCTAAGTCTCTTATGTCTGTTTCAAAACTCCGTGATGATTATCCCTGTTCCGTCAAATTTGATTCTGATGGTGTCCTTGTGAAGGACAAGCGGACAAAGCTGCACCTAGCACAAGGAAAGAGACATAAAGATCTCTATAAGTTGGAAAATCATCAATTGCAAGCTTTTTACTCCTCTCGGCAGCAAGCAACAAGTGATGAAGTGTGGCACATGCGTCTTGGTCACCCTAATAAGGATATTCTCCAGCTTCTTTCAAGTAGTAAAGCTATAGTAATGAATAAAACAAGCTCTCGTGTGTGTGATGCTTGTCAGTTGGGAAAGACATGTAAACTCCCGTTTCTTGCTTCAGAATTTGTTTCTACTAGACCTCTTGAACGCATTCATTGTGACTTATGGGGTCCTGCACCTGTTGTTTCTACACAGGGCTTTCGGTTTTATGAAATCTTTATTGATAATTTCTCAAGATTCGTCTGGTTTTATCCATTAAAGACCAAATCAGACTTCTACTCAGTGTTTGTCATGTTTCAACAGTTGGTGGAAAACTTATTTTCTCAGAAAATTGCTTACTTTCAGTGTGATGGAGGGGGTGAGTTTACAAACAACAAATTGGTGACACATCTGGCAAGTCATGGTATAAAACAACTCATCTCTTGTCCATATACACCTGAACAGAATGGTCTAGCTGAGCGTAAACACAGGCATATCACTGAGTTAGGTATGTCAATGCTTTTTCAGAGTAAAGATCCTTCTTCTCTCTGGGTAGAGGCTTTCTACACTGCAAGTTTTCTGGGAAATCTTCTTCCCTCATCGGTTTTACCTGATCATAAAAGTCCATTTGAGATGCTCATGGGTAAATCTCATGTCTATACTTCACTAAGAGTCTTTGGTTGTGCTTGTTACCCATACCTTAGACCATATGCTAAGAACAAGTTTGATCCCAAGTCCCTTCTCTGTGTTTTCTTGGGATATAACGAGAAATACAAGGGGTATCGATGCTATCATCCGCCTACAGGAAGAGTCTTTATCTGCAGACATGCCCTTTTTGATGAAGCTCACTTTCCTTTTGGTTCCTCCTATGCTCATCTTCTGCCTCCATCATCAACACCGCTTGCAATTGCTTGGAGACAAAGTCTTTCACCACCATCGTCACCTCAATAGTCTTCCACATTGTCATCACAATCCGCTACTGCTGAAGCTAGTGATCCATTGACTATTGTGGTGGAGGGATGTCCTGAGCGTACGTCAGGCTTTGATCCTGTTACTATTGGCGACAGCGTCCCTCTGTCCACAGACAGTCCAGTGGTTGTCTCTAGTTCAGCTCCATCAACAGTGTTTCCCAACAATGAAGTCACTACAACTCCAAGCTCGCCGACAGTCACAACGGATGATGAGATATCTTTATTTACCGATGATGACTTTCCTCCTTTATCATGCAATGAAGACTCTACCTCCTCAACACTGAACACTCATCCCATGACTACAAGAAGGAAAGCAGGAGTGATAAAGCCAAATCCTAAATATGCTCTAGTTACTGTAAAACAGAACTATCCTGAACCAAAGACAGTGCAATCAGCCTTGAAAGATGAAGGATGGACAGATGCAATGACCGATNACTCGATTAGAGGTTTTGCTCTATGTTACTCAAACCAGTAATGGGCCTGCTATAGTCGAGCTTAACAAAAGAAGAGAAGTGGGCCTTACGACCAAACCAGAGCCCACCAAGTCTGTCCCACAAACTCTGCATCAAGACAGAGGATCTCTGCAGAACTGTGACGCAAGGACTGTTAAGTNAGCCCCAAGAGCATGGTTTGACAAATTTAGTACCTTTTTGCTCGATTTTGGCTTCTTCTGCAGTCTCGCTGATCCATCGCTATTCGTGTATGACAAGGGTTTAGACAAAATGTATCTCTTGCTTTATGTGGATGATATGTGTCTCACTGGAAACAATGATGCTCTCATCAAACACCTTCTTGACAGTCTTGCCAAAGAATTCATGATGAAATATTTGGGTCCTCTGCATTACTTCCTTGGAGTACAGGCTCACTTTCACAGAGATGGATTGTTCTTGAGCCAAGAAAAGTATGCTACGGATCTTCTCATTAATGCTGGAATGAAAGATTGTTCTCCGATGCCTACTCCTCTTCCTCTGCAACTCGACAAATTACATGGTCAACATGAGCTGTTTTCCGATCCAACTTATTTTAGGAGCTTAGCAGGAAAGCTTCAATATCTTACCTTAACTCGTCCAGACATTCAGTTCTCTGTTAACTATGTCTGTCAAAAGATGCATCAGCCGACAGTGTCAGATTTTCAACTTCTGAAGCGGATACTTAGATACGTTAAAGGCACAGTTCGAATGGGGATCAATCTGTACAGCAACTCTGCTTCTAACTTCACCGCCTTTAGTGACAGTGATTACGCAGGCTGCAAAGACACAAGACGTTCAACAGGCGGATTCTGTACGTTTCTTGGAACCAATATCATCTCCTGGTCTGCTAAGCGCCATCCCACAGTCTCCAAGTCTTCTACTGAAGCAGAGTATCGGACTATGTCAGAAGTGGCTTCGGAGATGAAGTGGATATCATCTCTCCTCCGTGATCTGGGTATAGCTCAACCAGACACCCCAGAACTTTTCTGTGATAATCTCTCTGCCATATACCTCTCTGCCAATCCCACTCTTCATAACCGGTCCAAACATTTTGATACTGATTTTCACTATGTGAGGGAACGTGTTGCCCTTGGCACATTGGTGGTTAAACACATTTCTGCACACTCCCAGCTCGCCGATGTGTTTACCAAGTCACTACCTCAACAACTTTTTTTTCTCTTCGTTCCAAACTTGGTGTTTGCTTACCACCCAACACAAGTTTGCGGGGGTGTATGAGACAAAACCAAACTCGATTAGAGGTTTTGCTCTATGTTACTCAAACCAGTAATGGGCCTGCTATAGTCGAGCTTAACAAAAGAAGAGAAGTGGGCCTTACGACCAAACCAGAGCCCACCAAGTCTGTCCCACAAACTCTGCATCAAGACAGAGGATCTCTGCAGAACTGTGACGCAAGGACTGTTAAGTCTGTTCCTCAAATCAAGCTGAGCAACACGGTCAAGCCTGCTCCCCAAATCAAGCTGAACAACCGTTACGATTGTCTCCTATCACAAGATGCCTTCGGCAACTAGTCTTATGTCGTTTATGACAACTCATCATTTATGCTTTATGCTTTCTGTCTATATAAAACGAGAGTAGATGTAAGCTTGTTTTCTTAAGTTGAAAAAAGGTTTTTCACCATTATCTTCTTCATCAAGCTTTTATCAAGATCTTGAAAGATCTTTCACTTTTCTCGAAAGATCTTTCACTTTTCTCCAAAGAGGTATATAAGTAGGGTGGAATGTTTCAATCCATAGATCATTTTATAGAGACAATTATATTCCATTATATCACTATAAATTTTTACTTTTTTGTGAAAACACTATAAATTTTTACTTTTTTGTGAAAACAATATAAATATATACATGCACACAAAAGAATGAAAAGATCCGAGAACTAGCTTAGACATAAAACTAAAGAAAAAAAGTAATAAAATCAACATGACTCACCTTTCTCGAAATCGCTTTTTGATCCAATCAATATTTTAGAAGAAGAGAAAGTGTGAGTTCTTTGTGTTTTTAGGCTTTTAGCTAATAGATTGAGTAGAGGATAGTTGACTCTTATCCGACGACCAGCTTTTGTGAAAATGAATGGCCATAATTTAATTCTTATAAGCATAATTGAAGCCATATTATCACTTCTCTGATTACATTAATTTGTTCCACAAAAAAAAAAAAAAAAAAAAAAAANTTTAACTATTATTGGATTCTATTTTTTTTTTCTTTTTTTTTTGGCAACAATATACAAGATTGGCTTAAAACCAATGAGGCAGAACATGTTTACATAGGTAATAAGATGTGTTTACATAGGTTATTGGATTCTAATTTCATTATCGGATATTTGTGTACGGCAATGTTTCCATAAACTTTCTACCGTTGATTATAATTGTTGATGGCACATTTTCTGTCGGTAGCTTTGATTAGGTTAGACACGATTATAATCTAGAGAATAATTGAAACACATAGCTTTTAGTAACCAAAATCGCCATTACCTTCTAAACTAAACAGAGTTCAATAATTGAGCTCATCTCCAAGTCCATAGGAATAAGCTCAGGCTCATCAATCTCTAATCCGTTATGGATATATATATGTAGCAATATAGATTTTTGAAAAAAAAAATACAGTATTTATGAAAAACATGATCAACAAATATGTAAACCAACACCCTCGTAAATATCAGCAGTAAGTGCTCCCAGTGCCCGACAAATCAGTTAAAAACTATGTCCTAAAAAATATAGTCATAATTTTCCTAGTATAAAAACTATAGACTAAAAAGAAAAATCAGTTAAACAAAACATCTAATTTTAAAAATATAGATACAAATGTCCTAAAAAAACTGTAACAGAACATTTTTTGAGTATTTGGGGGCCTCATTGTATCAAAAAAATTTCCAAAAAATGTGGGGACCCCATTGCAATGTTTCATTTCAATGGGGTCAAGTCCGGCTCTGAGTGCTCCCGACCTGTAAAAAGGGAAACCTTTGTTTTTATTATATTCCAAGTTGTGTTGCTTTATATATTTTGTCAAAAATATTTGATTCACTGAATCAGCAAAGGAATAGATATGAATTGTCGTACCAGAGTTGGTGAAAACCGTCTATCTCTCTCTCTCCCTCTCTCCCTCGCTCTCTCTTTCGACAAACATACTGACAAGCATACCCATGAATTGAACCGCATACAACATACTAGCTTTCTTGGAGATCAGTCTTAGTAAAGTTGAACAAGAGAAATGTGTTGGACTTTGTAGTAATCCTCTCCTCCTCTAGACAATTTCTCCTTGAATTCCAAATGATCTGTCTGGATTTTCAGATCCTTTAAAGAATAGATGAATTGCAGCCCATTAGGAAGCTGCTTTAATCTTTTAAACTGACTGATAGACAAAATATGGAGAAGGGGCATGGAGCCTTCTTCTACTATCCACTCTTCCCATTCCTCTAATCCATAGAAGTCAAGCGTATGCAACTGGGGAAACCCACCGCCTGAGCAGACTGACCTCTTTCAAATGAAGATTTATTCGAGAAACTGACCTCTTTCAAATGAAGCAACTTCTCTAGAATCGGCATAGGATCCTCTTCCAAACGACAATAACTTAGAGATACGGTTGTAAGGCGAGAAGGCAAGTGTTGTTCATCAGGTAACTTTGGCATATATGTCCTCAACGTCAGACTTTTGAGATGAACGCAATCCAAAACTAATCCTGCTTCATCATTTTTTTGGTTATTATATATAGTCAGATTCTCCAAGTGTCTCAATTCACTTAGGGCTGAAGATAAAGCTTCCACAGTACACCCGCCATGAATAAGATACAGAGAGCCCCAAGCCTTGTCATGCCGTGAAGATCACTCAAACTGCTTCTCTTTGTTGAGAAACTGTCCAACGTCTCCAGGTTGACTAGATTACCCAATTCCATCTTTACCTCATTATGTATTCTCCGCGGAAGAGCGAGGTATGTCAATTCTCGCATCTCTTTCATGACATTGTGCATGTAGGTTGAAGAATACTCCATGTCTACAAATAGGTTTCGATAGAGAAGTTGCTTCAGATTTCGCATGGATGATGGTAGATAAGATACTTTCGCGAGATATAAACTTAAATATCTCAAGTGGATGCTTTCCAATGCTAGAAGGTAACTTTCCTCCTTTAAAACTAACACCAGAGAGATCTAAAACCCTCAACAACTGTAGTCTGCCAGATAACAAACCTGAACTAACCAAAACATGCCACCAATCATCCTTCACAATCAAGAGAGATCTAAGTTTTGGATTCATCATCACCTCCTCTAGTTGATACTTATTAGTGGCTAGTCTGCGAGATTTACAAGGAGCTTTAGAGTTTGCAACTGATCTCCCACGAACAATCTGTATGAAATTCTCTTCTTCAGCTTTAAGTAGACAAACTTCTCTCATCATGTCATGTAAGTGACATGTTTCAAATCTTGAAGTATCACTGTCTCGTTCAGAAATCACCATGTTTCTCATCATCAATTCTTCTCTATATCCATCTGCGACCTCTCGAGTGGTTGCTCTATCAAAATACCTCGGCCTTGGTATTTCTTCTGCAGCCCATAAATAGGACAATTTCCCAACAGATATTGTAAAATCCTCTGGGAAATGGGCAAGCTAGAGGAAGCATTGCTTCAAATAAAGAGGCAGCTCTTCAAAACTCATATACAAAATATGATATACTGAACTGATATCATTGAAGCTTGTCCCTCCTACGATGAAAGATCCAATATTATCATACACCCTTTTCCACTCACTTAATGTGTGTTGGGCAGCTAACAACCCTCCTAACACCTTAATGGCCAATGGTAGTCCTCCACAATGTTTGATCATTTTCTTGCCCATCTCTTCCATTTCCACATCAACTATAAATTCTGCACATCATCACAATGTAGTACTTGGGCTTTGAAATGAAGATATGATGCAACTAAACATAAAAGAAGTTTCTATAATTTAAAAAAAAAAAAAATCCTTGAAAGCTTACCAGCTGTATCTTTTCTAGGAAATGCCATCCTTCGGAAAAGTGTCCAGCTTTCTCCAGGGTTTAGGCATTCTGGTTTAAAAGGGACACATGTTGGATCTGCATGTAAAGCCACTCTCGTTGCGAGAAGTTAGTATTACCTTCAATCCTGCAATGTATTTTAACAAAATATATACATATATCACATGTGTATTCCTTGTCATGTTCAATATATTTCTTAATCAAAGGGTAGTGTAAGTTTAAGAATAAGATGTCACCTTTCTTTGATGGAAACACAGGCTTTATTCTGTCCAAATCTTCTTCTTTCCACATGTCATCCAAGACAATCAAAGAATTACTGGTTTCCAACAGTCCAAAAAGTTTTTCCTGAAGCTCGTCTTCAGTCATATTTGAGTATATTTGCTCATCATGTTTTGGACTAAGTTTCTGCAAGATCATCTGCCACACATATCTTCTTGTAAAATGTTGTGAAATACAGACCCACGCAACTCCTTTGAAATGAGTTTTCACCATCTCATGATTAAAAACTTGTCGTGCCAGGGTAGTTTTGCCAATACCGCCCATCCCAGTTACAGAAACTACTTGAATGTTAACTTCTTCCACCAGATAGTGATAAGCTCATAAGAGTGTATATGAGAGGTAAAAGAGAACATGTGCAAACGAGAGTGCACGTGAGAATGAAGCTGGAGAGAAGAAGAAGTCATTTACGTTTCCATAACAAACTATGTTAGAACCTTTAGTATAAATAGGTGCTGTGGCGTTCGTTGGTGAGGCATGTTGAAGGTTGTGTGTTGTTGAAGCTTCTCCTGCGTGAGAAGGGAGCCTGCGTGCTTTGTTACGGTGTGATAGGTGATTGAGGACTGTAACTCAATCTCTATCAAATGGTGCGTTTGTGTGCTCGGATTGAATCTAACGCTAGGGATCTCGTTACGATTCCGATCTTTACCGGTGAAGGTTTGCGTCCATGGCTGTCATGGATGGATGAGTATTTTGTGCGAGAAGGTTACAATGATTCAGAGAAACTCAATTTCCCTCAAAGTTTCATGGAAGACGAAGCTGCGTCTTGGCTCTATAGACGACAGAAGACGTTTCTCTTTTATTGAGATATGGAAAACTGGAGATCGACCATGGTGGAGATGACAAACCCAAGAATATGTAAATTATGAAGATTGAGAAGAATTTAGAATGTATAGTTTAGGAATATTTACATTTATTTAAATATATTATTTACATTTACATTATCTTAGTTTAGGAAATTTTTTGTATATATAAGAGAACATAAGTTGTAACATTATAATCATGAGAGTCTAATACTAATTTTTTTTAAACACCTTTGTATTTTTACTCTCATCAAATCTATTATGGTATCAGAGTCGATTAATCCTGTGGATCTCTATTCTTATGGGTTATGGTTTTGTTTGCTTCCGTGTTTATAATGTTCTATCTCTTAAAAAAAAAATCTCTAATTTCTTTGACCTATTGTTGCTTGCTTCCTATACAAGCTTCACTCTTTTTTATTTTATTCCTCTTTCTCGTGTTAAGAAACCGAGCAGGTTGGTTGTGTCTTTGGATTTTCCAAAAAAAAAAAAAAAAAAAA
>NC_025691.1:9457989-9460891 GCF_000633955.1 Camelina sativa
AAAAAAAAAAGGAAAAAAGAAGACCGACGTTTGTTATCTCTATGCGTACGGTGATGTTGGGCCTGTTGGCCAAGTAAATAAAAAAAAAAAATGATGTTTTGTCTCTTGTATAAGAGATTTGGGTATAATAGCACGTGTTTGTCCTACTCGATCTATTGTCATGTGGTTTCTTTGTTTTACTACGAAGAAGATGAAGCCACGACGATGACTTTGACGGATATGATGGTGATCCGACGGTGATGAATTCGAATTCGACCATGACTACACAAGTTTCATCATGAACAAAAAATTCCAAAAACGATTAAAACTTGTGATTTTAAATTCATAGATAATGACTTTATGGCTGAGTATAAATGCCACGATGACTCTACGGCCGAGTATAAATGCTGTTGATGACTCTACGATCGGGTATAAACGTCGATGATCTAACGGTTGGGTATTGTAGCCGCATTGAATTCTATGACCGGGTATAAATGTCGATGATGACCCAACGGCAGGGTATAAAGTTTGTTGGGGATATTGAAATATGGAAAACCAGAAATTGATGGTCGAAATGACAAACCCAAAAATATATAAATTATAAAAATTGTGAAAAATCTAAAATATATTAGTTTAGAAATATTTATATTTATCTAAATATATTATTTACATTTACATTATTTTAATTTAGGAAATCTCTTTTATATATAAGAGAACATAAGTCGTAATATTATAACGAGGAGAGTCTAATATTAATTCTTTCTAAACATCTTTGTGTTCTTACTCTCATCAAATCTATCATCTTTCAATCATGGGAGCAATTGAGGAATTTGTTGTTATGGCGATTTGGCGATTTCAACGATCCCGAGTTAAGTCAATTGATTGCTGAGAGAGATGCGGCAAAGCGTCGGCGAACGTTGATCTCCTCGATGGTCGTTGCAATCTCGAAAGAGGAGATCGATGTCTCGGAGGAGTTGAACAAATCGAATCACGTTTCTGCAATTTCATGTAAGGCGAAAGGATCGGAGAAGGAGTTGGATTTGCTATTTGAACCAATTGGTTCAGAAACAGAATCCAGTCGTGGATCGCAACCACATGACGAATCGCAATTTCAAGACGTGTTAAATGTCAACCGCAACCAAAACGCAGACGCAACATTGCTAAAGTCACATGTAATCGTTTTTGAGGCTAAGAACTTGCGAGACAATGATTTAACTGTAAGGGAAGCCAATTCTGTGTTAGTTGAACAAGCAAATGTGCTCGCGAACGTCTATAAGGAGCTGATACCAACCCAAGATAGAGAAAGTCAGGAATCGATCCCACAAGTATCTCATCTTGTAGCACTTTCTCATCTTCAGGTATCAATCTATACATTGGAACCTAGCCTTAGGATTCAGAATGAATATCTAGGTGTTCTTGGGGATTTGCCATCTGCTAGTATGAGTAAAACTAGTTTACAGTCCCTCTATGGTGTTGACTGTGTCAATGGCAAGCAAAATACACACCATGTGTTCGACAGATTGTGTGTGAGAAGCAAAAGATTAAATTAACAGAGGAAGCTGAGGTTGTCTCCCAAAACCTGGATGTTTAAGTTCAAAACCATCGCAGATCAAAGCAAAGAGACAGAGGAAACGTTTATGTTTGTGGTGGAATTACTTCATGATGATGTATTACGATTAGAAGGACACTTGCACCATAGGAATGATGATCTGAACATCAAGTTGGTTGACGATGGCAGCGATATGGAGATGTCTCAGAATCAAAAGCTGATCCGTGTTTCTACACAAGGTCGAGTGTTTCGGGATCATAATCTCTCTGCATATTCACTTTGTCTACGAGCGTATGACCTGAATCTGAAGTGTTCCAACTCACTGAAATTTATATTCACGAGGACTTTGGTTGGTTCATTGAGGCTGCTGCATGGTGTCACAGACCTGAGACAACTTCCACCACATTGTTGGTTCAGTTTACTAACATGGACAGAGTATCTCTTAAATATTCAGCTCACGGAAGTTCTGTTTAAAGCTCCATGTTGCAGGAAGGTCATTACTGCTAAGTCAAGACTAACGGTTCCAAATCAATTGACAAGAATGGTGGAGCTCCTACAACTGGCCAACATGTTTAGTCTTGTTACAAAACAGAGATTCCTCAAAGCTTGGCACTTCAAATACAAACACATGAGGCAAAAGATGGAAGTCTCTGAAGTCGCAGAGTTCCAACTGGCTTTACAATGGCGAGATATGCTGCTGTTACACGCCCAGACTCCATTACAAATAGTTCAACACATTATGCAGAAATCAGCTACTCTCTCCGGCCTTGAAATGGATTTTCCAAAGGATGTTGGATCAGGAGGGTACAGTACGTTCTCAGGAGGCGTCATTTTCATGGAGACCTTGCGCGATTTCTGATCATTTCAGCATATGACATTGGAAACTCACTCTGTGTTGTTTGGCACCGATGGAAACAGAAAGAAACAGCAGCCATTGTGACTTTTTCAGCGGATACAGAGGAAGACTCCTAAGGGCTGCAAATTACCCTGCTCATTGTCACTTCAGGCCTTTGGAGAGTAAGACATGTCCATTTCTGCGTCAGCTGCCCTTAATTCAGTGGTCGTTGGTGATTGTCCATATACTCCAGCGGTTTTGTTTTTCTAACGCTTGAGGGCAAGCGGCATTTCAAAGGGGGGAGTATTGATAAGCTCATAAGAGTGTATATGAGAGGTAAAAGAGAACATGTGCAAACGAGAGTGCACGTGAGAATGAAGCTGGAGAGAAGAAGAAGTCATTTACGTTTCCATAACAAACTATGTTAGAACCTTTAGTATAAATAGGTGCTGTGGCGTTCGTTGGTGAGGCATGTTGAAGGTTGTGTGTTGTTGAAGCTTCTCCTGCGTGAGAAGGGAGCCTGCGTGCTTTGTTACGGT
>NC_025691.1:9461732-9538516 GCF_000633955.1 Camelina sativa
AAGAGTGTATATGAGAGGTAAAAGAGAACATGTGCAAACGAGAGTGCACGTGAGAATGAAGCTGGAGAGAAGAAGAAGTCATTTACGTTTCCATAACAAACTATGTTAGAACCTTTAGTATAAATAGGTGCTGTGGCGTTCGTTGGTGAGGCATGTTGAAGGTTGTGTATTGTTGAAGCTTCTCCTGCGTGAGAAGGGAGCCTGCGTGCTTTGTTACGGTGTGATAGGTGATTGAGGACTGTAACTCAGTCTCTATCAGATAGCCAATCAATTTCTTCATGTTTTCTTCTAGTCCAACAAAATCGCTTTCTTTGTCGTTAGGAAACGTTTTTCGCATCTCCCTTCGTCTTTCTTGTAGAGGATGTAGTGAATACTCGCCGCCATCAACAATCATCTGTTGCATTCCAAAACTCTGCATATCACGGATCACCTTGGAGATCCTCTCACTTATACCTCCCATATCTGAAGCAATTTTCGTGCGATCTACTAGGATGCAAGAAAGTCTTATCATACGCTTCTTGATGCCACTTGTTTTACTAAGCTCTTCTTTTAAAAGAAATGTTTCGATTATATCCTCTGTGTCACAAACAATTTCTTTGATTTCTTCCACAAAATTTCTCACCGTCTCGCTTGCAAGTTTCCTAGCACATGCATCTTTCAAGAACGACCTAAGCAAGTTCAGATTACTTTTGAGTTCGTTGAGTTGCTCATCAACTCTCTCAAATTGATCAGATTCTCGGACAAGGACGTCCCAAAGTTTCTGAATTCCAAACGACAAAAGTGTCACAGCCATAAGTCTCCTGCTAAAAAAGTAAGTTAATTATCAACTTTAGATAGGTTTTGAAAATTTACAAAATCATGATACTATTTTTATGAAATCCTAACTCACAGATCTTTGAGGAGAGACATGAATAATACGGAGACAATAAAATTGCAAAATACAAAAGATGGAAACGCACCTTCTTCCACGGAAAACTAAAGAAAGAAAAGTAGTATGATCAACAATATAATCACCTCCTGGAAATCGCTTCTCGGCCAAACAGATCTGTATAAAGAAGTAAGTAGGCGATGTGTTGTTCAAATCAATACCTACTGACAATCTCTGAAAAAACCAAAAAAAAACCAAAGGCAGCAACACCATCCAGCATCCATAAGTTTTTACACAGAGACAAGATAACATGATTATTATATAGAAGCACTGAAGCAGTGCCAGACATTGCAAGAATCACTTGGTGACAGAATGCTAAAAAAAATGCAGTTACCATAATGGTCACTTGAGAAGTTCATATAGAGGCAGAATTTTTCCTTCTTTGCATAAGTAAAAACAAAAGAAATGCCCTGAGAAGAGAAACCCACACAGAAGAACAAACTCATCGTAGCTGCAACATTAAAAAGCTAAGAACAGAGGAGATAGTAACAATTATATATTGTGACCATTGCTACTTCTATAAATTGTACTATTGTAGCAGTCAAGTGAGCAAATATGAGTGAAAAATTGTACCATTGATTAGTATAAGACTTTTACTAAAAGTATATATGGTACTGCAAAAAAAACTCCCAAATTCGAAGTATTAAAAAAAATTGTGGTTGATTAATTTACACGTTTTTTTTCTTTTTTTTCTTTTTTGAATGCCAATATGGTTCCTTGAGAGAAAACACCAAACAAGTCCTTCGATGATTATGATTTGAAGAGGAAGAAGGGATTGTTCAAGCGGGTATTTCCTGGGATTAAGAAGAAAGCCACAGAGCTCTCTTGTTCTCTGTTGCAACTCTGTTGATTTCATCTGTTACGGCCCTGAGAACAATCTCCATATATCTGGCCTGAGCCGCAAGATAATCCACACAACTAACACATATCATGTCTCAAGGATTTATCCTGTGACGATTTGAATACTCATCTCTCTAATCTTGACTCCCACTTAATCGGAATAAGATGAAAGAAATAAGGAATTCCGATCAGGAGGATGAACCACGACTATCAGTACTCTTATGACCAACACTTGCCAAACGCCAAGCACAGATAAGTGTTCCGAGACCCAACGTTTTAGGTGTGGAACCACTTCACTGTGTGGGATATGATTTCAGAGCATCAATATCTGATATTTAGGGTTTTAACTTTTGACAAACGGACTACGCTAGGGTAATCATATTATTCACATTTTCTCGATGACCAATTGACCATTGTATTGAAGCATTTGTTTGTTTTTTTTTTGCAAAGAGTTTTATTTCTTACAGAAGAATACGATTTAATCCTCTTCCACAGTGGAATGATAAACTTGATAATGGTCGTCGATTTCGTTTTGAATATGAAAATAGTTTACTCGTTTAGGCATTTCCATAAGCTGGGTCTAAATGGAAATATTTTTCACTTTCATTTTCCCAAGATTTTAGATGCTACTAAACAAAAGTAACATCTTTAATAAAAAAAAAAAACATATGACCAATATGAAGACCAAACTCATATATGTGTCTCTAACAAATATCTATCTACAAACACACGCAAGTACATCATCATAATATTATCATTCTGTTATTTTTTTGCTTTAACTAGTGAAGGAAATAAGAAAAATAGTCCCCGAAACGGGGACCAATCCACAAGGGCAAAAAAAGAATGAACTGTGTTTTATGGTTCCTTCAATAACAATCCTGGAAAATCAAGCAGGTTTCTAATACCTGTAAGATGATCCAGACTGTGGCGGTGCTGGTGGGAGCCTGTTTGGCGTGGTGCGACGGGAGCTGCCACCAGATCCAGAAGAATCCTCACCGTTCTGTGCTGGATCACTGTAACGACGGCTATGGCCGCCAGATCCATATCTCTTCAATGAGTCAGGTCCACTAGCCGCTGCGTTAAACGCATTCATCCAGTCCTCTCCTGAAGCCCCGCCATTGGTTCTCGGGCTGCTTTCTGCAAAAAAAAAGAACAAATAAAGACGAATCAATTCCATGCATTTTCCGTTACATACTAGCACAATATTGAAAAGGTAGATGAGTGTGTATATATACCCGTGCCACTATTGTCAGACCAGCTTGAAGCAGCAGCTGCTCTGTTATCGTGAATGCTAAGCTGTCTTGTGAGCTTTGAAAGAAGAGAGGACTGCTTCTGGTAACGGTCTCTTCGTCTTTTAATATTCTGATCCTCTTGAATCAATGATTCAATCCTCTCATTACCAATTGCGCTGCAGATCAATTCAAAGGAAAGGAGGGACAAATAAGCACCACACCACAGGAGTATACAGTAATACATTCATTTGGAAAGGATATGAAGAAACCTGATAGAACTGTAAAGCTGATTCAGCATGTCTTCCTTTGATTTCTCTACTTGACAAAGAACAACAGCCTGTTGTATGTAGCCACGGTTTTATTAATATGATCAAGTATTAAAGGACGAGATGGACATGGGAAATTAAAGATTCACAAGAAAAACTGAATAGTTTCCTACCTTTGGAACATTGGCAGCTAGACTGTTGAGAACAGCTTCAACGTAACCCCGTACTTCTTGGGACATCCACCGCAATTCCTCTTCCGGGTCAACCGGTTTCCTAACCATCTTATCCTGAAAAGGGAAAGAAAATCAGACAACAAAAGAAAACAAATTGATCAACACTCCAGGAAACACACTGTCTTGCATGCCTAAACAAAGCTATCTTCAACGTTTAGGTATTATAACAAAATCTTAACCCATCAAGTACGACACAAAGATATCAGTTTTTATAACAAACACTTTATCATCAAGCTAATGGTACTAGATTAAGATCAGCTAACACATATTTTGCGAAAATTCAATTTTTAAAAGAATGGGGGAAAATCATGGGATAAGCATATAGTTTCCTCGTGTGACTTACAAGTGAACCTTCTGAAAGACTTTGTCTCATGGAAGCGCCAGCCACTTGGCCTCCTCGGGCCTGGATAACCTTTTGCAGCTTATTAATCCATTCATTCTTATCAACCATGCTCTCAGCCTTGAGAATCAGCGCATTGTGAGCTGCAACATATAAGGGCTTTTGAGGATTTGCTCATATAAAGAGGGTCAAGCCGTTAATTTTTTATTATCGCTCGACATACCTTTAAGTACAGTCTTATATGGAACCCGGCAGGTTATCTTAAATACAAGGCCTGGTCCTTTTGAATCAGGTCCATTTGATTTCTTATCTTTGGAGCTCTTTGATTTTTCTCCTTCATCATCAGAAATTTCTTCGATACTGCATTCCTGAGCAGATTAACAGAGTTCTATGAGACAAAAGCTGAATCTTGTACCTAAATAAAACTGCAAAAGGCTAAATAATATTTATGGAACATGGAGCATCCAGATTTTCTCATCAGCAGTAAATGGTAATAAATTGTTTTGCGGTGTATTCTTCACAATTGCAAGTAATCATCAGTCTGCTCAAAGGACCAGGTGGAAGAGCAACATAAATATGAAAGCCTATCAACATTCTCTTAATTGCAGTTACATCTTCGACTTCGATCAACAAAAAAGTAAGTACTTCAAGAGATTGATACCTCCAAAGTTACAGTGCCGCGGAAGTTTCGTTCTTCTTGCTTTTTCGTATAACCAAGCTGGAGAAAGGTAAATGCAATGGCAGATCACATCAATAACAACTATAAAAATATCTTGAAAAAGAAAACAAAATTGTAAGGGGAAGTATAGTGCTAGCATTACAGTTACAATATAAGTGCACACAGCTTTCTCTTTTAATATATGGATGTACTCCTGAAGAATATTTGTGATAAACACTAACCTTTCCAGTTTTTTCATTCAGAACAAACCATCGCCTACCCCATCCATTTGTCTTTGCACTTTTCTTCATTAAGTACCCTGCACCACAGAGTATAATTTAATGTTGAAGACCTTGAAAGTTGGTTTTTATAACAAACTAACACCACGAAAACACATCCTACACCATAGTAAAGGCTTAAGTGGCAGACAAGAAAAGGAGATCACAAAATTGGACAAGAAAAGCTTCGTCGATGGTTTGATATCAACAAATAATATAATGAAAAGCTGATCCTACACCAGTTCAATGCTTAAATGACAGAAAGGAAATAGAAAAGAAGAGGAAATCACGCAATTGAACTGTCAGAATATCAGATAATCCTAAAAAACAGTAAAAGCATGCAATTCAAGGAAAATGGATAGTAGCAAAAAGAACCTGCTGTTATCTCCCCCTCAGGTCCAGCAGTCTTCAGACCAGACACCTCCGGAGTCTCTTTATCTTTATCTTTATCTTTGTCTTGCGGCATTAATTTGTCTCTTAATGATTTTAAGCTACCACCAGTTGATGGGCCATCAGGCTGAGGACTAGTTGCCTGAATTACGAGCAGAAACAAGAATTGTTACATTATGTACTTTTCATAAATAAAACGTAGAAAGCACTATCCAGTTTTGCTCGCAAATCCAGATTGAATCTAAGATAAAAGCATACCCTGTTTAAGAGTGACTGCTCTGCATCTTGTCCCTTTTTAGAGGAACGACCTTTTAGCTCATCCTCACGACGTTGCCTTTCCATTCTGATAAAGACAGTACACCGTACAGCAAAAAAGCGAAACGAATAGTGAGATATGCATCACAAAAGAACTTGTAACATGTATATTGTATATTTCATGAGCATGACCTGTGCGACAAATGCTGCAGTTACGGAACTATTTAAAAGGGTCAAATTTGTGACTCTAATGAAAGCATTTTAAAACATAAATGTTCATTTCAGAGGCAAACATAAAAAATTAGCTGGACACTCACAAAAGTAGATCGAAATATGTTTAAAACTGTTATACAATTAAAAGACAGGGAAATTAAGACAATGATCTATAATTTTGAGTATGATAACGCCACTCGACATGACAGCCCAGAAGGCAAAGAGGGCAGATGATGTTACCTTCTTTGTACGAGGCGGATGAAGTGCTGAGGAGGTACAAACGCACGCTCCATATCAACTAGTGCAACTACCATCTTCTTAGCTTCACTCTTGAATCCATCAAGTGCGGCACTTGCTATAGCTACAACCTGGTTAACGGTAAATTAAGAAAAGGAACAGCTATTACGAAAATGAAAAATGCTACTGAATGAGCAGTGAAAAACATTATTACCTCTCTCTTAAAAGGAGGATATCTCCCAAGACCAGGTGTGGCATTCGCGGAAGCTGAAACTATGTCAACAAGCACTCGGTGAACCTAATGAAAAGTTCAAACCACATTAGCTCAGTAATAAATGAGACAGTAAGGCACCAGGTTGGAATAACTTCAGAATAAAATTGAACCGTGACAATATTGATAATAAGGTTGAGTAGGACTTTAATAAGACTAGATCAGGAGAATTCAAATATCATCGTGACATGTGTTGAACAGACAATGTGTGACAAGCCATAGCCAATGTTTCACTATATACTAAATTTCTGAATTCTAATCCTAAGCAGCTAAAATAAGAGGGAGCCAACAACAGATAAGCTGTAAACACTAACATGGACACACCTCATCAACACATAGTCGTGCTGGGTCTTTAGCCAACTCAAGAACAGTCTTTATTAACGATCTCAACCCTTTTTCTGGAGATATAAGATACGGTTGGTAACCATCTGCCTCTAACACGATCTGAAACATTTGGCAAATCAATCTGTCAAAATCCAGTCTAAAACTTTTACTTGTTCATAAAATTGGGGTCAAGAATATTTAAAAACCCACCCTTTGGACATTGTTCAAGTCAAAATGTCTATCCAATGGAAGCTGCTTGATACGGTTGGGGAAATTGCCTTCAAAACTTGCAACAACTTTCCAACCACTTCCCTGAAACAAACTTTTGTTAGAGAACAAAATTCATTGAAGTCCACATGAAAGGCACAACGACAAGGCATGCAATTCAAAAACTTTTCCAGTGAAACATATAACATACATCCAAAATGATATAAGATAATCTTCATAAACTTCTTAACTTTCTACATTAAAACAGCACCACACGTTCCATTACAACTAGAAAATGAAAAGGAAAGTATGATGGAAAATACTCACTTCACCACCAGCCAAGTGAAGAAGAAATTTGTCTTCAAACTCTCGACAAAGCTCCAAAGCTATTGCCCTTGTGCCTTCAGCACTGCTAACCAGTTGTTCACCAAGCCTTGCTAATTCGTCCTGCACTATTTGAGACTTACCCTGGAGTCTGTGCATGAAAGAAAGGAATTAGTTCAGGATTTTCATAAGAACCACAATCATTTCCCTGAATAATCATCCAGAAAACTAAACAAAAGACAGCCATCACATTTTGGGAGAGAAAGGAAACATATCAGCTAAACAGAGGATGAGCATTGACCAAAGACCAGGCAAGCAAGAGTTCGTATTCTCAGAACTTGGTAATGATGGAGGATAAAACTGGCACCTATCCATTTTCAGATTACAATTTCCTCTTGTGCAACTTTCTTTTAGCTTTCTCTTCCTTTGAAGATTTTGCCATTTGGTTTATTTCGATTTGTTAAACACTGTTTCTTTCCCTTGCAAATTCAACATAAAGGTAAATTTCTTGACTTTAAGGTAGATTTTCATCTATTAAATCCGTTAAAGATATTAATGTTTTCCTTTTCCCAAACTAAGCATTTACCTGGTCCCAATATATGCTGCTTAAGAAAAGACACAAGGACAAAGCTTTTTAAATATCTCATTAAAAGTGCGCTAATGATGATTGAAGCTGGAAAGTCTAGCTAACTAAGACTAAAGAATGACTTCGAAAGAAACAAAACAAAATGGCTTTCATGGAGCAAATTATAAGTCTTCCCTAAAGTACCCGTACCTAGAAGTAGGCAGGCAAACAAACAATCAATTTTTCATTTGCAATTATGACATATAAAAGTAAACATATGGAGAAAGGAAATACCCAGTTAAGATATTTGGAAGCCTTAGCTTCATTCTGCTACGTATCTGGCTAGCAAGGGTATCCACGAGGGCAATTCTGCCAAGTTTACTTTGTGGAGCACCAGTCAAAATAGATTTAAGACTTTCACTCTCAGCACGCCAAGCAGTTTCCAAAGAGTTCTCACTGCCTCCAGACTGTGCTGATGCAATTGAGACAGATTGGCCAATAAGTGCAACCCATGGAATATCAGTTGTTTTTGGAGGTCCTTGATTTGAAAGAAGAGCCTGAACTGCTGCAAGGGATTTTGGGTTCTCTGCTGCCTGATCAATTTTGCTGATAATTCCTACTGTCCTAGTACCTATAAATAGGGAGTGATGTCACTTTTTACTGTTATAGTATACGTAAAACTCAGATCCAATGGTTTAATCCAAATATAGTAAGGTCACCACAGTAGTTGAGAAGTATAATAAAGGGTCTATATAATGAAAGTGTCTATATACTCACTCTCTGGATCATACTCCTTTGCGGTCTTCAGGGCTCGAGATGACGAAATTTCGGATGCCTGGCTAGCAGGCACAACAACCAGTAATATGGCATCGTTGTGCTGTGCATGTTCACCAATCTTGAAAAGAGAGGAAATAAACAAATTACAAGATGATAATGAATCGATGTTGCCCTACAGCCAGAATGCTGGATAAAAAAATGTTGAAAATCTCCATAGTTGACAGATGGACTGGGGGATGACAAAGGTATCAAGGAGTTCCTAATCTTACCATAGAATCGTCTACAATTCGCTGGTCCAGTCCAGGCAAATCAATCAATTTCAGGGGTGGAGCTGCAGTTAAAAGGGCACAAATATGTTATGATGATTGCAGAAAGCAGTAAGAAAACAAATGTGCATTCAATTACACCTTGCATCAGATTCTAACCAAAAGAAGCTGAAGCACTAATGTGCATTAGACTCAGTGGTAAAAACTTATTAAAGCTGATCTGTTCACTGATGTAGGGGACATTCCCCGACTTAGGCTTTGATAATATGGATGTTCCAATAAATAGGATTCACATTTATGATTGTGCAAGTAAGAAAGGGCTTACCTGTGCTGGTACGAAGTTTTAGGTATATTTCATCACGACCCCTTCCTGAGGCGCCTTTGCTAAGCCTATCTTGTAGAGAATGTCTTAGGGCACCTATAACAAACACATTCAAAACAAACGGAATATTTAGTCAAACATTAATCTAATGCATTGCATCTTACACGCAGATATAGCTTAACATATCATAGCTAAATTGCATATGTGCACATGGGGAGCCTTACTTGCAGAAACTTGTTGATTTTTATTGTCAATTTGTAAGATTATTGCCTTGCTGCTCAGTGATTCTTCCCTACTCAAGTCAATGATTATAGGAGCCCGCGTAGCACCATTCTCACCCGTCGGCTATCCATAGTAATTGTAGCAGACAGGCACAACAGAAAGTGATTACTTTAAGAGAATGTATCAGCCACTAGTGACACACACAAATTGTCGCACACTCAATACACAACTTACCAGAACTGGATGTCCAATAAAGCTATTCAGAACTGCAGACTTTCCAGCTCCCTGATTCACCAAGAAAAGTGAAATAACTTCAGTCTAAGCATAAGAAATGTTCTTTTCCAAGGCTTACAAGTTCCAATCACAAGCACAGAGCAATCTATTCTTCTGTCTTCCAACAGACAAGTACAACAAAGATCTAATAAGAAGAACACATACACTTTCTAAAGCAGATTTCTCATAGTTTCAAATACCAAACACATCAACCTTCTCTCCTAAAGCAATACCTCCCAGGTTTAATCTCATAGAATCAAACAATCCCTTATAGAGAGAAACACAACAAATCAAGTTACGAGCGAAGAATACATCCTACCAAACTCCTAGGTTACGGGAACAATCATACAAACCTCATCGAGATCCACAAGATCCACGATATGGCAACCAAAATCTACACTCGATCACATCATAAAACTAACACACAAACACCAAATACAACCACATCGAAGAAACAGGTAAAGCGAGAGGAAACCCACCACATTCCCTAGGGCAACGACGTTGAGATTAGTAGCCGGCCGTCTAGAAGAAGAAGTCTCATCGGGATCTTCGTCAGCGAGTAGCGACGCCGCTTGTCTCATCGAATCCGAAAGCTGAGACAACTCATCGATCGCCTCCATCGTAACTTCCACAGCGAATCAAGAGGTAGAATAGAGTACGAGATCTGGACGAAGAAAGGAAGCAGCTAGATCCGAAGAGAACCAATATCGGTAGCCAGGTGCGGTGGGTTTTTCCGGTGATGGGGTTACCGGAATTTCGAATTCGGTGGCGACGGTGCTAAGCTAGGATTTGTTTTTTTCTTTTGTGTGTTTATGTGTCTTCGTCGGGGAGAGAAAGGGCGACGACGGGTCCTATAACTTAACACATAAGCACGTAAGAGTATTTAACAAAATTTTCAAATTACATAAATGTTGAAAATTAGTTTTTGGTAACGGTAAATGTTGAAAATTATTAAGTGGTTTTTTTCTTTTATTTCATAAATATTGAAAAATATCATAAATGTTGGAATTTTTTTTTTCTTTTTGATAATCCTATTGTCGTTATAAAATATCCATATTTATATTTACAAATGTGAAAGCGTAATACATACACAAATGTGAATGCGTAATATACATAAATTAACACAATCTTTTTTGGTATCATCAAAAACATTCTCATCGGCTAAATCTGTTCAAGTTAAAATAGAGTAAGTGAAAGTGCTTTCGAGCGGATCCGGATATCCACGAATAACCGAGTTTTCACACGGATATCCGAAACCCGGATATCCTGAGTAGACGGATCCGGAGATGGAGACTAAAACTACATATCCGCCGGATACGGATCCAGATCTGGATAGCCTAAAAACTCTGGATATCCGGATCCGTCTCATGCCTACTAGCCACCTAACCACAATCACATAACAACGGATAACATAAAACGATACCAATAATTCAATAACCAGTAATAATTCCCAAACAATTAAACCAATAATCCAAAAATCAACATGAATCAAAGAACCAGCAATCCTAAACAACATTTTAAGGACTCAACTCTACCAACCTAACAAAAGCCAGACAATAACCAATCGAGCCACTAGAACATCTTCCTCTTCATTGCCTTGATTCGACGATCACACTTTGCCTTTTACCTACACCACAAATACAGATTGAGATGCATGAGTATTTTATAAACACTTAGTGAGGTAATCCTCCCATCTACTGGGCTATACACACAAGCAACTGAGACTCCAATGTCATACAATCAACAAACAAACACACAAATTAGCGAAACAAGTATCTTCGGCTCGCTGGAAGGGAGGTGTCGACCGACACCAGCCAAGTGTCGACTGACACTGGCTATTGGTGTCGACCGACACTACCCCACAGTGTCGATCGATACTGATCCATGGTGTCAACCGACACCCACCTGGTGTCGATCGACACTAACTCCACAGACGCGATCTGCTCGAAGCCAAGAGTCGAATCTCGCTTCTCATCACCTCCAGTCCGTCCAAAACTCGATGAAAAGCCATATAAATCCGTAGGAACCCTATAGAAACCATAGAAAGCAAGAAAAACACCACAACAACACCAAACAAGCAAGACAAAGGAAATCTCAAGCTTAGATCAGTCATGGTCATGCACTCACCTCTTTTGCAAGAAGTTTCTGAGCCAAACTGACAAATCCAACACCTTAGAAGGCTTCCCCTTCGTTCTTAGCACCAGATCTCCATTCCTCAGGGACAGATCTCACTAAGCAAGCCTAGAAATCTCACAAACTCTCTAAAACTCTCAAGAACACTTTTCTCCTCTCTTTTTCTCTCTAAAACGGCGAAATAGCACTTCCTCCCCGACTTAGGTCAAGTTTTCCTTTAAATAACTCGGTTATAAGGTTTTTCTTAAACCAAACCGACCCGAATCGATAATTAAAACAAACTCGTCGAACCAGAGGTTGCTGGTGTCGACCAACACCATATTTGGTGTCGATCGACACACATCCCCAATACTCACAATTTGATTCGCCGATGTTACATATGTAATTTCGAAAAACACTTACCGCATAGTTAAAAATATGTATAAAGTGTCATTATCACATGCATATAATGTTTATGTACGAAATATATCATCTCAATATTCCGTCAAACCATATACAACAAGTGCAATCGTCTATGATGTACATTAGAGTTCACTTGTGTAGCTAATGGTTCATCTCATCTATAACCCCACACTAGAGACCTAGCGAAATGCAATGTTTCGCTAAATGTTTGCATTTCTAAGAAAACCTCACATTAGGATGCAATGCTTCAATTCAAGCATGCCAAATTTAAGAATATAAGACAAGAAAAATCATTTTCTTATGTCCAAAGGAGTTTGTGAAACGTTCAACATTGAAGTCAGTAACATTCATTATCAGTTTCAGTTAAAATGTGGCATTTAGTAGTCTGATCGGAAAGACACCAGTCACACCACCATCGTTACCCAATGGTGTCTTTCAATTTTTCAAACGTTGTAATATCACTCCATAACTTCTTCTGGTTTGTCGCGAGGACTTGCTAGGTTGAAGTAATCAAACTCTCACCAGTGGAAGGTCTCATGGTTTAAGTCCAAAATAATATTTTTTTCCACGAGACAATTGAAAAGGTGTCTCCAAAATAAATTTGTGTTTTTCTTGGTAACTTTTAAATGCAAACAGTTTTTTCAAAAAATTATGATCTATACGTCTATTTGTTATCAAAAAATCCATGTGATGATAGATTTTTTAATCTTTGTATCAATTGGCTAAGCACTAAGCATGCTAATCATATTCCCTATATATTAAAAGAGAAATATTGTGGAAAAAAAAGTTGACGTGTCAGTCGCCAGATAGCTTTGTACCCAATTTATTATTCACTCTTACTATTCTATAAAATTACATAAAATTGTCACTGCTATATATATATTTTTTGTCAGCTGCCACTGATATTCAATTTATTTATATATACAATATTTTGCTCCTATAAATTGGTAAATATTATTCAAAAATTGATAAATATTATCTCCTACATATTTTTGAAATTAAATTAATTTTATTATGTATTGTAATATATAACATAACTATATTTTGAGATGTAAAATATATATATATATATATATATATATAAAATCATATCTTCAAAAATATAAATAATGTTACCTTTCCAATAACTTTATAAAGCTCTAATAGTGAAAAAAATCAAAGATCATTTAATATATAGGGGATTTACATTAATTTTTCATTAGTATAACTAAGGCATATTTCATTCAATAATTGAAGGAAATCTATACTATTAATTAGGAAATACACTTAAGGGTTAAAAAAAATCATTTCAAACATCCATGTTGCATGTTGCTAAACTGACCCAATTTACATATTAAGAAGAAGATTAAACAACAATTATATTATATTTTAGGAAATCGTTCAAATTAGTTTCATAATAATCAGGTTATGAGAATTTTGTGTAGGTATATTTATGTATGACAAAATATGGGACGAGAATTTTGGGAACAAGAATTCAAGCAGAACATACTATGGAATGGAGTTTTTTGGGTCAAAAAAAGTTTAAACGTTGCAATCAGACATATTAGCCGGGTTTGATCGCTTGACAATTATATTTAGGTCATCTGGAAATTCTATGATATGCAACGAGATGGGTATGGACAAGTAGGCATGAACATGGGTTACGATTACGATTCAGTGTAATTGTATATCTATATATCATACTATTCATATTAAATAATTAATTATTAGTATATTTATTATATTTTAAAAGTAGTTACGGTAAAAATTTATAGTTTAACTATCCGGTTGACCAACAGTTTTGATACGATTATCGTAAATTAACGGTTACAATTAATATAAATTTAACCATATATTTACGATTAACAGTTAAGGTTTCTAAATGTTATATACGGCTACGGTCCAAAATACGCTTATAGTTTAATTTTTATCATGCGTAAGGACAAGATCACTTTCTCTCATTGTCTTTCTATTTAGTTGTCTTCTATATTGATATTTTCAAAAAATCAGCATTCACTTGTGTCTCTTCGGAAGTGAAACTAAACCAAATATCATACTGCTATGCATTCAAATAATTATGCATGTTATACCAGATAAATATTTAAAGTTAATAAAAATTAAATTTATAAATAGAGAATACGTGTATTCAGTCTAAATTTATTATAATAAATATAGTCAAATATGTAATTATTTAAAAATGAACGGTTATGGAACAAAAAATTTTGACGTATACTGAACAAGACGAGTATCTCATTCCGAATCCAAATTTGATTTAGCACTCTTAAACAAACAGTTGGAAATGTTTGAATTATATTTAGAATAATATACACATAATATTATATCTTAATCTTTTCTTATAATATAACTTATATAGGTCTAAGTAGAGGTTTACATAAAAAATTTCTAATTTTTTAAAAATTATGCAAATATAACCACGCACGTATGTGCGGGTCCGAACCTAGTTAAATCTTAAAATCTTAATTCCTAAACACACGAATTAAATCAAGATAAGAAAAAAAAAAACTAAAATCGGTGGTAAGCGAAAAAGACTAATTAAAAAAGAAATGAAGATTCTTAATATTTTTGATGTGCTGAAACAACAAATTAATCTAATTTTGGACCGTTTATGCAATTTCTTCCCAAAATGTTGGAAAACCAAGAGAACCGGAAATAACCAGTTTGGAATTCGGATTCAGCACTGTGTTCAGTTCAGTATCTCTTTCTATACCCAAAGCCGCCGCGCCGAGACACTTTTAGAGCCCAATCGCGATTTGAATTTTGCATCGACGGCGAAAAAAATGCGATCGTTAGAAGAGTTATCCCCGATAGAAACCCTAGATATCGAAGAGAACGGCCTCACTCTCGTCTCACGCGTCAAGCTCTGTCTCACAATTCACCCATTAGTCCCTTCCGTATCCAAACCCATCGACGAATGGCAACTCAAGCGATCCTTGATAGATTACCTCAAAAGCTCCGTCGTACCGTCGGTAACAGTTGCGGAGGAAGATATCGTAGTTCGCCGTCACAAGGACTTGAAGAAACGGAAGCGTGAGGAGCCAGTAGCTCATGGATCGTTGTTTATCCGCGATTTAGGGTTTCTTGATGGGAAGAAGAGGAAGAAAGAGGATGATGGAGAGAGAGATGTGAAGGAATTGGAGAGGAAGTTTCTTGATTGGAGGAAGAGTTTGGTGGAGAAGATGAATGGAATTGAGCTTAATTTGGAAGGAGTTAAGTATAAGCTTAGTGTGGTGCTTCCGAATTCAGATGATTTCGAGAGGTTGAAGAAGGATTGGGAAGAGTATTACGCTTTTGGTAATTTGGGTTCATTGATTTGGAGATTGATTTTTATGATTTTTTTTTGTTGGTTATGTTTGATGTGATTGTGCTTTTGTAGGGAATCAAAGGGAGGCAAGGAGAGAGGCTGATACGATAATACTCAGAGGTGTGCCATCAAGATGGTTTGCTGAGCCAAGAGTATCATCAAAGCCTTCTATGTTGGTTACACATACAATCTTCTCTAGCTTTGGGAAAATTAGGTGCAGATTCTTTCATCTTTCGTGTCCAATTCGATTCTGTTTGGCTGAATGTGAACACTGTGGAAGTTAAGATTAATGAATTTGCTTCAAGAATGTGACACTGTGGGAGTTAAGATTGATCTATGGCTCGCTTATTGCAAAGTTCATTGGTTTTGTGCTGCTTTGGATAGATTTCATGCATCTGCAATTGATCATAGTCTACAGTATTTGTCCATGTAAATCAACATTTTGTATGGAAATCTTATCTGACGGCTTATTACAATCATTGTATTGAATTTGCTGTACCAAGTGTGCTCACAGTATTCTATGCTTCGGGTCATTTATTCT
The DNA here is from genome assembly GCF_000633955.1 of Camelina sativa. Classification (NCBI taxonomy): domain Eukaryota; kingdom Viridiplantae; phylum Streptophyta; class Magnoliopsida; order Brassicales; family Brassicaceae; genus Camelina; species Camelina sativa. The sequence goes on from NC_025691.1 coordinate 9,477,531, forward strand.
GTTTACCCATGATTCTGATGTTAATGTTATTCCGATAATTTACATAAATCCATGTTCAGATGCATTAACTCATCCTCTATAGGAATCTTAATGTTGCTGAGGACGATGATCTAGGTAAGGACGGAGATGAGGACAGTGGAGACCTCGTATCAGGTCTACATTGTAAGATTGTGGTTCAGTTCGAGAAGTACAAAGACTTTGTGAATGCCATGAAGGCTTTCTGTGGTCGCTCAATGGAAAAGGTATCATCTATATTGCAAAGAAGCATTTTAGGTTTCATTAGAAAAATGTTTTGGGAAAATTGGAGATGTTGGTACAGTAACTTTCTTTGTTTCGCTGTTGCGTAAGCTTCTTAAATAGCAGCCGAGCTTTTTTCATTCTCAAAAATGATTTTGTTGGAGACTTCGACTGAATCCTGCACTAAATTGTATGAAAAAGTTTGGTTCTGCTAGTACTAGTGTGGTTTTGTGGGTTCTTGCTACTGTATCCGAAACTAAATAGTGTGATGTAACCACATCTAAATGTTTTACCGGCTCTGTAACATCTGTATATACCTCATTCAATACTTCGTATTTGATAGTCGATGTATTAAATGTTTTTGATTGTTTATGCAGAAAGAATTAGGCAACTGGTATTTTTGTAGGTATTTCTCTCGTAGGAATGGAATATAGCTGATGTATTCTGGTTTTTGTCATTTGAGCAGGAAGGTACTCGGCTAAAGGCAGACTATGAACTAACATGGGATAAGGTTGGATTCTTCCGGGACTTGAGGAGGACGTTGGATCACAGAGATGGCGGACACAGAAACGAGTCTTTTGGATACAATCAGGATGATTTACGCCGGAAAAGATTCAGGGTAATGCATGATTGTGATCATATAACTAAAAATGCTAAAATCCGGATAAAAGATGAGATTCTGACATTTTAAATTAAATCTGTTTATTTGCAGGAGTAATACACTGAGATGAGATCTAGAGAAACATGGGAGATGTTGTAGTGCTGCTCTCTGTCGTCTAGGTCTATGACAGCTGGATTTGTATTTTAAGATATTGTTTTGAAGTTTTCTAAGTTCAGATCTGATTTTTGGTCTTATGCCAAAATACATGCACACCGGACTGGACTTGACTAGAATTTAATTGGGAAATATATTCCCTTTGAAAAGTTGTTGGAAGAAACTTTGGCATGTCAATCAAATTGGGCTAGTTCGGTCTAACCTAGTTGTTATGTCTATAATTTTATAGTCCGACTCGAACGGAGCTAAAGCCAAGATATTGGTTATACTTTTCAAAACTTGCATTACATGGTTTTGAGATTGATTTGGAAAAATAAATAAAAAAATAAGCATGTACTTCTCCGAAAAAGAAATGAATCTGTGTGAATAAAATAATTTATTTAATGTCAGTGAATTGTTATATATCTAAATATTCTTTTTTATATATCGCGTTAGGTCGTCGTTTGCATAAGAATGTTATTTTGGAATGATTCTGAAGATGTTTTATGGGGAACTCTTATCACCAAGTCAGTTTCTCTTTGGTTATAAATTCTAACAAGCGTCAGAATAGACTTCAAGGCAAGAGAAGAGATTGATATCAAACTGCTGATAAAGTTGTTCACCATTCAAAATAGTCTTTTATCTTTTAATTCATGGTTTGGTACTTTGGTACTATTCTTCCAATCTGGTTACAACCTTTTTTATAGAAGCTGATAAACGCAAAAATGTATATATTTCTTCGATAAATGAATGAATATACATATAGTAAACTTTTAGTATCGGCCCTTTGAATAGTTTATCTAATTTATATAGTAAACTTATAAAACTTCATCAAAAGAAAAAAATTTATTAGCAAAATATTCTAGAACCACGACCTTATCCATCACCAATGAACCACATTTCTAAAAAATCCGATATAATAAGAATAAAACGAAGTCTTTTGAAGCGGACAAAATTATGTCTATCCATAAACGACTTTAAATCTCAAAACTCCTTGAGAAGATCGTTGTTACCTACATAAAACTTCCATCGAGGTCAATTGACATATCTAGAATCTCTCTGAGACACACTGTCTAAACTTAATGTATAATGTCATCCACCATCTACCTTTTTATCTCCGTTAATTACATTACGTACCATCGATCGATGATAGGTTGAAGTTTTTGGTTCATTTTCTATCGAATATCCATGCATGTATCACGTGTTCCATAGATGTGTCAAGGAAACTAAATTGAATTATAAGAAAACAGCTAACGAATTTATTATTTTTAGAAAAAAATTACAAATGTATTACATCACAGTATCTTTCTTCATTTTTTAAAAAGAATATTGTTGATGATAAGATGAAACTTGCAAGTTATGCTTATGTAGTCATAATCACTCTTTATCACGATAACTACTCTAGTGATTAATTCTAATCTCGTTGATGTATTAGTACGTATATTATTGATTTTACTTCTACGTTTTTTTCCAATAACATACGTACTACTACTAACACATCAACTAATTATTTTAAAAAGCTAATTCAAATTATAAGTTCGTTTATTAATTAAATTATGCCACCATATTCTTCATTAATTCTTGTTAATAACAAGTTGACATGCATGTGAAGTTTTTGGTTCTTCTACATAATCACTTCCTTTTTGGTTCTCCTATCAATCTTATCTTTCTAGCTTTTAAAAAAAAATCTATGGGTTGCACAAAAGAAAAAAAAAAGGGGGGGTTTATCTATATACGTATCTGCCATTGTTTTGCATTAAGATACATAAATAAATAAATTGCTGCTGACTTTTGATCAATGTACTTATTTATATGTCACTTTTTAGCGTTATTCTTTTAAGTTTCTTGATTGGTGTGTTATGGATTGTATTATCTATTGTTGGTGTACATGTCACATATTAGTCTATCAGGTCTAAGGTAAAGTAAAACGGGTACAAGGTATATGAACATTGTCATGTAAATTTGGCATATGAGAACTAGTTCTATTCACGGTCTATTTGGTTTTATCAAATCGTTTGGTTCAAGAACATGACGATCTATGACCAATGGATAATTCAATCTACAACACACCAATTACGAAACACAAAACAAAACATAGAAAAAGATCCCCAAAAAGTAAAAAAAAAAAACAAAAAACGTTGGGATTTTTGTATTATCAGTTTAAGTATGCTTGAGTAGATAATATGTAACATCTTGCAATTGCATATTTACATCTATAAACATCAAAAACCTAAAGGAAAAAAATAAATAAAGGTACACATGTTTCTGCTAATTCAGCTGTCTCTAAATTCAACAACTATGAACAAAACAGAGAATTAACAAAAGAGTAACCAAACCAAAAAAAAACTTTTGACAAAGACAACAAAAAAAAGAGAAAGAAAACTTTTTTTTTCTTTGCTCGGTCACGCGGTTTTTTTCACGAGCAGCCAAAAAAACAAAAAAAACTTGTTCTACTACTTGCGAGGAGAATGATCACGAACAGTTCTTGGATTAAACGATGCTCTGTTTTCAATACTCAGTTTCCTAGCGAAATCTTTCTTCTTCATCGCGTAAGATAGTGACGATGATGATGATCCGCTCTGTTCTTGAATCGTCGGAACCAAGTACCAAACGATACAAGTGCACATAATCGCCACAGATCTTCCAAAGAAAGCCAAGAAAACAAGAACCAAGATCACAGTCACAGGAAAGAAACGATCCGGTCTCGCGATCTTCTTCAGTTTCTCGTTTATCACACAGTTCTGTTTCTGTTTCTGCTCTGTTTCAGGCTCTGTGTTCTTCTTGATCTCCTCTGTTTTAACTTCGTTGACTTCTTCTGTTTTGACTTTATCAGGAGTAACAACATCTTTCTTCTTCTTATTATTGTTCTTCTTTTGAAGATAAGATGATCTGATCACGACGGGGACACACTCACCGGAGCTCGTGAACACGAATCGAACAAGAGGAGGGCCGCCGGAGTCGAGCTTCTTCGAGTATATGCTTTGTCTCTTCTCATCCAGCTCGGAGAGAAGCTCAGAGAATTTGTCGAGTCCACGATTTGAATAAGGGTTCTTGTTAGCTTTTCTTGATGCTTTTGGTGAAGAACATGGAGATCTAAATGGACTCACCATTTTGTTTACTTGGATCGATTTGATGATATTCTTTATGGTTTCTTTAATCTTGACTCTTGAGATGTGTTTCTTGAGGATTTGGTTTTTAAGAGACAAGAGAGACGACCTTGTTATTAATATAAGAGATTTGTATTAATATTTTATAAGATTTTTCACGCGACAATAATATTCTTTTTGTAACACGACACGATAATGGTTTTTTAAAATAGAGAAAAAGGATTTAAGAATTTGACCGGATCTGATGAAGCGTTGTAACTTGGTCAATCTTTTAGATCTCAGATTTTTATACTCTTTTAATATGTGGATGATTCATTATAATAAGAAGCTTCTACGAATATAAAGAATTAAAGAACATCATGGATCGCGTATGTGATAACGTTGTGTTGGTCTTGTTGATTGACTTCCTTGGAGAAGAAGTTAAAAATAAGTCTTTTCGTTCATAGATTTCCGCAAGTAATTTTATAATCAAAATTTAGTTGGAATTTTTTATCTTTTTTTGTAATTTTATTTATAGAGATATTGATGTTTTTGACAACTAATTTGATGTGTGTATGGCAACTAATTTGATGTGTGTGTATGTTATATATATTGGAAGGGAGATTTATAGGTTTGTAAATAGAATTTAGCAATCAGAGATTCTGGTTAAGCAAGTTCTAATTAACATAAAGCATTTGATAGTTTGTAAATTAATTTTCTTGGTTGTGTAAGTGCTTTTTCAGAGTTTGGTAAATATAAACATTGTTTAAACACGAGTTAGGTTAGTCAACTTAGTTCGAAAGTTTGGAATTATTGTTCACATAATTTTCGGTGGTTTTGATTAATTTTCTCGATTATGTAAGCACATGTGACAAATTACCTGTTTGTTTTGCTCGTTACTACGTGTTTTATATCATTAAAAATATTTTAGGTTGTCGCTCTGTGTTTAGGACTTACATAATTATTATATGCATATATACGTATCATCTGATGATCCAGAAATCATTTCCAACTACATCAAATTTAAGTTTACTTACTAATGTTGCTAAAAATATTAGAGTTGTCAACCACTTGTCAATAAAATGTGTGTAATGAAGGAATGTAACAGATTTATATTGTTTACAATTCTACCAAATAATAGCCGAGTTATTTCTACTCCATCGAAATTTATTTTACTTTTTTGTATTTTGCGTATGTACCCCCCATATTACATTTAGAATGTTTATGTTTTTGAAAACATTTTTAATACCAATAAATTTGACTTGTCGGAAAAAAAAAAATCATATCATCTAAGGAGGCATCATCCCCTTATATTAAAAGAGAAGATAGAAACTAAGCAAGTGGTGTGTCTTGCGACAGCGTCTGGTCCCTCCAAAAGAGATTGAACATTGCATCTCTAGTTAGTTCAATTCTTGTCTTTGAGGGTGGGATTAGGATACATTAACTTTTGCACACACAAAAAAGGATAAATTAACCCAACTTTATACCTTTTTGTAAATATGTATAAATCCATATCTTCTTAGTGCAAAAAGAAAAATAAAAATCTAAAACTGATATTAAGGAGTACTTGGTTTTTAATTAAAAAGCTAAAAGTAAAATAATAATAATTGAAAGCTAGTAATAAAATAGTATAATATATCGTTAGAAATTTATTCATTTTTTTTTGTGAAACAAAATTAAACTTTTAAATTTACACTCTTTGTCAAGTAGGTATAATATTTATTAATTTTATATGCTTATTAGTGGATAACATATATGATGGATAAACTGTTTATGTGCTTAGCAAAAAAATAAATAGATCAAAAATTCATTTATGCCAATACTTATACAATAATTCATTTATACAAATTCTCCTTTTTAAAATATTGATTATATATCTGACTAACATCGGCCTAGTGCCTCCATTTTTTTTATAGTTGTCATTATAGAATTAAATTTTTGGTTCATATTATTTTTGTTTTGTATTTACAATATAATTATATAAAATTATTTTCCAGTTTTATCCCTAAGTTTTAGCTTATTAATTTTTTATATCAAATAAAATAGTATATTAATGAAAGAGAAAATAGAAAAATTAATTATTTTTTAAATATGTGTTAATTTTTTAAAATATAAATTGGAGGGAATAGTAGATAAGTATAAGTATAGCCGTTTTCCGCACAATTCTCTATTTTTTTTTGATAATTTGATTTTAGCAGTTGAAACAGTATACAGTAAAAAAATTCTCCAGCTAAATGTTGTATTACAAAGTACATAAAAATAAAAAGAATAAAGTTATTTGAAAGTACGTTCATACCTGTTGACCATAATATCTATACTATTAATTGGGGAGTACAAAACAAGATTTTGGAAAGAAAAAAAACATATCATATATCCATGTTGCCAAACAGGTTCAATTGCCAATATAATTAAAAATTAAAAAAATAAACAACATATGGTAAACAAAAACTGTTAGTCGAAAATCTAATATTTATGGAAACAATAATTATAAAATTAATTATAAATAAAAATTACCCGATATTTTTAGAAATGGTTTAAAGTTTTTACCATAAAAGAAAAATTATTAAATTTGAAATTGTATATGTAATGTAAAGATATTTATTTCGGTTCTAGATTTTAAGACATTTATCGAAATCTAATTTAATATTTGAATATTATCTTTTATTTTAGATTATTAAAGTTTCTTAAGAAAACTATGATAATAAATTCGGCTTAATACATATGGAAAAAAACAAAAAAAATAAATAAAAGTTGATTGTTTGTTAACAAATATGAAAAAATTAATATATATTTACTATATAATTTTCCTTTAATGTTTAGCATATTCCAGTTCTTTAAATTGAGATTTTTAATTATTTTTAGTTTTGTAATAATTCTTTAATTACTGTTTTGTTTTAAATTTTGATTGAAAATATATCAATGTTGCAAAAAAATCGTATTCTGAATTTAAAATAAAATTAACTAACCTATATTTTAGGGAATAGTTTTGATTTGTTATCTTAATAATCAAGCATTTAAACTTCAATCAGAATCAAATATAGTTTGTTACCTTAATAACAGTTTTAAAACTTACTTTAGTAAAGAAATCAGAATAACAATATAGAATTCTAATAATTTGGACTTGCCATAACTACTCGAAGTCGAAATTTTTTTTAAAAAAAATGAATTTTAAATTCATATCTTATAAGTTAAGCAATTCCAAAACTAGATTTTACTGTGATTGGTTGGAAATATAATTTTATAACAATACACCTTTTGTTTTGGAACTCGGGGAGTACACTTAGGAAAAAAAGGCAAATCGGAAATTAACATATACTAAACGTGCGGATATGTTTGTTAGCCAATATGTCTGAGCTAGGATCATGTGTTGCTATTCGGATCTGGAATGGATATATGCTAATCCAAACAGATTCCAAATCTGGAAAACAATTTAAACCAAAAAATTATTAATATAAACATTTAAGGATATCAAAACCATATTAGTATCTCTAACTATGATTGGCTGGGAGCATTAATCGCAAATCATTCCTACTAAATAATGCATTTGAAAAAACTAACCATATATAAATTTGATTTACATCGAAAAAACTATTAATATAAAACATTTAAGGAAACCAAAACTAAATCATTATCCCTAACTATCAGCTAGGAGCATTAATAGGAAATCATTCATACCAAATAATTAGTTTGGATGGTAGTATTTAAATTATTGAATATTGGCATATTAAGAAATTCCAAAGAATATTCTGAAACCGACTAAGCTATCCTATAAATATAGTCAGCGTGTGAATTGAAATTAGGATCTGTATCACTCAAAATTTACTAAAAACTATCGAACCTCAATATCTCAAGAACCAAAACGTATTCTCAATCGAGATTTCTTTTAAAAATAAAAAATAAAGCATGTATTTGTGGTTTGTTGTTGCTCAAGTTTTTTTTTCTTCCATGGTTTGGTTTTCTTTAGAACTCAAGAAATATCACAAGGCAAACACTCAAACTAATGGTGTTGTGTCAGATTCTCTTTTGGGAATATTTTCCAGTTTGAATTTGGACTCGCGGCTGAATAAATATCATTTTTGTGACTGAAATTGGGAAACATAACTCTTTGGTTCGATTTGTTTTGGTTGTATTTGTTTTAGTACCCACGGCTAACACTTTGGTTGGATGTTAAAGTCTTTTAGACAAAGAAGCAGAACACTTTGGTTGGATTGGTTTTGGTATTGGAAAAAAAACATAGAAACAAGTATGTTTTGGTACCTTTAATCTTGGCTATTTTAGAATCATTTGGTGAACATATTGCCAAATTCTTCTTTAAGATGTTCATGAGATACAAAGTACAAATACAAAGTATTTTTTTTCTTTGAATTTACTTTTAACAAATTTAAGTCTCACAACCTTTTTCTTTCATCTGATGATTAAACAAACATAGAGCAACCTCAAATCTTCAAATTAAATTAAATTGTATACATGAGTTTAGTTAATGATATAATAGCATGTGCAAATAACTATATATGAGTTTGTGATCACATAATTATAATTCAAAAATAGCAACCACAGATCTACAAAACCTTAAAATCGAAACCCAAAACTGAAACTAGAATTCCTTTGAGTGAAAGTTCACTGAGCTCTTCCTGCAAAATAGAAAAATAATTGATGGATTAATGTCAAATTATGTAAACTAAAACCTTAAATATGTGCAAATAAAATAAACTAAATACAATGTCACCTTATATGTCAAATTCGACCACAACTATTCGATTTACAAAGATGAAGATGACGATAATTAAGAAGAGGGAACGAGATCGAGAGTGGGAGAACGAGATAGAGAACAAAGAACAACACAAAGATTGAGAAGGAACAATAATGGAGATTGATAATGGATCGAGACTAAGATTGATAGATCAAGATAGAAACTGAAGATTTAGAGCGAGGGAACGAACTTACAACGATGGAAATGTGAAAGTTAAGAGGAGGAACGAGACAGGGATCGAGCGGGTGGGTGAAAGAAAGAAGAGAGGAGAGATAGCCAAAATTAATGTTTTTTTTTTAGTTGTCACTAAATTTTTTAAAATATATATCACTAAATTTTGATTGTATAAAATAAATATATTGTTAAAAATATTATAAAATAACTTTCTGTTTTACAATGGGTAGTTATTATCATTATTAGTACATATTACTAATCCAAATTAAAATTGAGTAAAATAAAATATACTTAATATATTAGCCAAACCAAATATATTATTTTATTTAATAAAATACATTATTTTGTTAACAAAAGTATATATTATTTCATTTTAAATCAAATTGTTATGTGATAATTTCACAAACTTGAGTTTAAGGGGATGAGACGAGAATATGACCATGGACGAGATGGAAGTAAAGGGGATTGGATGAAACGAGACAGAACGGAATGTAACATAAATTTGCAAAAAAACATATATAGAACATGTTACAACTAAAATAAATTAGCGATTGCAATCTTATAAGTAACATATTTTTTCTTCCAATTTATCGAACATAAAGCGATAAAAATTATAAAAATAAGATACATTAAATGATATTTTTTAATAGTTTAAAAAACTAAAAGAAATGTAATATTATATAAATAAATCAAATATAAAGTAATAAGAAGAAAGAAGTCATTAGTTTTGTGATATTTTTACTATGACATATGGTATATAAATATACTATATACTGTATATTATATTGTTTTTGTCCGAAATAGGATTTCAGGAATTTTTGTTTTCGTTTCGTCCCATTTTTAAGGAATACAAAATGTTTCCCATATTAGGAATATCCCATATTGAAAATGCACCGTTTTATGCGAAATGCATTTGAGAACGCGTATAGGACAGGATGGGACATGATGAAAGGAAACATGAATTATTTTCACCCTTAAAATATTTGTGTTTGTCTTTAACGGGGTTTAATCGTTTTAATGGTTTTATATCCATTATGATAGGATGGGACGGATTTTTTGTCCTAAATAAACTTATCACATTTCTCTTATTATATTTTAGTGTAGTTATCTTTACTGATAACAAAAATTAATCCGATCATTCTTTTTGTCTAAATCGAATTAAAACAAATTAATATAATTTCTAAGAAAAGTATGTTCACAAACCGATTATCAAAATTAGTTTTTAAAATTAACTCCGCACATATGTGCGGGTCGGTCGATCTCTAGTAATAGTTAAAGTAGGAAATATATCATTTGTGACAATTCTTACAAAGCAGTTGCGCAAAAAAAAATTATATTTCTCTATCACCTAAACTAGTGTCAAAATCATCACAACTTTCGATGAGTTTTGGATAAAGGTCTACAAGTAAACTGCTTGATCATCATCATATGGTTTAGTTTAATCAAACTATCGAATTGATGGAATAATATAGAATTGGCTCAATGACATCAAAATTACATAAATCAAATAGATGATGATGATGATGATGATGTTAGCCTTTTTAAAAAAAAAAAAATATGATGATGATGAGGATTCATTGACTATCAATTAAAAGACTTGAATTGATCTTCTAGAATCATTATCTCCTTGGCTCTAGATTTTCTTCACATTAATGGTCTCAATAATTAGTTCACTCTTACATTTTTTCCATTTACAAAAGTAAAAGATTCTTATTCACACACTGCTCATCAAATATATTTCCAAAGTATACATGTTAATTACTAATTAGTTTTACTAACATATTTTATTTCTATCATTTAAGTTAAATTTAAGTGTGTGATAGACATTAAAGTATAGTATCTCTTCACAATATTTGATTAAACGATTTAATGGACATTGAGACATTTGATTAGGTATATATAAAAAAAGACTGCAATCTATAAATCCAATTGGAACGCAGCTTAAGGAGTAAGTTTGAATTCAAGAGTAGGTATGAAAGTCAAAAAAAAATTTGTTTAGAACATTCTATTGAAAACTCCAATACGCTATATGCAATTATTCATACTATGTTTTATTTAATAAAATAGTTTATTTATCTCAAACAGTGTATATTTCTGGCAACTACGCGTGTTAATATATCTTCAAAAATCATATTCAACTGAATGGTTTGAAGTTTTAACATTCGGAAAACTTTAATCAGCTATAAATATATTGACTTTATAGGAAACACTAATAATAAGATCAGAGGTAAGAGTATGGACTTTTAAGGACACACACACTTATATACAAAACGTTATAGACACTTTAGCTTGTAACCAAAAACAAAACAAAGCTTCCATGGCACAAACATATCACATCATTTATAAAGTTATTGTTCTTCTTCTTAGATACTATTATTAACAACATTTTAAGAAGCAAGCATGAAAAAGATATAAAAGAAAAGTAGTTGTAAGATATCTCTGTGAAAAATTACCTGCAAAAGACTTGATCTCATCAAAACTCAGAGAGCTCACTGTTGTTCATCATAGCAGTTTCTGGATGATAATGTATCATTTCCTTCCACATTAACTCTCTTATCATCTCTGCTCCTAAATCTTCGTCTTCATCTACATCAAGATCAATAGGAACTTGAGCAGGAGGATTTGCACTCGGGTCATATAAAGGCGCCATGTAAGGATGCTGAAGCGCTTCTGTGACACTAATCCTTTTAGATGGGTCAAGAACGAGCATTTTCTGAAGCAGATCGATGGCTAGAACGTTCGCATTAGGGTAAAGACGAGAGAATGATATCCCCGGTGAGTAAGGGAGTGATTCTATGTATCTTTTGGCTTTAGGGTTATCTATAAACTCGAGATCTTCCTCTCTCTGGCTCCCCAAAATGTTAATGATGAGTTTAATCTGGTTAAGACATTCTGTTCCCGGGAATATAGGTTTTCTCCCAAGAAGCTCGGCGAATATGCAACCGACTGACCAGACATCAATGGAGGTTCCGTAGTTGTCACAACAGAGGAGAAGCTCTGGTGCTCGGTACCATCTAGTCACAACATATTCAGTCATGAACTGACCTTTGGTATTGCTCGTACGTGCTAACCCAAAGTCACATATCTTTAAGTCACAGTTTGCGTTCACAAGGAGGTTACCAGGTTTTAGATCCCGATGGAGAATGTTGGCTGAATGAATATACTTGAGCCCTCGAAGCAACTATGCAAAAGAAAGCAAAACATAAGCAAACTTCAAACGCAAACAATGCACACTAAACGTAAAAGCAAAGGCAAACAAACCTGGAACAAGAAGTATTGGCAATGGTCATTACTTAGCACTTGAGACGACTTAATAATCTGATGAAGATCAGTATCCATGAGCTCATAAACAAGATACACATCCTTGAAACTTCTCTTATGATTAGCCATCATTACATCTTTAAGAGAAATCACATTCTCATGACGAAGATGGCGTAGAAGCTTAAGCTCCCTAAGTGTTCTCAACGCATCGATCCGATTTTCAAACACATTGTGGATCTTCTTGATCGCTACTCTCTCATTACTCTCTCTGTTCACGGAAGAGCAGACTACACCGTACGCGCCTCGGCCTATTGGTTTGATAGGCACGTATTTGGTATCGATCTCGAAAAGTGTTTGCCACATTGAGAAGTAATGTTTCCCTTGGTTCCTTATCCCATTTGGTGGATCAACCGGAGTCGCCATTCTTCTTCCTCCTCCTTATAACACAAAACAATGAAGAAAGATTGAAACTTTTTTCGGAATTCGAACATCCAATAACCGATCTAACACGTTTATATAAAAGTCATAGAAATTTGAAAGTGTACAGAACACGAAATTTTAAAAACTGCTTCAACAAGTGACAATGAAAGATCAGATTTTTAAGCTTACGTTTATGAAATTAATTTCTCAAATCACTAGAATGTAAATGTTTTAGATTTCATTAAATCATTTAAAAGCTTTTGTTAAGAGAAAGGAACAATAAATAAAAAATGAATCTTGATCCGATGATGAGATTGACCTGGAATGATCTGAATTTGCAGAGAGAGCTTACCCGGTTGGGAGACGAATCTGATTCGTCGGTGAGACGATCTCCGGTGAGATTTGAGCGGAGAGGGAGAGAGGAAGTTGGAGAGATTTGGGCTGGTGAGAGTGAGAGATTTGGTCAACGCTCTGACCGTTGACTCTCTAGTTTCTTGTTCATTACCATTTAGAGGATTGATTGATTAGTTTCAGTTGTGTCTCGTTTGTTTCTCTTTTGTCTGTGTCATTCATTAATAAGTTTGTGTTATAAGAACACGTTCAGGGAATTATTATTTTGTATTATTCATTTGTTGCATAGAATACACGGTACAATATTAGAGTTTAGGGTTTATATTAATGGGCCTATAATGGACATCCATACAACAATATAATTATTCATAACACTCTTCTTTAGATGACCATTATAAAAATGTAGTCCCAAATACGCATATGAGATGTTGGCTAGTTAAAAACCTTACCAGAAAAATCCAGTGGGAAAAAACATGGTTAAGGAAAAAAGAGTGCAGCGCGCTTTTACTCCCCCTCTTGAGTACATCACTTGAAATCTTCAGAATGACACAATTCAATATGATGAACTAACTCCTTGAAAGTAGTGGCTTGAAGCGTCTTGGTAAATATGTCCTCCAAATCTTCACTTGAACTATAGCACACGTGCATTGCTCTATTCTTCAATTGGTAATGGACCTCGCAAATGACTCATCTTTATCATTATCTTCGTCTCTCACAATCTCATCAATGTATGTCAAAGACTTTGAAGATGATAGTCTTTCACCATTGGAATCATAATATTCCTTGTTAGGTGTTTATCTTTCGCATGTACTTTTGTTGTCTCGTTAAAAACCTTTCATGGAAAAACCCAATGGGATGAAAACCATGATAAGGGAAAAAGAGTACAACCACGCTTATGATCATATTTCTCCCCCTGAAAGCATCATCTTCAGGTTATGCATTATGATCATATATATCAACTTTCTGAACTGTTATAAACAGCGCTTTCAGGTACAAACTCATATGATCATCATATATTCTCCTGGATCATTGAACTTCAAGTCATATAAACCCCTTTCATATAGAAGATCTATTTGATCTTTAAGCCCAAATATTCTCTTACATACAATCTTCCAGACAATCATCTTATACATAGGAGTTATTTATAATCTCCTTGTAAAACTTTCTCTCAATCATCTTATACATAGAGTTACTTATCTCTATAATAAATTTGTTGCTTTGACGTGTTTGGAGAATAAGAACAACGGAAGAACGAAGACACCGTCGACTTTTTTTTTTTGTATGCGGCTAGTGTTAGAGACTCGTGCTGATAACATGTTATAACAAGAAATTTAGGGAATTATTCTCTTGTATTATTCATCTGTTGCATAGAATACAACATATATATATATATATATATATATATATATATATATAGGGTACAATATTAGGGTTTAAGGTTTATACTAATGGGCCGATAATGGGCATCCTTACAACAATATAATTATTCATAACAGTTTGAGCTTAATTAAGCCCAATTTGATTCCATTTAAAACAGTACTAAAACTCGTTTAAATACATTTGGTCCAGTAGTTCAAACAATAAAGTGGATGTGCCGGAGTGGTTATCGGGCATGACTAGAAATTATGTGGGCTTTGCCCGCGCAGGTTCGAATCCTGCCGTTCTCGTTTTTTTACCTTTTTTATAAATAGAGAAAACTGGTGATTGATACATAACAGAATGCATAACTTCACAAACCATTAGCTATTGTTTTTTTTCCTTCAATACAAGCTTGAAGTTTCATATGGGATTAGATGATTTATGATTAGATCACATTTTATATTAGCTTTTGTCTCTTTCGTTCAATCTCGATCTACAATGCATAAATGGTTCTAGTCTGAATTCAAAATACAAGGCTTTATACACAAGACTAGTGAGATTTTTTGCTGGTTAAATGGTTTTGGTAGATCGGAAGTGTTTTGTCCAATGTCCTCCAAAGGTGAGACCTCAGTTTTGTCTTTCAATGGCGGTAAATTTTCAGAACTTGTTCTATTAGTTCCCGGCAAAGAGGACATGTCCTCAGTTGCGAGGCGCATGATATGCAGCAGCACATATGACCACACCTACAAGTCCAAACCAAACAAATAGAGGAATCAAAAGCTGCCATGTCTGATCACTAAGAGAGTTTCAAAGAGTTTTTACAAGTAAAAGCAGTGCCCTTACTGAACAAAAGCGGTGTTATACTTTCGGTCAAGACAGACCACACAGAGATCAGGTGTTTCGCCATCTCTGCTTGTACCACCTGAGCTGTTCTCATGTTGCCTTATTAATCCTGGTACGAAATTTTTGTAAGCAGAGCAATTCCAAGAGTATGTAGGAAAAGGTATCACATGTTACTACAAACTCTAATGAGTTACCTACCTCTAGTTACAGGTTCGGCTCTCCTAGGAGTAGGAACTGTATCAACAACTCTACAAAAAATTGCTCCCAGAAATCAATGAAACTTGCATGATTAGATAGATAAGATAAAGATCTACAATACTGAAGAAGAAATCAAACTCAAATTCTTAATACTTAGAAAGTTATGAAACCAACAAGTATCAAAGATTTATGAGATAATAAAAAAGTAGCTAATGATCTAAGCAAAAAGTAGAATAATTTCAAAAGGGTAAAAACTAGGTTTTCTTAGATATTTTCTCTGAAAATCGCTCTCTTTGCGGCCATGAGGTACAAGGGGTTTATATAGGTGAGAGGGGAAGCCCTAAAATGGCCAGAAGACAAAATAGGCAGGCGGCTCGGTCAACTCGACCAGGTGCTCGGTCGAGTGCTTGGCCGAGTGACCTCTTCTTCTGCTTCTTCCAGACGGTCGGGTCCTTCTCCGCACATGGTCGAGTGTCTGGTCGAGTGTGGTGGTCGAGTGGACTTCCGGATCTCGATTCTTCTGCTCTAGCTCCCTTGTCTTCTTCACTTGATAGCTCCAATCCTCCTCAGCACCCTTCCATGCTCCTTAGGATCCAAAATCACCTGCTTATGCTAAAAACTATGCAAATGTAATGCAATTCTACTCTAATGCATCAACAGTCCTAAAGCTACTCAACAATGGCCAAACTAGATAGTAAATCATGCAAAAGATGTGAATATACTAAGGTAGAACAAGGTGAAATATATGAACATCAACACCCCCAAACTTAGTCTTTGTTTGCCCTCAAGCAAATAAACAAGACATAAGTAGGGAAGTGAGATTTAAAAGTGGGATTTCAGCTCCTAAAGCTTGACAATAAACTAGCTAGAATCAATGTCCAAGTTACTAGTACTATGATGCAAGTTGAATGAGCTGTACTTAAAGATTTTAGACAAGCTTATCACAACCTTTACTGATTTAAGCCTTAGATATCCACATGCATTCAAATCAACCATTTTCTTTAACATTCATTAAACAAGAACATGAATCAACTTATGCAATGCTTTAAATTCATTTGGCTTGGTAATAAAGGTTTAGAGACAATGATGGTCTCTCTTTAGAGTGGGGCTTATCAATATCAAGGTTCTCTCATAAAAATGAATTGAGCTTTAGAAGAAGGCTAAAGGTAAGAACACTTAGACACATACAAGAACAAACCCTTGTCTACCCAAAGGTACCCAAAGTGTTTATCCTATCATTCTAATCCCAAATTGTCCTAGTTCTACCCTTTATCTTTATCTCTTCTCAAATACCCTTTTCTCTTTTGTTTTTAAGCCTTAGAAGAAGTTTCTTATTTGAATCAACTAGTGGAATGGAGCTTCTTTCTTATTTTCTATGGTTCCCTTTTCTTATTATTTCTTAAGACATAAAAGCTTTTTGCTAGACTCTTCTTTTCTTTCTTTCTTTTTCTTTGATTAGAACCATCTTTAACAATCTCATACTTCTCGTTCTTTCACTAGAGCTTAAATTTACTTAAACACATTCCCCTCCTAAAGACTCTAACCTTTTCTTTCTCTTTTTCTCTTTTCTTTTCTTTTCTTTTTTCAAAACAACCAAGTCCCAAACCCAAGAATTAAACCACCTAGTACTATCTAGTTTGAAAATTGCAAACTAGAACTACAAAAGGCTTTAATCTTGTCAGCTCAAACCTAACACTTTCTACCAAGCTCAATCCCAAAAGGGCCTTACACACACTAGAATAAACATGGCTTGAAAGAAGGATTGGTTAAGGGTATTGGAAACTGATCTTAATGATTAAATCAACTACTTGGATTAACAAGAGTGGTAGAATGGAGAAAGATGATCCAAATATGTATATGGTATCCATGAGTTTAAAGCAATGCACAAATTGATAATTAAAAGTCAATATTAGATTCTTATAAGTAGGAAATGGCATCAAATCACAACATGCTTCAATTTAGACCAAATGCAATGCAGGAATTCAAGGCTTGGTTCAATCTTATGCTTCTAGCTACTCAACTAGCATCAAAGTATTATTAACTTGGGCATTGATCCTAGTTTAGTGAATTTAAACAAGCTAACAAGGCTAAACTCATCATAGATCCCCAATGCAAATATTAAACAGTCCTATATGAAACATGCTAAACAAGATCCTAATATGCAATGCAAACTACATGAACACTCCTTTTTTATAAAGATTTTTGCAAAAATTTTCAATTTTTTTTTTGTTTTTTTTCTTTATATACCTTAGATGAAATGCAAATACTAACATGATAATGCTAAAAATTTGAAATAAGAAAACAAAACACAACATCAAATACTATCTCAAACCCTCCCCCAAACTTAAATTACACAGTCCACTGTGTAAGAGAAATTTGAAAGAGGATTCAAGACTCAAAATAAAATAAAACTAGAGATGCAATGGTATTTACAATAGAGAGGTGATGTTGGTACCTTATGGGTTGTGGAAGAAGTTGTCCACATCCTCATTCATGCTGTCAAATGTGTAGCTGGAGCTTGGAGCTTGATTTTGAGGTGGGGAAGGAGGCAACTCGACGATGGCCATCGACTGGTACTCGGTCGAGTGCTCGGTCGAGTGGGTCGGTCGAGTTGGTCTCCGATCCTTTCTTTCTTCCTCTGATTAGACTATCTTGCCTTCCTGACCATGAAAACACCAAAACAAAAATCAAATACCAAAAACCCTAAACTATATAAACAAAGATACCTTAGGGACTTCTTCCCTAGTGAGCTTGTTTAAAGTCACTAAGCTTGACTTCTTCTAGCTTTTCAAGCTTGAGGAGCATCNTTTTTTTTTTGTTTTTTTTCTTTATATACCTTAGATGAAATGCAAATACTAACATGATAATGCTAAAAATTTGAAATAAGAAAACAAAACACAACATCAAATACTATCTCAAACCCTCCCCCAAACTTAAATTACACAGTCCACTGTGTAAGAGAAATTTGAAAGAGGATTCAAGACTCAAAATAAAATAAAACTAGAGATGCAATGGTATTTACAATAGAGAGGTGATGTTGGTACCTTATGGGTTGTGGAAGAAGTTGTCCACATCCTCATTCATGCTGTCAAATGTGTAGCTGGAGCTTGGAGCTTGATTTTGAGGTGGGGAAGGAGGCAACTCGACGATGGCCATCGACTGGTACTCGGTCGAGTGCTCGGTCGAGTGGGTCGGTCGAGTTGGTCTCCGATCCTTTCTTTCTTCCTCTGATTAGACTATCTTGCCTTCCTGACCATGAAAACACCAAAACAAAAATCAAATACCAAAAACCCTAAACTATATAAACAAAGATACCTTAGGGACTTCTTCCCTAGTGAGCTTGTTTAAAGTCACTAAGCTTGACTTCTTCTAGCTTTTCAAGCTTGAGGAGCATCCTCGAGAAACATTGTGCACTTCCCATGTTTCTCCTTTTCTCCCCATTACTTCTTAACTCTCTGACCATTAACTGTAAACTCACTGCCATCCTTGTTGAGAAGTGTGACAGCTCCAAATGGTAAAACCTCCTTTATTGCAAAAGGACCTCCCCACCTACTTTTCAACTTCCCATGAAACAGTTTGAGCTTTGAGTTGAAAAGTAAAGCTTGGTCTCCAGCCTTTAGATCCTTAATGACAATCTTCTTGTCATGGAAAACTTTTGTTCTTTCCTTGTAGATTTTGGAGCTCTCATAAGCTTCCAATCTGATCTCCTCAAGCTCATGCAAATCAAGGCTTCTCTTAGCTTGTGCTGTCTCTAGATCTAGGTTCAAAATTTTGATTGCCCATAAAACTTTATACTCAACCTCAACTGGAAGATGACAAGACTTTCCATAGACAAGTTGAAATCGAGTTCATCTTATTGGTTTTTTGAAAGCTGTTCTATAAGCCCAAAGTGTTTCATCAAGTTTGCTAGACCAATCTTTTCTTGTTGCTCCCACTATCCTTGATAGAATGGCTTTGGTTTGCTTATTTGAGACTTCAACTTTCCCACTTGTTTGAGGGTGATAAGTTGTTGACACCTTGTGTTTAACTCCATATTTCCTTAGCATTCCTTCAAAGATCTTGTTGATGAAGTGTGTCCCTCCATCACTAATCACAACTCTTGGAATTCCATATCTTGGGAAGATTATGGTCTTGAAAAGCTTAAGAACCACCTTGTGATCATTAGTAGGGCTAGCAATAGCTTCTACTCACTTGGAGACATAGTCCACTGCTACTAATATGTAGACATTACCATTTGAAGGAGGATTAAAAGGTCTCATGAAATCAATTCCCCACACATCAAATATCTCAACCTCCAGAATTGGATTTTGGGGCATTTCATTCCTTCTTGTAATATTTTCTATTCTTTGACAAGCATCACACTTTGTAATGAACTTGTGAGTGTCTTTGAATAAAGTAGGCCACCATAAACCAGCTTGTAGGACTCTCTGGGCAGTCTTAAAGGTTGCAAAATGACCTCCATAAGCAGAACCATCACAATGTCCCAACACTCCTTCAACTTCATTCTCTGCTATACACCTCCTAAACAGTCCATCTGATCCCTTTTTGTATAAGTAAGATTCATCCCAATAGTAACCATTGATGTCCTTGAGCAGTTTCTTCTTCTTGTAAGGGTCCATGTCTGCTGGGATTTCTTCACATACTTTGTAGTTAACTATATCAGCATACCATGGCAAATCTTCACTGTCAAGCGCCATCCATTCCTCCATTTGGTCCTGCTCGACTGAGTGACCAAACACACCCGATCGAGTGCCTGCTCGAGCAGTCGGTCGAGTGACTTCGAGTTGCATCAGTTTCTCCTCTGGCATTGAGTCATCAATTGGTATTTCTCCCTCTATCCTCATCCTGGATAAATGATCAGCAACTCCATTCTCTATACCCTTCTTATCAACTATTTACATGTCAAACTCTTGGAGAAGTAGAATCCATCTTAACAACCTTGGCTTGGTGTCTTTCTTTGAGTAGTTGTGCCTCAAAGCAGCATGATCAGTGTACACAATAACCTTGGAACCCACTAGGTAGCTTCTAAATTTTTCAAAGGCAAATACCACTGCAAGAAGCTCCTTCTCTGTTGTTGAATATCTTCCTTAAGTTTCATCCAAGGTTCTACTTGCATAGTGAATAACATGCAACTTCTTATCTTTTTCTGTCCTAAAACTGCTCCTACTGCAAAGTCAGATGCATCACACATTATCTCAAATGGGAGATCCCAGTTTGGGGCTTGGACTATTGGAGCTGATATCAAGGCAACCTTGATCTCCTTGAAAGCCTTCAAGCAATCTTCATCAAAGTTGAATTCAGTCTCCTTACAAAGTATCCTTGTCAATGGCCTTGCAATCTTTGAAAAGTCCTTGATAAATCTTCTGTAGAACCCAGCATGACCAAGAAAGCTTCTTATATCCTTGACTGTCTTTGGTGGTTGAAGCTGAACCATGACTTCAATCTTTGCTTTATCAACCTCAATACCCTTCTCTGAAATCTTGTGACCAAGAACTATCCCTTCTTCAACCATGAAATGACACTTCTCCCAATTTAGAACTAGATTTGTCTCTTCACATCTCCTTAAGACTCTTCATAGATTAGCAAGACAAGAAGAGAAAGAGTCTCCATAAACAGAGAAGTCATCCATAAAAACTTCAACCACATCCTCAATAAGATCAGAGAAAATTGACATCATGCACCTTTGAAAGGTAGCTGAAGCATTACATAGTTCAAATGACATTCTTCTATAAGCAAAAGTACCATATGAACATGTGAAAGTTGTCTTTTCTTGATCATTAGGATGAATTGGTATTTGGAAAAATCCAGAATATCCATCCAAGAAACAGTAATGGGTGTGATTGGCTAATCTTTCTAACATTTGATCAATAAATGGAAGGGGAAAATGATCTTTCCTAAAAGCAGAATTAAGCTTTCTATAATCAATGCACATTCTATGTCCTGTTATGGTTCTAGTAGGAATTAACTCATCATGATCATTCTTTACTACAATAATTCCTCCTTTTTTAGGGACACAATGCACTGGTGAAACCCAAGTACTATCAGAGATAAGATAGATCACACCAGCTCCAAGCAACTTAAGAATCTCCTTTTTTACTACTTCCTTGAGGTTCGGGTTTAACCTTCTTTGAGGTTCAATGCTAGAATAAGATTCATTTTCAAGGTGAATTCTATGCATGCACAGACTAGGTGGAATTCCTTTAATATCATACAAAGAATAACCAATAGCCTTCCTAAATTTCCTTAGCTCAACAACTAGCAAATCAAGTTCTTCACTTCTCAAGTTAGCATTAACTATGACAGGATAAGTAGAATTCTTACATAGAAAAACGTACCTTAGCCCAGATGGGAGAGGTTTAAGTTCTACCTTTGGTGCTTTTAGCTAAGACCAGTCATCTGTGAGAGTTTCGGCAGGGTGCTCGGTCGAATGGTGTTGGTGCTCGGTCGAGTGCGTGCACGAGTGGGTGGTCGAGCTCTCTGTATCTACTATCTGAACTGACCAGACTTCCTCTCTTAATGCTGGTAGCCCCTCAAAAACCTCTGGACTGTCAGATTCTCTGCGGGAGTCTAGTATCTCTTCATATGCTTTGGTTTCTTTGTAGATGAATCCTTCTTCTCCACTTTTGGTCAAAACAGTTCTAAGGTGATCTTGTTCTGCTAGCTCTTCGAGCAACTCTCCTGCTAATTTTTCCATTTCTTCAACCCAAAAGACTTTTCCTCCAATTGTTGGTTTCTTCATAGCCTCTACAATGTCAAATGTCATTCTGAGGTCCTCTCCTAAGTTGAGATCAATCTTCCCTTTTCTCACATCAAATATTGCTCCTGTTGTGGCTAGGAAAGTTCTTCCCAAAATCAAAGGATCTTTTGGTTCTTGATCCATTTCTAAGACTACAAAGTCTATTGGAACTTCCACTGTTCCAACTCTAACTGGTAAATCCTCCAAAACACCATGTGGTAATCTTACTGATCTATCAGCTAAAATCAGAGATATGTTGCATGGCTTATACCTTGTAAACCCTAGGCGTTTAGCAACTGATAGAGGCATTAGGCTTACTGAGGCTCCCAAATCACAAAGACATCTTTTGAAGGTCAAAGGGCCTATAGAGCAAGGTAGAGTGAAGGAACCATGATCTCTTAGCTTTTGAGGATTCACTTGCTTTTGAATTATGGCACTACACTCATGACTAAGAATCACCATCCCTTGAACTTCTTTGATCCTTTCCATCACATCATCTTTCAAGAATTTCAGGTAAGAAGGGATCATAGCAAAAGCATCTATTAGAGGTATCCTAAGCTCAATCTCTCTAACTTGTTTATCAAACAATGCCTTGTACTTTTCAACCATCTGCTTCTTAAATCTTCCTGGAAAAGGTAGTGGAGGCTTGTAAGGAGGAGGAATGAACCGGACTTCTTTTTCCTTGGTGGCAACTTGTTTAGTCTTCTCCTGAGAAGGTGCTCGATCCGCTGCCCTATCACCCACTCGATCGTGTTCTTCATTGTCCTCAGTGATTGGTGGCACGCCTTTTCGTTCTAGTAACACCCTTCCACTGCGTAGATTGATTGCATTGGCAAATTCTGTAGAGTGCATGATAGCCTTGCCCTTGTGTTGGTCATTCCTTGTAGGAGTAGAAGAAGCCAGTTTGGTCTCCATAGTCTCAATCTTGGAATTCAGAGTTTCAAACTTAGTATGGAGGTCACTGTATGTGTTGTCCATCCTTTGGCGTATCTCAGCAAACTGCTTTGCATTCACAATCTGCCCATTTGCTTGCCCAAGTAACATTTGCTGCATCATAGCTCTCAAATTTGGTTCTTGGCCTTGGTTGGTCTGAAACCCTGGAGGGGGACACATTGGAGCCTGAAAACCATTGTGTTGCTGCTTGGGTGCATAGTTGTTTTGTTGTTGTGGCTGTTGAGGTGGATAAACTTGATCTTGAGGATCAGCTACATTGGGGCTTCTATAGGAAAGGTTGTTGTTCTTAAACTGATTGTATCCTTTGAACCCTCCTTGATTCTGCATGTAGCAAATCTCAGCAAACTCTCTCTCCCCATCTTGAGTTGGAACCTCTTCTTCACCAAGAAAATGAATGTTCTTTTGTTGGCTAAGTAGAATCTTGTCCAACTTCTCATGAACTACTTTCAAGTCCTTATACTTCTCATCTTGATCATTGGTGGCAAATCTCATTGTTCTATCATAATCCTCATTATAATTCTCATCTGATTGTGCTAAATTCTCTACTAGCTCCCATCCTTCTTCCACATTCTTGTTGAGGAAATTCCCATTGGAGGCTGTATCCAAGAGCATCCTTATCTTTGGTAAGACTCCTCTATATAAGGTGATGAGTAGAGATTCATTGCTAAACCCATGATGTGGACATTGTGTTTGGAAACCTTAGAATCTTTCCCATACCTCACAAAAGGTTTCATTATTCCTTTGTGCAAAACCAGAAATCTCATTCCTCAACCTTGCTGTTCTAGCATTAGAGAATAATTTAGCCAAAAAGGCTTTCTTGCAAGCATCCCATGTAGTGATAGTACCAGTTGGAAGTGTCTTCTCCCATAGATGAGCTTTGTCTCCAAGTTAGAAGGGAAACAACCTGAGTTTGAAGCTATCTTCACTAACACCATTTATCTTGGTTAAGCCACAAATCCTATCAAACTCATCAAGGTGATCTAAGGGGTCTTCCATTGGCAAACCATGGAATTTATTTACTTGAATCATAGAGATCAGTCCACTCTTGATCTCATAACTATTGTTGGCAACTGCAGGAGGAACTATGCTAGCTCTTTGGTTATGTGTATTTGGAGCATCTCCTGCACCAATGTGCCTTGGCCTGTGATCTTGATTGTATTGTTGCTCCATTAGCAATTGATTCTCTTGCTCTTGAAGGATTCTTATTCTCTGCTGTCTTAGGTCTCTTGGTAGGCGGTTGATGTGATCAAGGTACCTCTAAAGATTCTGATTTCCCTTGGATCTTGTTTGCATCAACTGACCCAATGACTGACTCGAACAGACACTCGGTCGAGCACTGGCTCGAGTTGAAGGTCAAACTCACTGAGACGAGTATTCCTTTTGAATCCGGGTTGTGGCTCAATCAGGTACTCAATCGTGCAAACGGTAGAGTGGTTGGTCGAGTTGGTACCTGAGATTCAAAACAAACAAGCAGATGAAGAATCTTAATCATTAGTGATCAAAGGAACAATAGAACTTAATCTTAGACTTGTATAAATCCTAAATGTCACAAACAAACACTAAAAGGGCAACGACACCAAATTGAAACATCTATTTATTTATTGTGGTTGTGTTGGTGGTGGTGATGATGAATGATGATAGAGATGATGAATGAACAGGTGGATGCAAGGTGTTTCAATAACCCTTATGTTGTTGTAGCATAAATGATGTCAATCCATAATTAGTGTGATGCAAGCAATCGGGATATGAATACTTATCTAAGTCAAGCCAAATGTGATGAATGTTTTTAACTAACAACCTAATGATAATGATAAAATGCAGAATGTAAAGCTACTAAGACAAGATACTAAATGCAAAGTAAACAGTGAAAACAAAGCAGTGATGATACTAAACAAGAACAAGTACTATACTAATGCAAGACAAGTAATGAAACATGATCAAACAGAAACGAAATGAATGCAACATGAATGAAATATGAAATGAAACAGGTAGTGAAATAAGTAAATGCAGAACATAAACAAGAACACTGGATGATGCTCGAGCAAGCACTCGATCGGATGCTCGATCGAGTGGGAGGTCGAGTGACTTAGTATGAAGAACAGAGACATAATAACAATCAAAACAGAGCAAAACGAAAGTAAATCAAACAGCAAGCGAATAACAATACTCAAACAGGGAAATCAATAAACAAGGAAAGGTCCTAAGGATGGATTCATGGGCTGGGCTCAAGCTATGGTTATCCAAACTGATAAACAAACCTCAATCAACAATGAGCTATCTCTAGATAATGATCTTCTAATACTTGTTAATCCATTCTCATGACAATAACAATCAAGCTTAGATACTCTTAGACCTAGTTCTCACTAGCTATTACATATAAAAGCAGGCATTAAACAACCAGATCATCAATGTCAAAAATCACCTTAAACATCTAATCTCTTAGGTTAAGTATGATAATCTCTAGCATTAGCCTTATCTAACAACTTAGACATTGGTGTGATGCTAAGAAGCTTAAGATCTATCCTTACCCTCTCAGTATAAGAATAGCATAGAGCATATCTAATCTAGAAGAGATGTATAACAATAAAGCTTGATCAATCTAAACACCCATAACCTTTACCCAACCTAATCCATCCTTAAGATCTTTTCACACTACTCACAATCACTAAACATTATGAACAAAATCATAAACCCAGAAATCAATGAAAGTTGCATGATTAGATACATAAGATAAAGATCTACAATATTGAAGAAGAAATCAAACTCAAATTCTTAATACTTAGAAAGTTATGAAATCAACAAGTATCAAAGATTTATGAGATAATATAAAAGTAGCTAATGATCTAAACAAAAAGTAGAATAATCCCAAAAGGCCAAAAACTAGGTTTTCTTAGATATTTTCTCTGAAAATCGCTCTCTTTGCGGCCATGAGGTACAAAGGGGTTTATATAGGAGAGAGGGAAAGCCCTAAAATGGCTAGAAGACAAAATAGGCAGGCGGCTCGGTCAACTCGACCAGGTGCTTGGTCGAGTGCTTGGTCGAGTGACCTCTTCTTCTGCTTCTTCCAACCGGTTGAGTCCTTCTCCGCACACGGTCGAGTGTCTGGTCGAGTGTGGTGGTCGAGTGGACTTCTAGATCTTGATTCTTCTGCTCTAGCTCCCTTGTCTTCTTCACTGGATAGCTCCAATCCTCCTCAGCACCCTTCCATGCTGCTTAGGATCCAAAATCACCTGCTTATGCTAAAAACTATGCAAATGCAATGCAATTCTACTCTAATGCATAAACAGTCCTAAAGCTACTCAACAATGGCCAAACTAGATAGTAAATCATGCAAAAGATGTGAATATTCTAAGGTAGAACAAGGTGAAATATATGAACATCAGGTGAATTAATCACAGTTGAGTTTGCCCAACATGTTCGAGATTTTCTTATGATCAACATGCTCGAGATAGTCGCAACATGCACTATTCATATTTCTATACACATATGGGGTATTTGGAAGTCCACCACCTAGATGGAGTTATGTGCGTGGAGAAAACACTTAAAACAAATTTGTGTACCATTTGGTACACGTGGCAAACAGTGTTTACTATTAAGTCAATTTTTTGTTGTTGCTAAAAGCTATTAAGTCAAATTTTTTTGTTGTTGCTAAAAGTAAATTGTTTAGATTGTGACATTTGTTTTATTTTTGTTGGTGTATAATAATTTTAAGAATTTTATCTCTTTTTATTTAAGATAAATTATTATATAACAAAGAATTTTTTAAAATAGAATTTTTTATATCAAAATTCATCATCCTTTTTACTCTATAAATATAGATTTGGTTCATTTCATTTGGACATAAGAAAAAAATCGTAAGTAATCTAACAACTTATAAAAGCTTTGATATTACTATTATGGTGTATAAAAGCTTGAAATTACTTGTACTATTTCTAAACCCTTTTTACCCTTGAAAGTGTGTTCATACAAAAACGAAATTACAAGTTATGTCATTAGTGCGAAATGCCATATATGCAAAAAATTCAGAAAAAACTTTTTAGGGAAATGTGACCAAGTCTAACGCTTTAGTTATCGGGAAAGACACAAATGATTTATGCCCGGTGGCGAAAGCAAAGCTGACTTGCGGTGCAGACAATGACAATTATGCATTCGTTGTTTGCATTGATCAAAGAAACTGTGAGCTACTAATTATTGCTCATGAAGTCAGTAGGAAGAGGAGAAATGGAGCATCGTATTAGAGGTGAGGCGGGAACCCTATTAAATGTTCTTCAATATAAGCTTGAAATTTCATATGGGATGAAATAATTACCAATTAGGTCGCATTCTATTAGCTTTTGTCTGTTTCATTCAATCACGATCTACAATGCAGAAATGGTTCTAGTCAAATTCAAAATACAAGGCTTTATAATTTATATACAAGACTAATGATTGTTTATTGGTAAATGGTTTTGGTAGATCGGAAGGTTTAGTCCAAACGTCTCCCAAAGTTGAGACCTCAAATTTTTTTTTTCTTCAATGGTAGTAAATTTTCAAAACTTGCTCTATTCGTTCACGGCAAAGAGGACAGGTCCTCAGATTCGAGGAGCATGTTATGCAGCAGCACATATGACCACACCTACAAGTCCAAACCAAACAAAAAGAGGAATCAAAAGCTTCCATGTCTGATCAGTTAGAGTTTCAAGACTTTTTCCTAAGAAAAAGAAGTACCTTTACTTAACAAAAGCGGCATTATATTTCCGTTCAAGGCAGATCACACAAAGATCAGGTGTATCGTCATATCTGT
Organism: Camelina sativa; assembly: GCF_000633955.1. Lineage (NCBI taxonomy): Eukaryota > Viridiplantae > Streptophyta > Magnoliopsida > Brassicales > Brassicaceae > Camelina > Camelina sativa. The sequence continues at coordinate 9,505,437 of NC_025691.1, forward strand.
CTGTACCACCTAAGCTGTTCTCATGTTGCCTTATTAATCATAGTAAAAAAAAAATTTGTAAGCAATGCAATTCCAAGAGTATATATGCAGAAAAAGAATTCACATGTTACTACTAACTCTAATGGGTAGATAGATATACCTCTAGTTACTGGCTCGGCTGTCGTAGCAGCTGCATCAACAACTCTGCACAACAGATTGCTAAACACACTTGAATAAGAATGACTATTTATTTCCAATTTATTTGTGGCATACCTATTGGTTCTATTCAGTAACAATTGTCGCCGGCTCCTCCTCTCTTCAATTCTCTTTAGAGTGTATTTTATCACAGGCTTTGAAAGAAGAATCACACCAAGAATAGTGAAACCCATTGAGGCATACTTGAACCCCCTGGCCCAAAAGAGAATTTTTTAGATTTTTTCAATCATAGTGTTCGAAGAAATAAATAGGCAAAACTGAGAAAAGAAACAACCTTGAACATTCTCCCCATTTAGAGATGGCCTGATCTAGCGGTGTAAGAGCGACGTATAAAGGTCCTTGCTCAGGTTTTTGAATCCTGATATTCCCCATGTCATCCTTAACAGCCTGTTAACATGGCCGTAAACAACATAACAAACATGGGATGTAAAACGTATTTTTGACCGCTAGCTAACAGATAAGGACCCTAACTTCGACCATCAACTTGAAAACTAGTAATAGTATATATTACCTCACCAACAACTGTAAGCGGTGTACCAATTGGGACAACACTCTGGATGTGTCTTACTCCAAGTTTCTGTACACAATCATGACGCCACAACATATTAGCATTGTCCAAACACAAATTTAGAAAAGTGGAATAAGGGAAAAAAAATGACCTAGAAGCCTCTGAGATAATCCAACGTTCCTTGAACAAGCGATACCGGCTCTGACTTTTCAAATACATCACTTCCAACCGTCAACGCCAAGCCTATATCACCTTGAGATACAGCTAAATCCACACGACCTGTCCCATCGTCCTATCGACAACCAATGACTTTCGTAAAAAACTCTCTCAAACTAATTAAGACCACTACTCCACACTGGGTTGGCTTATCAAACTCAAAATTCCGACAGACTAATACCAGATACCACGGGACTTCCTTAGCCATCGGCTGCATAAAATGTACTATCTCGAACCCATGAAAACCTCCAATTACGTCTCAAAACCTGTTGTTCTGCCTGAAGAAGCGTTTTTCAAAGCGAAACTAAGATTAATAGATTATATATATTACAAACTCTAAGTACGATTAATCCAATTTCATAAATACCATCTTCGTGACATAATCACTGAGTACGTCACTATGCTCACACTTAATAGGTGTCTCTGAGCCAACACTTCCTGACACTATGACCAAAGGTAACACCTTGCTCTCTCCTTCTACCAATTTTTCTGAAGAATTACGAAAGATCACAAACAACCTAAAAGTCAAATACAGAACAATGCAATATTTTCTTAACGCTCAAGGAACATACATACCCAAATCCTTGAGGTGGTAAACTCTAGTGATTGATTTGACAACTTTGTCTCGCACGAAAGAGGATAAAAGAACATTATCACCGAACATAAGAAACAAAGGTGATTGTAAATAGTAAAAGACAACCAAGAAAAAGAATAACCCTAACCTTCCTGTACTCCAGCTGAGAAGATAAAAAGCTACGCCGCTTAAGCAACACGTAAGCCCAGCCAAATGTATCATCTTCTTCTTCCACTGGATACACTGATCTCAAGGAGAAAGAAAGAGTGATGAGAAGATCATCCGTCGTCAAAATAGGGATTTAATTGTTTGTTAACTAAGCCCTTAACCTTTTAAACAGAGCTAAAAAGAAAAAGAAAAAAACTCAAATCCTTTATTTTTTTCTAGTAATAAAATAGTACTAATTAATGCAGAAATATTGTTAATTTTACCAATATCTAGATTTCTTTAAATAATATATTTCGTCTAAATACAATCTAATTAGTCAAACAAAATATCTTTAATTAACATTTTTCTTTTCTTTTATTAAACTAATAATCCTGTAAATATAAAGTATACAATTTATTTCAAGCAAAGAAAAATTTAGTTGTAGTTTTTATTATTTTATAAAACTATTTTACACATAATACAGTCATTCCTCATTGGACCTTGGACGTTAACCAAGTTAAACTATTATTGCATAGTTATAAATTATAACTGATATTATTTTCTCGATTTGTGCTTGTCATCCTTGCGCAAGGCCATGCTAATCTTTTCTGTATTGTTCCAATTTTTTTTAATATTCAGTCTGGTTATTTAACAGAATTAGGAGGCGAAAAGAAAACTCTTTCTTTCGAGCGGTTTCTTTTCAGCGATCCAACACAACCTTTCGTAATATTCACCGTTTCTGACCGGCATCGGTTTTTTCGGCGTCGGTCAGCCCTCCCTACCCTCTAGACTTCCCATCTTTCTCTTTTGTTAAGTTTTTAGATAGTCAATAATGGCAAATCGTGGTTTTCAAACTTACGTCTTTGGCCTCCTCGCAACGATGGTGTTACATAGTCTAAGTCTGGTGGTTTCAATTCAGGCTTTGATCTCGTTGATGGCTCCATTGTTGGATTGGGAAAAGCATCGAATCAACCAGTTTTCACCAATCGATCCGAACAATGCAGATTCAAGCCATCCCCAAATTTGTTTCTTCTTTGTAATTTAGGTTTGGTGGAATCGTGATGTCCTTTCATGTAGAAGGTTTGTTTCCGGTGAGTTAATCCTTTTCCGGTGGAATGTCTGATTATCAATCGGTGAGTGTCTCCCTACCTATAGGTACAAAATTTTCATTTGGGTTTTTGATCCTGGAATCAACAATTTCATCACGTGGCTGAAGGAATTAGTCTTCCAATGGATCGAATATGGAATTTCATTCATATCTTGATGGGACTTCACATTTTATCCGGCTTGAATCTGATCTTTTCTGCACCAATTGGGGATGAGCGTGTTTATCTTGATTTTTTGGATGGTCTCCTTGTTGAGTTTGTGGTTTTAACACAAACTGTTTTTCAAGATAGTGAGAGATACACAATGAAATCGATTGAAAAAAATGGTATGGGCGCTTATACTAATAGACGAATACGACCTGATTTAATGATCAGAAGACAGAACTTATGTTCTCTCATCAACAATCTCCTTATGGAGTTTCAAGTCGACAATGTGACTAAAAGAAAGACAGTCACATGTGTAAACAAGTCAAAACAAAAATGTGTCCACAGTCCTCTTGGTCTTATACTAGGAGACGAAGATGAAGGACTTTCAAGTAGTCTTAGGAGACATTGGAGACGTCATACACCATGGAAACAATCATGGATGAGAAGACAATGGATTTTTCTAAATGATCATAGAGAATCCTTGCTGGAATTATCAAGTATATCGATCTCAAGAAGGCAACAAGATCTAGAATCATTTCCAACAACATTAGATCTATTTTTCTTAATTAAAGTAATGTCAATGACATTTTGGAGTTTCAGCACCAAGCTGATAGCCAATAAAAAGTGTGTGAAGGGGGAGACTTAACATATTTTATATGTTGCCTATAAAACTAAATAACAACAGGGTCACTTCCACTCCTTCACTGAAATTGTATCAATTTCAGCTTTTTGCGTACAACGGTTTTATAGGAATGTTTCTGTATTTTGTAAACACTTTTTGATATCAATATAATTGATTTGTGGAAAAAAATTGATATTTTTTTCAAACTATTATTAAACAAATAAAAGTGAAAAGGATTTTTTTTTTCTTTAACCAAATAGGAGTGGAAAAAAGGAAATTAAAACAATAAAGTTCTCTATATAAATAAAATACTGTAAATAGGCAAAAGACGTCCAAACAAAACATTAAACTCATAGTACAATTGTTTCACTCTATCTCTTTGAACGACACAGTGGAGATTGACCGACAGAGAAGACTGGTCTTTCCTCGAGATTGCTACAGACGACCAAACCGTGGAGATTGCTACACGGTGTCTAATGGCAACACGTTGGGATCTGAATAAAGCCATCAATCTCTTATTTCTCATCAACCCAAGAAACCAAACATTGACAGTTGAACCTCCCTAACCCGATTATAGTTTGTCTTTCTTGTACCGTCCTCCTCAGAATCTGCTTGTCAATGGTTCGTTTTCTGACGCGAAAACAACTTCCTTTAGAGAGGATCTATGGTTGCTCGTTCACCTCCAATCCAAAACTAATGAGGGCGTTTCTAAAGCCATAGAGTCTATGTTCGTCTTATGGCAAGTCTATGATCACTGAAGGAAAAAAAAATCACTAGTTTGTACAAGATCCACTCTGATCTTCCTGTGGTGCTCCTCATCGATCCCATCACTGGCAGAAGATGAGTTCATGGAAGGGAGAGATTTCTCAAGGATTTGACGATGTAGATTGATGCTAGTCCTCATGAACAGAATGCTTTTACGGCAAGGAACCTACGCATAATAACAGATCAAGACATGGTTACTTTTTCGGACGATGATTTTAATGATTTTGATGAGTCAGCAGATGAAAAGACTTTAATCACATACAATACGGAGGTGAATGTTTCGTCTGATAACATCGTGGTTCCTTCTTGCGGGTAAGAATTTGATGAGATAATGACTGTTTCCGAACATGAAGAGGAAACTTGTTTGTCAAGCGACCTGTTTGAGTTCCCGGTTTTGACAGAAGAGCCTAAGAGAGACTGTGATCGAAGCATTGTCTGCAGTATCTGCATTCGGTTTTCAAAGGGGAGAAGAAAAGAGAGAAAGTTTCTTACGAGTGAACCGTTTCAGATTCTCTGGTCTTTTTGTTATTCTCACATGGAGGAATCAGAGAAAAGGGCGTTCAAGCTTGTGCAGACGATTCCGGGTGTTTTCAAGACTCTGGATTATAAAGCTAACGCCACGTTTGATCAATCTGGGATCGATAATTCAATTATTTCGGTTACTTGGGAGTGAAGATTATATTTCGACATGGTGTTATGAAGAAACCCTTATATTCTTTTTGTTAATTCTAACTTTTGTCTCGTCGTTAGTCAATTGGAATATCAAGTTCAAATATACAATTCTCACAACGCAGATCACACTTTCTAGTATTTTGTTCATATGGGAAATGTGATTACAAAAAGACCTGACATGCTGAAGAAGTTATACTCTGCAGATAATAATCTCCTAGTCAAAAATTGCAACTAATTTATAGGTTCTTCACGTCTCTTATTCAAACACTAGTGTCATGGACCGTGCGTTGCACGACCTAATTAAACATGGTGAATTTTAACATTAAAAAAAGAAATAAATAATATTTCTTTGTCTTTCTTCATCAAACTATCATCTTATCTTCTAATCTCATTCTCGTCTCATCGGCGCCGACCGACCTTAAGCTCTCCATCTTCAGCAGAGTTAAATCATCCACCGAGTGTTTCAATTTCAGCAAAGGTATTTGATTAAATAAATCCAAAGTTCATATTACAACTCCCAAAATTCCAGCAAAATTTTAATTGAGGTAAAAAGCATGAGCACGTATCCAGCCAGAGGTCGTACTGAAACGGAAAAAAATTAATCTATGCGGATGCTAATTACTAATTAGGTAAATATATCAATTTCTTCTTATCCTCAAATTCTTTAATTGAATGCTGTAGATTTGATGATTGTATGATAAAGCAATAATTTCTTTCATTTTCCTTTTCTTATTTTTCGATCTGAGAAGGAATTCCAGAACGCGTTTATAAGTCCAATTATTCTATGTTAAGCAAAGTTAACAACTTTCAACGTGAAGGTGATTCTGTTGCCATTCCTCATTAGTTGAAGGTATGGTTTCTTCTTATCTGTTTCTACCTGCTTAAAATCATCTCTTAACATGGATAAAATGTTTTTAAGAAAAAAAGACACGAATACAAAACGTTGCATTGTAGTAAGTTGACTGGTAAATAAAGAAAAAAAAACATAAACGATTTCAAGCTTGTTTGATTGACTAAACAACATAAGGGTTCTTGATAGTAGGAATTGAGATGTTAGATAGGGAGAACTGCAACTCAAGCTTTCAAGCACTCATCTGCACCTTAAGTGAAAAAATAAAAACTTATTAGAAAATTTTCAATAAGTACTATAAATACAAATAAAAGATACTTATAAGAACTAAGTAGTAATATTACAAATTGTTTTCTATCTAAGTGATGTAGGACATACCTCATATGTTTTGGAATATTTCTTTGTACAAAACGTTAGTTGTTGTGTTCCCCTTTCACCATTTTCATCAACAATAAGAATCTTCAAGTCCTTTCTACTCTTGACTTTTGACACTGCAACATACAATTGCCCATGTGTAAATACTGGTCTCGGCAAGTATATCCTGACTTGAGAGAGACTTTGTCCCTGACTCTTATTAATTGTCATCGCAAAGCAAGGAGCTATTGGGAACAGTCTTCGCTGAAGCCGGAAAGGCAATCTAGAATCTGTAGGCATTAAGAGCATTCATGGAAGATAGAATTTGTTGCCGATGTTATTCCCAGTGAGAAATTTTCCTTCAATGACATGTTTTCCAAGTTGAGTTATTTGCAGCCTGGTTCCATTACATAACCCGTATTGCTGGTCAATGTTTCGTAGCAACATAACAGGAACTCCCTTCTTCAATTTCAAAAGATGGTTTGGCAATCCAGAACACTTAATTGAATTAAGGTATTCTGTTGAGAGACCATCATCTCTCTTGTTGGAAGAATCTGAACTGCATATCTTATCTGAACTATAATATTGATGTGATTCCCCTGAAAGAAGATCCATCATGTAATTGTTTACCTCATCAACGACATCATTTTTAGGACATAGTATCGCACGTTCCTTGAAATAATCCCCATCATCAAGATTTTGAAGCAATGACGGATATGTGCTAAGTGCGATTGAATTAATTGGATCCAAAGAGTCTTTCAGAAGCATATCTTCAGGTATATCAATCACCGCTTCACTGTCGTTTGGCTCAGAAAGTTTACCATCTCCAAGTTTTAGTATCCACTCTGAAAACTCTTTGATGAGATCCACTTGTAATGGATCTGACTCCACAGTAAGTCTCATGTTTTTTGTTAATGTAAGAACTTGGCAAGAGTTCCACAAAGACGAAGAAGATAATGAAGCTTGAACAATCTGTTCTCTACTCCCCTTAGGTACCACTGGTAAAATCTGACGAAAATCACCTCCAAAGACAACAACTTTACCTCCAAAAGGTTTTTCAGGGTTCAAAATATCTCTTAAAGATCGATCTAAAGCTTCAAAACAATGTTTATGCATCATTGGTGCCTCATCCTAGATGATCAACTTAGCTTCTTCAATCAAAGCAGCAATATCGCTATCAGTAGAAAAGGTGCAAGTGGAATTCTCGTGTACCTGTATCGGTATTGTTAATCGAGAATGAGCTGTTCGACCACCTTCTAATAACAATGCCGCCATTGCACTGGATGAAACATTTAGGACAATCTCTCCTTTTGAACGAATGTATGTAGATAGGGTTTTCCATATAAACGTTTTTCCTGTGCATCCAAATCCGTAGACAAAGAAAAGACATACTCCTTTTGAATCCACTGCTATACGATCAAATATATTCTTCTGATCAAGGTTCAACAAAGGTAGCAAACGACGAAACTCCTTTTGACATGCATGTCTGTCGCAACATAGTTCATCACTTATGAGTTTATTGATTGCAGCTGGGATATTATTATTATCCGGAAATGGTAGTTCAGTGAAATTTCTTTGAGAACTTCCATTAGAGAGTAAAAGCCTTTCAATCTCAAACAAAGTTTGATTCTTGATTTGCTCATCAGACATAAGATAATCTGCAAGTTAAAATATAAAATATCAATTTCAGTTAAGCTTGTATAAAGTTGTGTATTATTATGCTTTAAAACTTATGAATATGTACCTGGTGTCCTACAGATTTTCCGCTGCATATATAAGATATCTTCGGAGAGTAAATGTCATGTTTCTAACCAAACATGGTTTGGTCTTGACAAACTTTCTGAAAGAAGAAGCATAACAAATAGTCTTCACATATAGTGTGCTGATCCCCATTGACTAGCTTCAGTTATTGCACCAATATACTCTGAGTCATCATCAAGAAGATTCAGAGCAAAACATGCTTCCTTGTAGGAAGGATATATGATTCCATCAACAATGCATAAATCATCAAAATTTGTAGCTCCCTTTGCTTTGTTTAAAATCATCCTCATGTAGAAAAATTTACCCGCAGCTGGAGTGAAATGATGTATTCTCACGAACGAAACTTTTCTTTTTCGGATTGTCCATTCCTTGTTTCTCTTTTTCCACACAAACCAAGAAGGAAATTGAGCGTAAGTGGGTTCTTTTGCGAATGCTAATTCCTCATCTTCCGAGCTGTTAATTTTCATCCACTCTAACAATTGCGAGGTTTGATTTCCTTCTTTGGTTAGGAAATCATCAACATCTTCATCCTCGTCGTAACATACAATATGCTCTCCTTCTAGATGAATATTCAGTCTTTGAATATGAACACTACTATAATGTATTTCAAATCCAAAAAAATCCTGCACGCAGCTTCACATGGTGCAATGAACCTATAAAGAAATTAGATAAATGTAAGAAAAACCTTTAAAAAACAAAAGACGTAGTATAAAGTCTTTAAAAATACTTCACCTGAAATCATAGAAACGCTTAATTTCATCTATAACTGGTTCTACAACCGGGTCTGAAGATCCATCATTTTCTATTTGGTTATGCAACTCAACATCATTTCTTGTTGGATTGTCCTTTGCTGTAGCTAAGACACGACCATTTCCCTTGTTGATGTATTTGAATAAATACTTTATTGCTTTTGTTTGGTTGCACCATTCAACATTGATGTGGCCTTGATACTTCAAGAGTAGATATGGGTTGTAAGGAACGACATATCGGTTGTCTAGCAAAGTTCCATTTTTTTCAACTGATCGACCATCATCTCTTCGCTTGTAAACTAGGAATCCATCTTTGTTGATGCAAGTGCTGCTGTTGAACTCTTTAGGAAACTTTTTCGTGCACTTTCCTTTATCCATACATGGTGAATGTGGATTTGCAACCCCACATAGTCCATGTATCATAAATTCTTTGACAACATTGTAGAGTGTTGGATTTGTTGCTTCGTCTGGAATTTCAGCAGAGACTATATTGTCAATGGCATCAGTTGTTGTAAGTTTTGATCCCTTCTGCAAAAATAGTAGAATATGGGCATGTGGCAGTCCTCTTTTCTGAAATTCTATTGGGTACAAAACTGTAAAAAAGATAGAAGGCAAAAAATTCAATACAATATATCTATACTTAAAGGCAATTATTCTAACAAAAACAAAAAGTGTTAGATATTTTTACTTGCTGTTGAAGGACCAAAAACATTATTTTTTTTTTATATCAACAATCAAATTGTCTAGCTTAATCTTAAAGATTCTAGACACAATATCAGCTCTGTCTGTTGATTGGTGACCTCGAGCTTGTAGGTATCTTGTAATTTCTGGCCATTTTGGATTGCAAATGAAAGTAATAAATAGATATGGATATCCAAAGTGCTGACAAACTGCCATTGCATCCATATATCTTTCTTGCGTACATCGTGCGCTGCCGATAAAAGTAGATGGTAGCACCATACGCCTACCAACCTTTGAGGTGTTCATGTTTCCTTTATCAGCAGCCGCCTCGACGTTTACGTATTTATCAACACGTAAAGCCTTTTGGTTGAGCTTCAAATATCCTATTATTTCGGTCTCTATCATCGTCAATCCATCTACCAGAAACTGCTGAAATAACTTGTGGGAGCTCATTAAAGTTGTGGGATGATTTGGACTTTCCATGAGCTTGTATGCAAAAAATTCCCTTATACAAACCCTGATACGTGGATTTGTGGATGTTGTTGTAGTCCTCTTGAGTTCTAGATCAATATGGTAACCATCTTCTCCAAAAGGAAACAAAAGTGGATATTGTAATGGAAGATATCCAGCGTGAAGTTCACTGATTCTTTTTAATTTCCCGTCAATTGTTTCCAAAACAATGTCTCTTGGCTCCATTTCTAGATCGAAATACCCAACATATAAGGCAGCAACTTCTGATGTAGTAGGAAAATTGTATGTTTTACCACTTTGAGCACCTGCAGTTCGCCTTGAAATCAACTTTAGCTGAACATTTGACGAAGTTGTGTCTTGAAAACGATCTTTTGTTATTCTCAGAATCTTCGAGTATGGATTTTACTCATTTAGCATGTTTTTGATATCTTCCACAATATCATCTCGTATGATTTTTGATTTTGGTAATTTACCTGTTATCTTTTCACTGCAAAAAATATATATGGGATTATTTTTTGATAAATTTAAGATGATAATACAAAAAATTATAACATTAAAAAGGTGATTCTCGTTCTGATTCTCGTTCTCAGTGTCTGTATATACAGTTGATTGTATTTAGGAGATTTTCATGGAGGAGGAAGTAAACTGCCAATCCGATTACAATTTTGACCATGAAGTCAGTAAACATTTGGTCAACGTCCTTTGTTCACTGATGTGTCAATTGTTCCACCCATGGATGTGAATGCGAACATTGAATTAATGGTTTTGTCTAATAGCATCGTGGTTCCTTCTTGCGGGTAAGAATTTGATGAATGAATGCAAACATTTGGTCCACGTCCTTTCGTCTGATAGCATCTTGGTTCCTTCTTGCGGGTAAGAATTTGATGAGATAATGACTGTTTCCGAATATGAAGAGGAAACTTGTTTGTCAAGCGACCTGTTTGAGTTCCCGGTTTTGACAGAAGAGCCTAAGAGAGACTGTGATTGAAGCGTTGTCTGCAGTATCTGCATTCGGTTTTCAAAGGGGAGAAAAAAGGAGAGAAAGTTTCTTAAGAGTGAACCGATTCAGATTCTCTGGTCTTTTTGTTATTCTCACATGGAGAAATCAGAGAAAAGGGCGTTCAAGCTTGTGCAGACGATTTCGGTGTTTTCAAGACTCTGGATTATAAAGCTAAAGCCACGTTTGATCAATCTGGGATCGATAATTCAATCATTTTGGTTACTTGGGAGTGAAGATTATATTTCGACATGGTGTTATGAAGAAACCCTTATATTCTTTTTGTTAATTCTAACTTTTGTCTCGTCGTTAGTCAATTGGAATATCAAGTTCAAATATACAATTCTCACAACACAAATCACTCTTTCTAGTATTTTAATCATATGGGAAATGTGATTACAAAGACCTGACATGCTGAAGAAGTTATACTCTACAGATAATAATCTCCTAGTCGAAAATTGCACAGAGCCGTAGGACAATGACATTAACTCTACCCCGATTATTATTACTTAACTATGGTAACTTTTCCAAGAGGCCTGCTATCTTCTCTTGGAGGGTGTTGAGCTCCATTTGTATCATTACCCTCCCCTTTGAAATTTACCTTGTCCTCAAGGTTGAAGAGTGGAAACTGCCCCTTAATTGTACTGACCCATTCCTATGAACTTTCAAAATCCGGCAATCCCTTCTATTTGATCATAACTTCAGCTTGTCTAGAATGTGGGTTCTTGCGTGTACCTAACACCATTTCGGGCTCTGTCTCAAGAACCCCTTCCTATGTCAACTGTGTGGGAATGGACGATGTAACCATCTGATCCTCGACTGCCTTCTTCAGTTGAGATATGTGGAATGTGGGGTGTATCTTGCCTCTGGTGGTAATTTGAGACGATATGCAACATCTCCAACCCGTGCTTCTACCCGGTACATTCCATAGAAACGAGCAGCCAATTTCTCATTTGGTCTAATGGCTAAGGAACGACGACGAAAAGGACGCATTTTGAGATAAACCTGGTCCCCCACCTGAAACTCAACCTCCCTGCGATGAGCATCCGCTTGTTTCTTCATCCGCTGCTAAGCGTTGTGCAAATGTTCTCTGATCAACCCCAATGCGGCGTCTCTCTCCTGCATCTGTTTATCCAAATCAGCATTGGAGGTAGAGCCATTCTCGTACTTGAACAGTGTAGGAGGTTCTCTGCCATACAACACCTGGAATGGTGTCGTCTTGAGAGCGGAGTGGAAGGAGGTGTTGTAACACCACTCTGCCCAAGGCAGAAACTTAGCCCAGGTTCGTGGTTGCTTGCCAGCCAAACACCAAAGATAAGTCTCCAGGCTTCTGTTAGTGGCCTTCGTTTGGCCGTCGGTCTGTGGATGATAGGCGGTACTGAAGCAGAGATTCGTTCCTGACAATCTGAACAACTCTCTCCAGAACTAACTAGTGAAAACCCTGTCTCGGTGAAACTTGCTTTCTTGTGTGATGATGATGGAAGATATGATATGATGATGAATAAAGAGATGGATGCAAGGTGTTTCAATTACCCTTATGTAGTTGTAGCATAAAGGATGTCAAACCATAATGAGTGTGATGCAAGCAATCAGGATGTGAATACTCAACTAAGTCAAGCAAAATATAAAGGATGTTTGTCACTAACAACCTAATGATGATAATGAAATGCAGAATGTTAAGCTACTAAAACAAGATGCTAGATGCAAAGTAAACAGAATGATCAAAGCAGTAATAGAATGAAACAGGAACAGGAACATAAATTATACTAATGCTAAACAAGTAATGCCACAAGATTAAACAGAAACTAAATGAATGCAACAGGAAATGCAACTAGAATGAGACAGGGAATGAAACAGAAAGATGCAGAACATAAAACATGAACTCTGGAATGAGCTCGAGCAAGCACTCGATCGGATGCTCGATCAAGTGGATGGTCGAGTTGATGAGCGAATGTCAGAAACAGAGCTGATATTGAAACAGAGCAAGCATCAATCAATTAACAGGATTTAAAACAGGGAAATCGATAAACAAAGAAAGGTCTTAAGGATGTATTCATGGGATGGACTCAAGCTATGGCTATCTAAATTGGCCAATAAACCTCAATCAGCAATGAGCTATCTCTAGACAATGATCTTCTAATACATGTTAATCCATTCTCATGACAATAACAATCAATCCAAGATACTTCTTAGACCTAGCTCTCACTAGCTATTACATATCAAAGCAGGCATTAAACAACCAGATCATTAATGTCAAAAATCAACAAAACATCTAATCTCTTAGCATGCTTCATGATAATCTCTAGTATTAGCCTTATCTAACAACTTAGACACTGGTGTGATGCTAAGAAGCTTAAGATCTACCCTTACCCTCTCAGTATAAGAATAGCATAGAGCATATCTAACCCAGAAGAGATATTAAGCAATCAATCTTGACCAATCCAAACAACCATTACCTTTATCCACCCTAATCCATCCTCAAAATCCTAAGCCACTACTCACAATCACAAAACATGATGAACAAATTCATAAACCCAGAAATCAATGAAACTTGCATGATTAGAAAGATGAGATGAAGATCTACACTATTGAAGAAGAAATCAAACTCAAATTCTTAATACTTTGAAAGTTATGGAACCAACAAGTATCAAAGACTTCTTAAAAATAAGCAAAAGTGGCTAAAAGATCTAAGCAATAAAAAGCAAAAAGGAATAATTCCCAAAAAGGTAAATACTAGGTCTAGAATTGTACTCTAAAAAGTTTCTCCCTTTTGTGGCTGCAGGGTACAAGGCCTTTTATAGGAAAAGGAAGGGAAGCCCTAGAAATGCTAAAAGACAAAATAGGTGGGCGGCTCGGTCAACTCGACCAGGTGCTTGGTCGAGTGCTGGTCGAGTGGCCTCTTCTTCTGCTTCTCCCATCCGGTCGAGTCTTTCTCCACACTCGGTCGAGTGTCTGGTCGAGTGGGTGGTCGAGTGGACTTCCGGACCTTGATTCTTCAGCTCCAAACCCCTTGTTTTCTTCTCTTGACAGCTCCAATCTTCCTCACCATCACTTCCATGCTCCTTAGAATCCAAAATCACATGTTTATGCAAGAAACTATGCAAATGCAATGCAAATCTACTCGAATGCATAAACAGTTCTAAAGCTACACATTAATAGAAAAATGAGATAGAAAATCATGCAAAAGATGTGAATATGCTAAGGGGAAACAAGGTAAAATATATGAATATCACTCGGTCGGATATGATGAACCCGGGAAACCCATGTAACCGCATAACCTCTTGAATGAACAGGTTTTCCACCTCCGTGGCTGTGAATGGGTGTTTTATCAGCAGGAAATGGGCATAGTTGGACAGCCTATCCACCACCACCAGCACTGCGTTGTGCCCAACTGATTTTGGCAACCCTTCGACAAAATCCAGTGATATGTTTTCCCACACTCTTTCTTGAACATGCAAAGGTTGTAGCAGTCCGCCAGGGGAGAGCGTCGAATACTTGTAACGTTGACATACTTGACAAGCTGCTACATGACGCCTAATATCCGTCATCATTCCCTCCCAGAAGAATAGTTCACCAATCCTTTTTTGAGTCTTCAGAACTCCCCCATGGCCTCCAAATTTGCCTTCATGGAACTCTCGCATGAGCAAACCCGTAATAGCTGAGTCTTTAGGAATCATGAGTTTACCCTGTCTCAGCAGACGTCCCTGGACCAATGAGTAGTCAGGGTAGGAACCCCCATTAGCACACAGGTCACTAATAATCTTCTGGAGGTCCTTGTCCACCTCGGAGCAAATTTCCTCTAACTAGACCGCTGTAGGAACAAAAAGAGCAAAGAGTGTCGGGACGACTTCTTTGCATGACAAGGCATCTACGGCTTTGTTCTCGAGGCCTGTTTTGTAGTGGATATCAAATTCGAACCATAGTATCTTAGTGAGCCACCGCTGGTACTCCAAGTTGATTTCCCTCTGCTCCAATAAGAACTTAAGGCTCTTCTGATCAGTCCTTACCAGAAATTTCCTTCCCAGCAAGTAGTGGCGCCATTTTTGTATGGCCAAGACTATAGCCATGAGTTCTCTCTCATATACCAACTTGAGCTTCTGTCTTTCCGTCAGGGAGTAGCTGTAATATGCTATCAGCCTTTCTTTCTGCATCAACACTGCCCCTAGACTTATCCCTGAAGCATCAGACTCCACCACAAAGAGTTCTGAAAAGTTTGGTAAGGCCAGAACCGGAACTGTTGTCATGGCTACCTTTAGCGTTTTGAACGCTTCGTCCGCCTTGTCTCCCCATTCAAACTGATCCTTTTTGAGCAATGTGGTCAGAGGACGTGCGATCACCCCATAGTTCTGCACAAACTTGCGGTAGTACCCCGTAAGTCCTAAGAATCCCCGCAAGGCTTTGATGTTCGTTGGTGTCTCCCATTCCACCATCACGCTAATTTTGCTAGGGTCCGCTGCAACTCCCTCGGGGGTGATAACATTCCCCAATTACTCGATTTGATCACTTCCAAACTGACACTTCTTGTGGTTTGCATATAAGCTGTACTTGTGTAGCATTTGGAGGACTTCCTTGAGATGTTCTTTATGTTCCACAAGGGATTTGATGTAGAAAAGAATGTCATCAAAAAACACGAGCACAAACCATCGCATGAATGGACGGAAGATATCGTTCATCAATGACTGAAAAGTGGCGGGAGCGTTTGTCAGCCCAAATGGCATTACGAAAAACTCGACATGTCCATCATGTGATCGGAATGCGGTCTTTGGTATGTCCTCTGATCTCACCCTGATCTGATGATAACCAGAGCGAAGGTCCAACTTCGAGAACACCCTTGCACCGTGGAGTTCATCTAGGAGCTGGTCGATCATCGAGATAGGGTAGCTGTCCAGAACTGTGGCTTTATTCAAGGCATGATAGTCCACATAGAACCTCCAGCTACCGTATTTCTTCTTCACCAACAAGACAGGACTGGAGAAAGGGCTTCCACTTTCTCTGATAATTCCCGCGGCCAACATGACAGCGATCTGTCTCTCTATCTCTTCTTTTTGTGCCTCAGGGTACCTGAACAGCCTTACACTGACTGGTTCCGCTCCCGGTTTCAAAATGATGGTGTGTTCCTTCTCTCGGGATGGAGGTAACCCTTGGGGTTCAGCAAATATCTGAGCAAAGTCCTCCAGCAAGGATTGGAGTTCAGCTGGTGTAACCGTTTCTCCCTTTTGCAACTCCGTGTGTAAGCTCCCATAGTCCACCCACACGCCTTCACCTTCCTCTCTTACTGCTTTCCACAGGGCCTTGAGTGAGACAGCCGAGTTCCTCAAGTTGTGGTCACCACGGAACGTCACCCACTCCTGGCCGACCATGAAACCCAACCTTTGTTCCTTCCAGTTCACCTACGTGTCCCCGAGAGTTTCCAGCCACTGCATCCCCAGGATAACGTTTGCTTCTTCCAGTTCCAACGGTAAGAAACGGGTGACTAAAGTGTACCCCAGAAGCTTAAGAGTAACCTTTTGGCATACACCTTCTCATCTCACCAGCAACCCAGTTCCCATACGCACCCTATAACTAACCGTTCCCTTCGTAGTGATTCCAAACCGGTGAGCCATGGAACGCGACAAGAAGTTGTGAGTTGCCCTACTGTCAATCATTACCACGACATTCTCCCCTAACACCGTACCTCTTATCTTGATGGTTCGAGGTGAAGAGATACCCGCCGCAAATCGCATCGAGAACGTCGCGAACTTCGGAACTACCACCTCTTCCTCCACACACTCTCCGTCTTTCTCCATCTCGGTTTCCTCCTCTTCATCGGGAGCAACCACCAGTACTTGCAACTCCTTAAGGCGACATCGATGGCCCGCGTGGTAACGTTCATCGCATCGGAAGCACAACCCCTTAGATCGACGTTCATTTGCCTCTGCATCGGTTAGCTGTCTGAAGGGTTGTCGGCGATTTGCGGGAGTCTTAGTCTGAGGATTTAGGTTTTTCTCACTCGCAGCACGATACTGCGTTGTTTTCGTCTCAGAAGCAGCCAAAGTTTTATTACTAGACACAACTGACCCCGACCCCACAAGTTGGGACCCACATGTCGAGAATCTGTCCCATGTGGCTCGTGTCGTCTCTTTGCTTGTACTTTCCCACCCCAACGACGACGGAGATCCTTCTTCACCGTCCCAATCCTCCACCATCCTTGATAGGCTCATCATTTTTTTCAGGGTTCTCGGTTCAAACATCTTCACCCCTTTCCGAACCTTAGGCTTCAACCCAATCATGAATGCCATCTCAAGGACTCGTTCTGATACTTCAGGAGCGTTGGAAGCCTAAGCAATGAAGTCTTTGCAGTATTTTCCCGCCGACTCGTCCTGTCGGAGCAGCAATAGACGTTCTCCGGCGGTCAAGTCATGTGCTGGGGCAAAGTCCTCCAACACGCGTTTCCTCAGCTGTTCCCAGTTGAGGAAGGGGTTACGGTCCCTTTCCCAGCGGTACCAGGAGAGCGCGTCACCGGAGAAGCACACCCAAACTGCCCGCAGCTTCTCCTCTTCCGTGAAATCACGCAGTTCAAAGTATTGCTCCACCCGGAGAACCCAACTCTCTGCATCTTCACCATCGAACAGAGGAAGTTTGATTCTCTGATTGAACGGCTCCCATTCTTCCGGTAACGGATCCCTTCTCTGTGTCTCGCTAGTCACCGGTGTCGGACTCTGCAGGTTTTGTGGGTGAGACTCGTCACCTTCTTGTCCTTCCACGCCGGAGATTTGAGTGTCATCCCCCCCTTTCCGGGTAGGATCCCAAGTATGCTGGTCCTCTTCCATCATTCTCCTCTCCAATTGCTCCAGAACATCCAACTTCCCCATCTGCCTTTCCAAGATGTCTAGCTTCCCTAGTTGTTTCTTCATGGCGCTGACGTCAGACTCGAGGCTGGAAAGTTGTTGAACTTCTTTCTGTATGTTTTCCATCACCTTCTATAACTCTTCAACCTTCTTGAGTGCCATTGTGTTGAGTAGTGCCCAAGATAGACGGCTCTGATACCAATTTGATACGTTTAGGATGTGAACTTAGAGTAAAGCCAAAGATAAAGACAAATGCTCTTTTATTATAAGACAAATTGTGACAAGTTGAGAGAATTGTTTGGAGTCTCTCCCCTCCCCTTACAAAAGTGATATGATATTCGATAACAACTCTCTTGCCCCTCCTGCCATATAAGTACTACTACCAAACCTTACTGATCCTTTGTCTCTACACCAAAGAGCCGTTGAGGCCACAGAGCCATAGGACAATGACATTAACTCTACCCCGATTATTATTACTTAACTATGGTAACTTTTCCAAGAGACCTGCTATCTTCTCTTGGACCTACTGGATCCTCTCAAGTGGACTCTAGCCACTTGGGCTTCTCTTTCTCCTTTAGTAATAGTAGAGAATAGGAGGGTGTTGAGCTCCATATGTATCAAGTTATACTGTGCAGATAATAATCTCCTAGTCGAAAATTGCAACTAATTTATAGGTTCTTCACGTCTCTTATTCAAACATTAGCGAATCCTGTGATAAATTCAATTTGGAGAGAAGCTTTTGACTTTAATGACTTTGGTTTACTGTTTACAGTGACGAAACATTAGCTATCGTTTTCACATAAATGCATAAATCATTAACTTGGTGCATAAATCATTAGCTATCGTTCTCAATGAATCACATAACTTAAATTGTTTGTTACAATGGCTCAAAAGTACGACGGATTACGGATTTCGAGTGGTTAGTTTCTGCATTTTGGATTTGATTTCACTGTGAAAAGACACAATAGATTTGTGCCTGGTAGCGAAAGCAGTGCTGATTTGCTTAATCTCTTCCTCCATCTCTTTCCTCCGCTTCACTTCCACATTAAGATCTCTTAAAACATTCTCTTTATCACTTGCAGTCACACTCAATCTCTGAGTTGACTGAGAGAGTTTTCTATCTAAAGAATCTCTATCTTCCTTCAGCAACTGTACCTCTTTTAACAGCTTCTCATGGCTTTCTCTTGAAGCTTTTAGAAGCTGTTTATCCAAACACAACTCTTTCTCTACCTTGTTACATCTTTCCTTGATGATGCTGAGCTCATACTTCAGTTTCTCTTCTTCCAAAGCACCTGTTTCTTGTCCCTTTAAAATCACATTCAAAACCTGTCTTAGAGAAAGGAGAAATAGTAGCCTGACCACAACATCTAACTAACCAAACATGAATCAGTTCCTGCATGTCTGGCAACATTGTATAAGAAAGAATGTGTTTTGCTCAAATGAGGCACTCAATCTTGCATGTCTGGTTGGACTATTAACTTCTTATATGACTATAGTATACTGTAAAACGGTGAGGACTTGGTTTGATGAGAGTTTTTATGCCGAAGACAAAGGGAAAGGAAAAACTTATAGATCCACATGGATTCAAAGCTTTGGCTTAGTATGCAACACAAAATTCTTGCAATAGACTACTAGGAAAAAAATGTAAAAAGAACGCCATTTATTAGATTTATTTGCCGTTCAACATATGCAGATGTGTCACTGGACTAAACTCCTAAATAGAGAGACAAAGTACCCAAGCAAAACTATTGAAAAGATAAGTAAAATAGATCCATATCTTGACGATTGTGACAAGGAAGCTACCTTGTTGTGGGAGTTCAGGAATTCATCTTTTGCTTGTGCGTCTGACAACAACGACGTGGTTGTGTTCTTTAGACTCACACGAAGTGTTTCCCATTGGTCAGATAAAGGATGATCGATGCTACTGCCCGTTTTCTGACCATCCATTATCATTGAAAATTGTGCTTCTAGAGTCGACAGAAGGCTTGTTGTGATTTCAGTTGTACCAAAGAGCAGCTTTACTGTTGGAGATTCCTTGTCAGCGATTAAGTTCTAAGAAATTGCAAGAGAAAACACTTGTGAACTCCTCTATTTATTAATTATCTCAAAAATAAAATCAAAGAAAAAGTAAGCTGTTTACCTGCATTGTGACTATAACATCCTTGTAGACATCCTTGCAATTAGCAAATGACTTAGATAACTTATTTGGAATTTCCTTGATGGGAAGAGTTTCTTGTTTGAGCTCAGTCATCTCTTCCATCAGTTTGTTGTTCAGAAGTACTTGTTCGTTGAATTTTACCTGAGAGTACATAATTGATGCATAAATAACCATTATAACCCACAGTCAGTTGGCATCCAGCATAACAAATGCAGTTTCAAATATAAGAACTAAAAAGTAAATTTAGCTGCAAAGAAGTGATTTATTTTCTCTTAATTCCAGGAAATCTTGATAACTAGTTCAATCTTGATGAATCGAAATAGCATCTTCATTTGAACAACCAACAAAACCAATAAAGACTAACCTGAAGACCCTCCTTCTCATTGTTCAGCAACTCAATCTGACTTTTGAGATCTTCCACCTCTTTGTAGTTTTCACGCGAGCATTCCTAAATGAAAATTAACAAATAATTATGGCCACCTTAGGCACATGTTTTAAGTGCTAAAATCCTCACCAAACTATTGTTGAAAACTATGCAAGCGGCATATATTTGGATAATCTCTAGGTATTCTTAATTCATATGAAGTTTTAAAAATCAGTAATTCTCAAGATACATGAGCCAGCTTCTGATAAAACAGAGCATTTGAATGCAAGATGATATGAAAAGGAAAACAAATAAGGAGACTACCCAAAAGAAAAGGCGATAAAGAGTTGATTTGATTATATATGCATCTAGAATCTCTATTCAATGTAATTCTGTGAGCTTTCATGCATAAAAATAATCTTCATTATTGGTAGATAATAGGAGTCAAGTAAATGTATATACTCACCGTGGTTGTTGTAGTTAATGGAGTGGGTTGACATTTAACCGCAGGTGTGAATTGACATTTAATTGCAGGTGTAAACTGGAGTTTATCAAGGTCTGCAACAAAACCCTTGTTTAGTTTCATCCAAGTGTCTTCATCGGCCACATCCCCCAGGGAATTAACCATCGGACTAAAATCAGATAGTCCTGAATAATTATTTGACCGAGAAACCACAAAGGAACGGGAAGCTGATTTAAAGCACGGAGTCCCAGGAACATCACTGCTATCATTGATATTATTGCGCCCATCTGGAGTTTTTCTTAAACTGATAAAGTCCTGCACAAAGATGTTACGTTAACAAAATTTTACATAACCATGAACTTGAGTCCACCACTTAAGCTTAAGAGTAGTAATTACTAGTCTAACAAAAACAAAGAGTGTTACAAGTTTGCTATCTTTGATTATTTCCACAACATATTATAACTTAAATTTGATGCCTATTTTTCTTTTTGAAGTTATGTTTGCTTCAGCAAAATGTCTGGATGTAATGATTGAGGAATATCACGCAGAAGTAATCTACTTAAGTCTTATATCTTATAAAAATCTAGGAACAGCAGGATATCGCCTAAGCCAATGAATGCATCCGTACCTCTGACTGGTTCCTCTTGAAGTCTGAATTAGTGACAAGATTGTTTAGGTTCTCAATTTTCATTTGTTGCTCCTTGATGCATTGTTCCTGCTCCTTCTGCTTCCTTCTCTCTTCTTCCAGTTGAGTTTTTAGCCTTTCACATTCTAACTCATACTGGAAAACAAACAAAAGGGTAGCTGTTTTGTAAAATTTGTCCGCTCAGTATTGTACTCAATGCATAAACTAGAAAAAAGCGCAAAAAACTACCTTAAGCATCTGATTGCTTAGCTTTAAGATCTCTTGCTCCAACACTTCGGCATGCGATCCCTACAAACACTACCAATGTTGGTATCGTCCCCTTTCTAAGATGTAATTGAAATAAAACTATGACTATACCTGAAGCTTCATTCGCAGCTCTTCTATCTCTAATTTTTGGCGCTTCAATAAAGCGGCATCAGTCAAGATCTGAAGCATTGAAACACTCTCAGATTATATTCCGATTAAGAGGAAAAAAACCAGCAAATATGAAACTGTAGCCAATGATCCTTTTTGAAGGGAAGAAATAACAAGAAAGAAGTTTCAATGCTTTAAAATTCAAATGGAGACCTCATTCACTTGGGCACAGTTGGTGATGCGCTTGGCTCTGCTTGCAAATTGGAGAGTTCCTTTTGATTCCTCAATATGATGCTACACAAGTCATCATGATTAGTCAACTGCCTATTCTTGCGCTTTGGATGATTACTCAAGGCCAAGACAATGCAAAACATGACCAAATAAGTAACTTATTTTACCTCTTCTGGCGCGATAGTGCATATAATGCAGGTCTTTGCATTACCACCAAGTGCAGGCTGAAGAATTCGAGTCAGCTTACTATCTCGGTACGGAATATGTGCCCTATTATCAAGAATGTAAAAAATGAGCTGCGGTGAGCTATATTGTTGCTACGTTTAAACCAAATAAAGGGTAAGAAAGTACCTTAACTTTGCACTGTCACTTAGTTTATTGATGACATTACCAAGAATCATTAAGCTCTTATTAATGTACTTCCCTTCCGTCAAGCGTACTCCACCAGCACCAGTTTTAGCAATTCGCTCAGATCCAGCCAAGTCAACCAAATTCTAGTTCCATTAAAAGATCACCCATAAGAAAACAGCTTGACATAATCTAACTTTCACAAGAAAGTTTTGAAAGATGTTAACTGCGCTGAAAACTTTCACTCACCAAGACTGAGACACGGATAGCATCTGAAGAATTATTATCTTTTCCCCTGCTCTCAATCACCTATCACACAGAGAGATTTTATAAGATAAAATACTTGAAAAGTGTCAAAGGTTCCGTTGATAGCTTCTGAACCATACCATTCTGAAGATGGTGTGAGACCTGCTACTGTGAACATTCATGTTTGTCTCGCCAAAATGCCTATTAACTGTTAATTGAAAACGACCATGTCAATACACACCTTAGGCACAATCAAAATGCAAGAAAAGAAAATATATGGGTTAAAAACCTTCTCCAGAATCTATAAGCTTTAGAATCTGTTCAGCGTCACTAACAATTTCTTCCTTAAGACCAGCAACAAATACTCCACGCTGCACATCAAAAGAAGCAAGTGGGTTTAACTACTCTTAGAACAAACTAATGGAGAAGAAATCACTTTTGTAAATGATCCAACCAAACCTCCAAATGTTCATGAATCTGCAGTCTCTGATTCTCAACAGCTAAAAGATCATTAATTTCTTCATTGTAAATCTCCATGTACGAAACCCGGATGAGAAACTCACGATCAGATATCTAAAAAACGAAGAAACATGGAAACACACAAATCAAAAAGCTGTACTCTTTTTCTTACTTCACAGATCATTGAATAATTCTGAGCACAACTATAATACCATATGTATTCTTTCAAACACATCTCTGACAGATCTTCGAATAATTCCTGGATCAGTTTCAGAACCCGTCATTGTAAACGTCTTCCCACTACTAGTTTGCCCATAAGCAAATGCAGTACCTAACAAAATCACAGTAACTCAATACATCAAAAACTATGGATAAATACAAAATTAACCTCACGAACTCGCTCAAGTTTCAAATTTTCGATTTGGATCAGATTAGATTACCATTAAAACCCTCAACGGCGGCATGAATGATATCCTTAGTAAGAAGTTCGTAGACGCTAGCATTCGTGGAACTTTCGTCGAACACATGATCTGCACAATAGATAAACGAAACAACACCACAATTTATAAAAAGGAAGAAACTTTCGATATCACTCAGATCTATAGAAATCTAAAAACCCAGAACTGATTGAGAAGAAAGGGAAAGAGATGAATTTACCGAAAGCGTAAGAAGCGGTTGTGATTGGAGTGTCGAGTGACTTGTGAAGAGAGATCCGATTATCTTCAACTTTCCAGAGTGAAGATCCAGTTTCCGGCGATAGTTCCGGCGCCGGTGGTCTCACCCTGACTGCTACACAGATCTTTTCCATATTTGAAAGTGCCGTTTGAATTTGAAAATCTCAAGAGGGTTGAATAAAGAGAGAGAGAGAGAGTCCCTAACGAGAGCCCTTAAAAGCATTTTCGATGTAGCGTAAAATACAATAATACCCTTCTCGTTTCTTTGGTATTCACTATTCAGTCAATTTGAGAGATGCCCGGGTTTTATACTACTATACCGAATATCAAACCAAATCAAATTTTGCTTGAAAATCTCAACACGTTGAATAGAGAGAGAGAGAGAGAGAGCGACCCTAGAAAAACAAAGAGTCCTTAAAAGTTAAAAGCATTTTGAATGTAACTTGAAACTACAATAATACCCTTCTTGTTTCTTTGGTATATTATATTCAGTCAATTTGAGAGATGGTTTAATACTATTATACCGAATATCAAACCAAAAACCAAAACCAAATCAACATTTGTAAACGGAAATTATGGCTGCAAATTGTTGCTTAAAATTGAAAGAGTTTGAAAACCCATTCATCTCCAAAATAGTGGTTGAACAAGTTGAACATTTTTGTCATATGATTAGTTTATTTTCAATTTTTAGGTTATATGGATTGAATAGTTTTTTTCAACTTCTTCAACCTTTTCAATTGTGTAACCATTTGCACCCTATGTATATAATTTTTTGGGTCGGAAGTTGGAACCGAAGTCTACACTAGTATTTTTGAAGTTTATTTTAGAAATAAATTTTCATTATTAAAAGAATTACAATGTAATAGATACCAATATTGTATAGCACGGAGAAATGTTTACGTAAACTTTACTATAATTTGTTAGTTATAAAATAATAGTAGAAGTTTTATTTAATTTACTCTATACATTTTATAATCTTTTATATTTAATTTACTTAGTTTCATACTCTAACTTCAATTCATTACATAATACAATGTTCAAATCCTTGAATTATATAAATTTGATAAAATCTATAAAATAAAACAAAACTCATATTGAAGCGGTCGTGTTTAGAAATATCGATTTAACTTTTTGATTTTTTAGTTGTATATATTATACTGAATAAAATCTAACATTTTTTATTTCTTAGATTCTAATAAGATATCACTGCATCGATGTACATTGAAAAAAATATTTCATAAAGTAGATATAATATTTTATATTTTTAAAATATAAATAATGTTGTATACTAGTTTTAAACATTAAAATATATCTATCATTATTAAACGATTTAGGAATGCAAATATCTTAGAGGGGTTATTAGTTATATGATTTTAATGGATTTGGAAATCCAAACAAAAATCATGTGTTATTCAACCATTGATTTTAAAAGGAAAAATGATTGCCAGCTACGTCAAGTATAGGCCAACACATGACCACACATACAAACAATATAAATGTTTTGCTAGCTACACGAACTATAGTCATTACATAAGGACATGCATAGACAAACATGAACTATGTGTACAACCCCATAACCATCTAATTCCGATGATTTGTTTGCCGGAATCCGGTGTTGATCGGTATTGACCAGCGTTGACCAATGTGACCGGTATTGACCAATGTTGACAAAAAGAAAAAATTTATTTAATTTTTATAAACAACAAAAGTTAAAAAAAAAATACATAACTTTACTAAAAGATTATATAATAAATGTTTATACAAAATAATACAACAAATATACATTTTCCTTTTATAAATTCAAAAGTTGGTTTTTAATTTTATACCATATCATTTGTATACCCTATTATATTTTATTATGTAGCACTCTATTAAACATTTTTGTATAAAAAATAATGGTAAATCAAAGTTTAAATATATAGCAAGATGCAATATACTAAAAAAAAACAATATAACAAATTAGACTCAAATATAAAAAATCTATGAACATTTTTAAGCCAAAAGATTTTAAGAAAAGATTATATATCTCATCATTTGTTATATACCATATTATATTTATTATATAAAAAAGGAAATTTTTGTATATAATAAAATTTTACTACAAAATCTTATAACAAATATAATATGGTATATAACAAATATACATTTCCCTTTTGTATATAAAAAAAATTATATGGTATAAAATTAAAAAATAACTTTTGAATTTACAAAAGGAAAATGTATATTTGTTATACTATTTTGTAGTAAAATTTTATTATATAATCTTTTAGTAAAGTCATGTAATTATTTTGTTAATTTTTGTTGTTTATGAAAAAAAAGTTTGGTCAACGCCGGTCAACATTGGTCAATACCGGTCAACACCGGATTCCGGCAAAGAAGATATCATAATTAGATGGTTATGGTGTTGTAAACATAACTCATGTTTGTTTATGCATGTCCGTATGTAATGACAATAGTTCCTGTAGTTAATAAAAGATTTATATTATTTGTATGTGTGACGATGTATTGGCCTATACTTGGCATAGCTAGGAATCATTTTTCCATTTTAAAATACTTATCAAAGTTATGTGATAATGGTTCTATGATTTACAAATACTTGTTAAAATTCCATGTTGTTCATTTAATGATTTGTTTCTTGGATTTCAAAATCCATATTATGTTTTTAATGGATTTGAATAGATTTGAAAATTGTAAAATAGAATGATTCAAATCCAAGGATAAAACATGTTATTTTAAAATCCATGTGTTTTGATTTTCATAATTTATAATTCTATATGGATTTAGAAATCACTTCTTCAATAACATCCCCTTAGTTTCATAAATAAATTAGTTTTATAATTGTTCTAGATAGTTTATTTTTGTTTCCTAAGATTTCTGAAATAATAAATGATCAAAGGTCAATTAATAACCTAATGTGTACTCAACCACGATCTAGTGGTATTGTTGTAACACTTCAGGATCGAATCCTCAAAGACCAAAAAATTACACTATAAAATTATGTAGATTAAATATAGCTAAGACAATGGAAAAGTTTGTGAATCAAGTAACTATCTAAAAACGGAAAGTAAACAAGTGGTTTTAAGGCAATAGAGAAATATTGGGCGCAGGAAATCTTTAGGGTTTATGATCACGAATTTAGATGATTAGAAAGGGATGCATTAGACACCGTTCTAGAACTCAAATTACGGCTGTAAAGTTAACTCACTCACGCAGTGTTAACTATCTAAGCAATGAATTTACTAAACCCTAAACTCTCGTTTGAATCTAGCAAACCAAGCAAGCATTAACAAGTTCGGGTTTGATTAGTTCACAAGGTGCCTTAACTTCAACTCTCATTGGCTAAGGATCACCTTGCTCACCTATGTTCTTTTCCAGCAACTCAACAACACTTTTGGTGCCCCGATGAATTAAACCTAAGATCTTAATCTAGGTGATCAATCTAGCTTAAGCATTAAGAACAAGAATAGATGAAGAACAATAAGATCAATCCCTAATCAAACAAACCTAGCATCAATTAATCATAGAAACCCTTCTGAAACCCTAAACCCAATTGAAAAACTACTCAAACATGGAGAAATAGAACAGCAAATCAATGATGAATAAAACATAATTGCATTGCAAAGAATAGAAAATAGGGTTTAGAAATCTTCTCCAAAGTGTCAAGAAGGATTAAAGATCTTCTCCCTTTAGCTCTCAATACAGAATAGTCTTAGAAAATAAAGCTTATGTCTCTGGAGGCAGGGCCTCTAACTTAAATATCAAAATAAAACACTAAAAGTCGTTTTAAAAAAAACGAAAAAGGAAAACTTGAGTCGGGGACGGGATCAGTCGATCCCAAGCGAGATAGGTCGATCCTGTGTCTTTTCCTCCGCTTGTTCCATCTGCTTGCTAGTCCGATCAGTCTTTACCAAATTGGCTCCAGATGCATGTTTTCATCCCCAAAACACTCACTTTCCTTCTTAAGTAACCTAAGACCTGCACATACTCACAAAAGACTAAAAAGACTCTAAAAGCATAGTTTGACTCAATAAAAAACTCAAAACAAATGTAAAAACTATGGTTAAACCTTATAAAATACAGACACACCAATAAATGGAATCTATTAAATAATTTTATTAAATAATTTCAAAATATTATTTTATTATTTTATAAACCAATATAAGCTATTCTTTTGTTAGTTATTAAAATAATTAAAATGAAATGGTATTTTTTGTAATATGCCACATGATCATAGGGTTAAACTTCTAAAAACATTGCTTAGATAAGTATATAGAGATACTATTGCTATATTCATATCCAAACAATGAATTATATCTATCCATATAACCAAACACAAATATTTTTTAAAAAAACATTAATTAGAAAACTTAAAATATCCATTTAGTGTTCCACAATTAATAATAAAATTATTTAGAAGATTTTGTTATATTTACAGTTATGATACTTTTATCATCTTTGTTTTTTTTAATTGCTTTAAATCATCACAAAATACATAAAGGTAAAAAAACTACTTTTTCTTGTGCAGTATATGTTGTGATACAATTTTTAAAAATGGATATATATTATTCAAATGATGAAAGGAAATATGTGTTCAATATCCCACTTCGCTTAAAAATTTTAGACAACGATTCAAACTAATATTAAAAATAAGAAAAAACTGAATCTGAATCGGAGCGAGTAGGAAACTTAACTTAATAAACATCCAAATTAAAAAGAAATATCAAATTAAATTTATGATATAATATTATTAAAAAATAAAAATTAGAATATTCAGAATATTCAAACTTATAAAAATTTAAAATATCATAAGACGGTGTTATATTGTGTGAGGGGTTTGAATAGACATTAATAAATTTAAATATCATTATTTCAATGCTATAACAAATATAAATCGTCATT
Source organism: Camelina sativa (assembly GCF_000633955.1). Taxonomy (NCBI): domain Eukaryota; kingdom Viridiplantae; phylum Streptophyta; class Magnoliopsida; order Brassicales; family Brassicaceae; genus Camelina; species Camelina sativa. The sequence continues at coordinate 9,533,921 of NC_025691.1, forward strand.
TTATTATTTTGTTAGTACCATCAATATTCGAATAGTAAACATATCAAATTAAATTGACTCATTTCTAATAGAGAATTTGTTAAAAATACTCTTTTTGGAATACCTTTTTTCAAAAATACCCTCTTTTTTTAACATTTTCATTTTTACCCTCTTTTACATAATTTCAATATATTAAATTAATTTTTAGAATTTTTTTCTTGGTTTGGGTTCTTATTTTGCATTTAGGATATAGTTTTGAGGGGTTAGAGTTGGAGTTTAGAGTTTAAAATTTAGTGATTTTATTCATAGAAAATGAGTATTTTTGAAAATGACCAACATGAAAGAGTATTTTTAAAAAATGATATTGGAAAAAGGGGATTTTTGAAAATCCCCTTTTTAATATGTAAAATACAAATTATGCACCATACCCTAGATTAAATCTTAGTTGTTAGTCAATAACGAGCACAAATATGTTTACATAATCTTAGTTAATTATGTTAATGGGCATTAAAAAAAAAAAAAAAAAGAAGAATACTACTTTAGTCTATTTAGTTCAGAGAAATGGAGAAAAATAAGCAATCTTACTTTTAAAATTAGGAAATTATCTAGAATATTACTAAAAAGTAATCTTATTAAAATAATAATAAAATAATAAAAACGGGCTTACTAAAACAATACAGAAAAGTTTGATTATTACTTATAAACCAGGGTTTGTATTATTACGGTAATGCCAATTTACATGAGATTGATTCTTTCTACTTTGATTCATTTTCTTCGACTAAATCATGACATCCAAACAAAAGAAACACCATATTCTTGTTGGAGATTAGTGTCCCGAGGGAGAAGAAAATTATCAGAGCTAGACAATCGTTTACGCATAAAACTATGTCTTCTTAAAGACGCTTGTGCTGTTTTGGGTACCATTAACTCCGCCATCTTGACCTTCTTCTTCGCCTTAGGTTTGTTTCTTCATTTTCCGTTCCTTGTAAACTCGATTTTGGATCTGATTTTGTCTATGTGCAGTCAATATTTGTTGTTGTTGCTCTGCTGCAAATTCTGAGATTGTTTGGTAACATAAATTTGTTTCTTATCTTCAATTGGAATTTGGATTGATTTGAAATGATTATTAGAAAGTCTTCAGCTTTGAGCTATAAAAAGTTGATTCCTTTTCTCTTGTTCAGTGGGGACATTGCTAGGGGCACTTACAGGAGCTTTGATAGGCCAAGAAACTGAGAGTGGTTTCATCAGAGGAGCAGCAATTGGTGCCATTTCGGGAGCTGTTTTCTCTATTGAGGTCTTTGAATCATCGCTTGATCTCTGGAAATCCGATGAGTCAGCTTTCGGATGTCTTCTCGATTTGGTGAGCCCCAAAATCACAAACCTACCAATAATGACGCTCTAATAAACTAAAAATAATTTGCACAGCCACGATCTCTAATCTGTCTTCATCGTTTTCCCTTTGATATTTCAAATCGGGAATACACAAGCTGAAAACAATCCGAAGCGAAGAGGGACAAAAATGCATGGGTTCGATTTCAAAGAAATGCAGGAGAAGATCACCGAGAGCTTTCGTCCATGGCAACGCTCTTTTCAATTCTGGGTTCGAGCTACCAATATCTACACTGGCTACAAGGTCTCTCTCTTCTTACTGTGTTTCTTTAATCCTTTTGAATTCATTAGTGTACAGTTTTCTCTATAAAGTTTGATTTTTTGGGCTTCTCTGTTTTGCTTGGATTCAGGTATTTTAACTTCGAGTGAGTTTAGTGAAAGATGCAAAGAAGCAAGAGGAATTGTGGGAAAGACAACATGACCAAGCTGCTGACAAAATTTACTTCATGTGCTCTGATCTTGGGGGTTTCTTCCTTAAGGTTGTTTTAAGTGTTTGGCTTTGTTGCATTTAATAGTTGTTGTCCTATGTTCATTTATAATGTTAACTTTTTGTTTTGATGCTTCTGTAAAAAAGGAATCGTAGATTGCTCAACTTTTAGCAAAACCTGATATGGCACCAGCTGCGTGGGTGAAAAAGCTTGTCACTTTGTGTGATCAAGCTCCTGCCACACCGTTTGATGCGGTTCAGCTTGTTCTGGAGAAGGAGTTAGGTAAAAGCATTGATGAGATCTTTGACACATTTGATGAAAAGCCTCTTGGTTCTGCTTCTATTGCTCAGGTATTACAGCTTTTGGTGGGAATATTACAATTAACTGAACATTGTTGAGTGAGAGGATTTGGGAATTTGTGGATGGTGATGGACCAATTATGAAACTGTAAAAGAGTAAACACCAACAAAAGATAGCTTTTAAGTATGACACAAGGGAAGTTGAAGATAATTATTCTTATAGCTGAGAACCTTTGGGATACTACCATTGATGCTTGAAAAGCCTGAATTAGAGTGTTAGTTTATGTCTCAACACTTCATGATGGTTTGTTATTATCAAGAAAACCTTGTCCTCTCTTGCCGTAGATTTCTTATTAGGCATTGTAAAGACAAGGAACTGTAGGGACATTTTCATACTCTGGTTTGATTATATGTAGGCATTCTGTTTTTTTTTTTTTGGCTCTTATTTGTTTTTCCTGAATTGAATTGCTGGATTATCTGGAGTTTGGCATACACTAGTAGTGAGATTCAATGACCATGTCGTCAGTTTTTTTATGTATATGATACATGTAAATTTATTTTCTTTATTAGGTTCACAGGACAAGAGTAAAGGGTAAAAAGATGAATGTTGTTGTAAAGGTGAGCATTATCAGGAGACTATTAAAAGCTTCCCATCTTTTAATAAGAATCTAACTTGATACCACGTGATTAGGTTCAACATCCTGGCATCGAAAGGTTGATTATGACAGACATAAGAAACTTGCAACTATTCGCCTTATACATGCAGAAAACAGATATCAAATTTGACTTGCATTCCATAACAAAGGAAATTTACATGTCGCTAGTCCTTCTTTCTCTTTTTGTTACTGATACCACACTGGAATTTATATCTCCTCTTGCCCCAGCAATATACTTAATAGTTTATCCCGTGCATATGGCCAAATGATACTGAAAAGTGGTTTCTTTCATGCGGATCCACATCCTGGAAATATCTTGATTTGTAAAGGTCAAGAGGCAAGTCATATTTTTGCTTGTAGTTATTATTTGCTAGTTTGCTTACTGTTGTCTTTTGGCTGAACTCACCTATCTACATAGTCTTGATTTGTAATCTTGTTTCCCGTCATCAGGTTGCACTGCTGGACTATGGTCAAGTGAAGGAACTCCCTGACAAATTGAGACTTGGTTATGCGAATTTGGTCATTGCCATGGCTGATAACAATGCTTCACGAGTATCACAGAGCTTTTGGTAACTCATTTCCCATTAAAACTTATCATGCATTACTGAAGTAACTTTTTGACATATTATCAGTTTCGTGGCTCAAAACCTTGTTCCCATTAGCAAATATTTTTTTAGAAAGACATTCCAATAAGAACCAGTGCATTCAAGGTGAAACCATTTGTTACCACAAAAGTTAATTTTTGAGTGAGGATATATTTCTGTTTAAGCTATGTACATTGTGGGTTCATGCATGCCTCAAAAAATGGTTTTTTTTGCAGGATTTCCAGCTTGGTGAAACAGTTAGAAGCTTGCCTCATTGTCATCACATGTTTCACTTACCTTGCATAGACAATTGGCTCCTCAGACACGGTTCTTGCCCGATGTGTAGACGTGACCTTTAATTTCTCTCTCTCTCCATTGTCCGTCTCTCATAATGCAGTCAAACCGCGCAGTTCAAATATTTCTACAGCTTGTACCTCAAGAGGCGGTTCTGCTCCTTTCCTCTTCCATAACTTTCATGTAAATTATAGTTCTTTTTGGCTGTTTACAATTACCATACCTCTCTTTGTCTTTCAGAGTCTTTGTAGGACTCACTCCCTAGTTCTCTAATGTTATGTTCTAGTCAGCCCATGTACAAAGAAACACAAAAATATAGAGTTTATGTTTATTTAATTTTGTTTCCTGGCTAATGTTGTGTTACTCATGTTCTATTGGTCGGCTTTTTCTTGAGCACTTGAAACTAGACATACTACTCACGGGACCAAATCCATTGAAGGATACTTACTAGATTCTTGTCTAGATTCTTGTCTGGTGGAACCAAACTAAGTACTTACATATTTAAAGCATTCTTTGATGTAATTTGCTCAACCTAACAATTGTTCTTTTGGTGTGTGAAGTCGTTGTCTAGCACCAAATTGCAATCTTCTATAATAATTTTTGTCCTCTAATTCTCTTGGTAGTTCTAGTACCACTAATCCTCTCCCTGAATCAGAGCCTTGTATTGTATTACTCCTAGTACTCATGGTATTGTATTTTTCCGTTGTATTGCTATGTAAACCCAGAACATTCAAAGAAGTTCTAAGAGACTGATATAGATTGTAATGAAAAACAAATTTAGCTTGGCTGCTTTGCTAAGGCATAGGCATCAACTTAAAACTTAATACAATCTATATCAGTCTCTTAGAACTTCTTTAGTTTGTATATCAAACTGATATAGATTATAAACAAACTTAATAGACTGATATACTTGTTGCGAGTTATGAAACTGAACCACCTTGCAACATGGTGTTGCCCGATGTGTAGA
>NC_025691.1:9539047-9576806 GCF_000633955.1 Camelina sativa
ATAGCTTAAGAGTCGGGTCTGCTCTTCTTCTTTTTACTTTAGGACTCCTATTTCTTTAATGTTAGGTTTAGTCAGCATGTGTACAGAGAAACACGCAAAAAATAGAGTATCTGTTTATTTAAACACGCAAAAATAGAGTATCTGTAAATGAGCACCGTAGTCACACTTCTGGCAATAGTACAATCACAGAAAAAATAGAGTATCTGTAAATGAGCACCGTAGTCACACTTCTGGCAATAGTACAATCACAGAAAAAATAGAGTATCTGTAAATGAGCACCGTAGTCACACTTCTGGCAATAGTACAATCACAGAAAAAATAGAGTATCTGTAAATGAGCACCGTAGTCACACTTCTGGCAATAGTGTTGGTGCGGGATTTAGCACCCCCCACATACCGAACTAAACCAGAAAGATAATTTGGTTATTTAACTGGAAATCTGGTTAAGTACTCAGTTAGGTTATTTAAGCCCATTTCGGATAGAAGAAGCCCAGCCTCGAGGATGAAGAACCGACTTCCACTTCGCCCGGCGGCCGATCTAAGAGATAGAGTAACTTTCCTTATTTCAGTTCGTCTGATAAGGAAAGTTAATATATTGTGCGATTCATGAATATGTATAAAGGGGGAAGGACTTTTCCATTGTAAGGCATCGATTATTGAATACAATTATTGAGTTCTCTTCTTGTTCTTAGCAATAGAAACCCTAATTCTTCTAATATCAAAGCTTAGATTAGTTTTCTAAGAGAGTTTTCTTTACTGAATTTGTTTTCCCCCATAAACAAATTCATTGTGGAAATCCAGTTTCTACAAATAGTACAACCACAGATTATCCAGCATAGTTTCCTGGCAAACATCACACGTAAATATATGACCCTTTGGGCAAGGAGTACTGTAGAGCAAAGCGAGCATGTGCGCGTGCTCATCATGCTTCATGGTCTCTGGCATAGTTAAAATGTAATTTTGTGTGGTATTTATTCATTACCTCTCGAAAATATAATAAATAAATAAACAATTACTAATAACATCTCTTACTTGTTCTAGTAACATCTTTTACTTGTTCTATTTCCGGTGAACAAAAACGACAATATTAGCTAGGATTGCAGAAGAAAAGACTACAAAATTACAATAATATCCTTCATTAAAACGGATTTATGGACGTACACTAAGCAAAAGAACGTTATGTACGTACACTAATCTCAAGAACGTTATGTACGTACACCAAACTGCAACATACATTAAACAAAAGAACATTATGTATGTACACCCAAACTACAGCATGCATAGCTTATATTTTTGACACTTCTATAACTATGTTCAACGGTGGGTTTGACACTTCTATAACTATGCTCAACGGTGTGTTTATTTGTAATTGTGAGAATATGGTGAGAGAATGTGATATTGCACCTTTTAGTTATACATATCTTTATGTGTGATTGTTTCACTTATCTCCCTAATTAGTGTCAAACAAGATTGAATGACCTAGTCCGCTTTATGATGATTGCTATCATGTTTCTCACATAAGTACTTATTTTGAATGTTACATTAAAATAACTTGTGTACGTACATGTTTTGAATGTTTTGTTTGTAAACAATTTGTGTGTTCATATGTACGTATGCATTCATAAGTTGTGTACGTATGCGTTCATATGTACGTACACGTTTATATGTACGTACACGTTCGATTTTAGGTTTAATGAACCCGAAATTACCATAATATCCTCGTCTTCTATCTCTAACATACGACTAAAAAACCTAATTTTCCCTGCCTCACTTTATTTTTTCACGACTTATGTCTATTTTTTTGGTTTCACTTGTGGGGTTTTTACTCAACTATTATAGATTTTCATCTCAACATCTGATTTCTAACTTAAAAACATATAAAAAGTGAGTTATATAGATCCCCCTATAAGTCTATCGCAACTCTATACTGTCTTTACTTGCTCAAAAAAATTCTTATTATTCTGGTAAGACTTACAACTGTCACAAATGCCTACTTAATCTACCACAAATTAGAAGTATACCATTACACTACTAAAACTATTTCAAAAAACAAAGTAAGTATACCAAAAATATTTGTTAAGGACTAAATCTGTCAAATAAATCTGTTGCAACGAGTCATTAGTCTACCATAAATATCTTCCCTACCTTTTAAGTCTATCGATCTACCCCACTCAAAAAATAAGTCTATCATCAAAGGCATTTTCTCTACCAACTTAATCTAACGAAATCAAATATCTATCTAATTAATCTACCATACACATAAGTGTACCATCACTACAACTAAGTATACCAATTATATCTATCGTACCCCTTCACTCTGCCACCTTAATATACCAACTATATCTACCATCTTTATGTACTAGAGTTTCATACCATCAAACAACCGGTAGAATTTTTTTCAGTTCCCAATGTTTTTTTTTCTTTTCAATAGTATTATCCGTAATTGCGTTTTTTTTCAACACTAGTTATAGGGGTACAAATAGTACAAAAGTTATTCTAGTAATTACCAACAATTGTGTGCTACTCTTGTAATAAGGAAACATTTTAGTAATATTATAGTAATTTGTTATTCTCCCTTTAAAATTTGTTGTTCGTCTATGTATATATAGTATTATATACACCTCTATTGCCCTTCTTCTTCTTTAAAAAAAACAAATATGTTAAAATCATAAAATGTATCTTGTGCTTTCTTCTCATTTGTAATTATTGGCCTGTTGAATTCGTTAATGAGGTCAGGTCAGTCTTTAAGTCACAACCTTAATTTTTTGTTTTGTCCCAAATTAAACCTTAGTGGTTGAAGGTCAGATTTTTAACCGCCTTGTCATAGAACCACCACAGATCTGACAGCATTAGCAGATAAAAAGTTAACTTTTTTACCCAAACAAAAATGTCAACAGTTCACATAAAAATAGTCCGATATCTTATATTCTTATATAATACATGAAAACATCTGTTGATTTTGGTTTTATAATAAAGAAAGCAGTTTAGGGCCCTTTAATTTCCCATTTGTTTTTTTTTCTTCTTTTTTGCCAAACAGTATATAACTAAAAACGTTTTCGTTTATGACTTTCGATATTGTTTTAGTTAATTATATGGATTGATTTCGTTCTAATAGTTGAAATCAATTTTCCAACTTCATAATACATTTGCAAGTTATGAGTTTGATATATGAATGAGATGTATACATTGTAGTTGGGGATTTTTTTTTTTTTTTTTTTTTTTTTTTTTTTTTTTTTTTTTTTTTTNTTTATACAGAAGTTTTTTCAATAAAACTTTGACATGAGTAAATAATATGTGAGCTACTATGTGATTGAATAGCAAAAAACTTTAACCAAGTAGAAAAGTAATTTTGATACTTATACATCAATATTGTTTTAAGTTAGATATTTAACACGTCTATAATATATATAACATAATCACTGAAAAATGTAAAATTTTGTTAACTGTTTCACATTAAAAGTGGTATACCATTTTTTTATAAAGGGTATGGTATGGTAAACCATTTTATCACCTTTGTTGGAAAATTTTAAAAAAAAATTCTGAAAATTTAGTATGTGAAGAGATCTTAAAAGTTGAAATAGTAAATTCTTACGAATGTTATTAAACTAAGCTTCGAATACTATCGATGTTCTAATTCCTATGTCCACATTGCCAATATATAGTGAGATATATATACTTATAATAGACTTATGTGAAATAGAGATATTTACGGGTTATTTCAGCGCGATGAACAATGAACCGTCAAAACCCAATCACCCATGTATGTAAAATATCTAAGACAACTTAAAAAAGAGAAAAGTTGTATGTTTCTTTTTTATATGCAAAGAAATTTTTGTCTTTATAGTTTATACAGCCGACATCTTAAATATCTAGAAAATATATTTGTTTAGGGTTATGTAGAAGTTTTGCAAAGATATGTCGGCCGAATAAAAGTGACAAGAAATAGATTTGAGTTCAATTGAATAGAGCTTTATATGATATCCACCGAGAAGATCCCATCACATGACACATCTCTCTTTTTTCCTCTTCCAGACACAGTGACACTACCTTATTTTCTTTGTTCTTTAACGTTGGTAGCTCCTGTACAACTCTTGGGAATGATTCATCTTGATATTTTCGATGAAGTTTCCTTATATAGATAACTTATTTTATTGAAAGTCTCCTTTAATTATTATTTTAATTTCTTACCTACGGACCACTGTATTGGGTTTATACTTCTGTTTTATGTTCCAACTTCTAAACCAAAGTTTGTGAATTTTGATACTATCATTCAAAATCGCAAACGTTCACGTGTTTTATAAGATATTACGCTAATATTTCAAATAACCTGCAAAAAAATTTCACTTATTTACAACCCTTTCTTTTTTACTTATTTACAACCCATATAACAATTCATGACCCTTTTAAATCTGTTGCGAAGTCGTGCATGCATGCATCTCTTTTATGTACAGTATATGATGATCATGTCATGTGTACATAATTAGCCACACAAATAAAGTTCCACGTTTCCTTTATGTGATTTGGTCTAAGATTTTTCTTCTAGCCTCGGCATATATACACACTACCAAAAAGTATTTATTATATTCTGACGGAACACATTTAAAAAAAAAAATTAAATAATAATTATTACCAAACTAGCTCATATAATTATTTCAGAAGATACTTGGTAAATTTTACATTGATTTATAAGGATGTGGATGACTTTAAGAATTGATAGTTAATAGATCTCAAAATGTGTTTTACATTTTTTTAAAGTATGACTCTTTTTTTTTTTTTTCAATTTTAAAGTATGACTCTTTATAAAGCATTGTACACAACATTTTCATCGAGCTAGGGAGCTAGCAAGTTTCAAGTTTCGACCCAGTAGTTTATCTAAGTGTCAATTTAGGGAAGAATTTGTAATTGAGAGTTATGGTCAAAGACTTTGATTTGTATGCCCATTGTTTACACCATGTTTCATGTTCGGATCGGACGCTTGAGTGTACAAGGTATAAAAAAGCAAAACGAGACAGCTGCTAAAATAAGTTTGATGTTTGGCTACTGCCTACTTCGTTCACTACACTATTCTTTGCCGGACAGTCCGATGTGCTCTTTACATAAGCAATAGTGCACACGAAGAGTATTACGATTGTGTTTTATGTAGAGCGAAACAAATTTGACAAATATTATATCTATACAGATTACACATAATATTTACATATACTGATATACACATGCACCTAATTTGAACCAAGATGTGAGAATTCTCATTGAAAATCGTTTTGACCTTTACAAAAATGCTCAAAAAGTTACTTGGCATCGTTTCTGTTTTATTTTATGCCAAACTTAAATCTCGAGCTCTGTGATGTAAGTTACTCTCGTTGAGACTGGCGATTGAATGGCCACTAAAAACCGGTACAAGTCTAGAAGCCTCATTTCAAGGCAAACCGATTCGGTTTTCAACCAGTTATTTTCATTTGATATGTTATTACCACAACTAACCACATTAGCTAACCGGTTTGTCAGCTCCTGATTCCTTTGGTTCAGCCGGTTCAACTCTTCTGTTAATTCTTCAAAACGTTTCTTCTTCTTCAACCTTGATCTCTTTGCCGATTCCCGGTTCGATAATGTCCGCCTTCTCTTCTTCTCATCAGCCTGTACCATCTCGTTTGTACCGCTTGGATTATCCAACTCGTCTGATTGAAGAAACGCCAATATTTCTGTGAGTTCTTCTCCGGTTATCATAGCATCATCAAAGCAGATATGAACCGGCTCTAAATTGGTCGAAAACATTGCTATAAGTAGAAGAGAAAAATCCGGTTTAGTATTAAACCGTTTTATTGGTATGTAAGCTAAGCAAGCAGCCGTAGAATAAAAGCGAGAGGGAAGGGGAAGGACTCAAATGAAACATGGATGGCTATTTATAGAGAGAAATGTGAAAGAACATGTGGGACTCATATAGTGATATATAGTGGTTATTCTTGTCCAATTAGAAAGTGCCAGGTATATTAAAATGTCATAATCAGAGTCAATCTAAGAGATTAATTGGAATGTTTGTCCTTTAGTGCTTTGGATAACATTATTACTATATTATTTTAACTTTTGTTTTTTAATCCTTTTATACCTTTTGTTTGGATTCTGCTTTTTAACCTTTGATCACTTTCGTAGCACTACTTTTTAACTACAGAGATTGTGTATTAGTTTCACATTGTCATTATAAGATTTGTGTGTGTGTGTGTGTGTGTGTGTGTGTGTGTCTTTTTTTGGTGTGTGTGTGTGATGGAGTGATTTCAATTAACAAAGCTCTCTGGGTGTTTAAGGATGTCACCATGTTTTAAAAATCAGTAAGAAAACTATATATTAAAGGTAAAATACTAGAGGGTCAAAATATATGAAAAACTTGTGAGGTATAACAAAATTATAATTATTCTGTGACATTTCTTCAGATCATAATTAAAAATTTAAATGATAAATATTTCTAGTATATAGTTTGTGTTAGTGTTGTCGTTGTGTCACTATCCTGACCGATCTTCAGCACAAACATATTACATATGAACCTTGGTTTTGACTAAGGACTCATAATATTTTCTTACTTATCAGACCAAATTTGAAATTTGTGTAAGATTTCTTGGTATACTGATATGAATTAGTGGTGTGTTACTGTGTTAGATATACTGAGTAGGTTCAAACCAAGAAAATGCATCATTTTTGGTAATTAACTTTTTATGAATGTGATAAAAAGAGGCCACACACTTTTATTAACTTAACTCTTTTCGAGTCCTTTGATTGCTAGAAACGACTCTGGATTCAAGCTTGCATATTACACGTAGTTGATAGAAAAATCAAGAAAATATCCTATACCTAAAGACGAAAGATTTGGAGTTTCTCTATGCATGGATCGTGTGGGGGAGAAAATGGTGTGTGGGTCTTAACGAGAAGAAGAAGATGGGGGTTTAGCTTAATGGCGAAGAATCTAACAAAAAGCATATTACGTTTTAATTTATTTTTTAAGTGTTTGTATTTTTTCTTATCTTTTTAGTAAGATAAAGTAAACAATACAAGTGAAACTACAGCTGCATTCTCTTTAAAGTGTATCTATCACTTTGAATCAAGATAATTCTTTAAATAAAATTGGGTAAATATCTTTTTTTTTTTTTTGTATATTTATACATTTTCTGAACCAAAATTTATCTGTGAAAATATATAATACTGTGATATATTGGAATATTTTGTCAATGGGGTTTAAATGTTTAGTAATCAATCTTGCCTAGTTACAGTAAAAATGGATTATGATTTTTATTAATTTTTTGAGTTGTTAATTTATTAATATACTAATTGATCTGAAAAAAACTAATTTGGAATCGAAAATATATATTAATTTATTGAATTATTAATTTATAGAGATTATATACTAAGGAGTTTTTTGTTTTTTTGTTCTAAATCAAAAATTTATATAGTGGGCGTATCTTGTTTTTTTTTTTTTTTTTGCCTACAATAAAGAACATACTATTCTTATATTTGACCTTCGTAATCACGTCTCAGAAAAATCCAAAGTCCACTGTTTGCGACTTTGTGGCTTTTGTTAGTGGACTCAAACATGCACTCACATTTTCACAACCTCTCTAACCGACTCTATGTTAACCTAATTCTTTTTGTTATAAAAATGGAAACATTAGTTTAACCTCAGACACAAAGTTTTGTCATCTAATTAGGAAATGTCTAACAACCAGTTTATAATTTTTAACAATTCTTTATTGTTGTTATAAAGGTGGGAGCATTAGTTTAACCTCAAACAGAGTTTTTGTCATCTAATTAAGAGATGTCTACCACCAGGAGTTGGATTCATGTGCTTCTTCCCTATTTGCCTCCCCCTAATTTTTTGTTTAATCTTTAGAATTCCACATTCTCAAGTAAAGTCCAACAAAAGTTGGCAAAAAGCTGTTTTATTTCACATGTATTATACTCATAAGTCTATCTCTAACCATATGTAAAAAACCAAATCAAATTGCGCCGAAGTTCTTCAATCCGACTGAACCAAACCTAAGTTTTATAATAACCCAAACATTATACTTTAAAGAAAAAAAATATTTGTGAACCAATTTGACCAAAGTTCGTTAATGTTCGCCTAAAATTAACCTCTTAAATTAATAGAAAATGCAAAATAAGAATTATTTTAATTATTGCTAATTTTTCTAATAAAAAATCAGATCGAGTTTGAACATAAATTATAGGGTGTCAAAATGGGTAACCCGACCCAATCCGATCCATACCCACATGGGTTTAAAGACATTTTTGGGTGGGTTCAACCCGACCTATTTATTATAATGGGTTGAATTTACAGTAAAACCTCTATAAATTAATACTCTATAAATTAATAAACACTATAAATTAATAAATTTTGATAGTCACAAGTCGGGCCAGTGTAAAAATTAACAATATTCGATAAGATAATAAGATAATAATTTTTTTGAAATCTCCATGTAAAATCTGGTCCCAATAATATCATAAATTAATAATCTTGTAAATATATATATATATATATATATATATACTGATATAATAGTTTATGTTTCTCCTAAAGCTCATTTCTATAGAACAATTGTAATGTTGTATTTTCAAACTATAATGATTTCTCTAAAATATTTTATAACATGTCTTACAAATAATTAAATTTTAAAGTTTTAATTTTTAGATATGCATCATTTACAATTTGATAATTTGATAGATAATTAAAATAGGAGAATTGATATTATCATTCATAGATTTGAATTTATGTATGTCATGTGTATCAGTCAATTTGTCTATAGTATTTGTAATTTATTGTCAATAATGCTTTCTAAATATTACAATTTCCATTCCTAAACCATAAAATTTATAACATCCGAAATTTTAATCTTATTTTGCTATAATTGTTCCAATTCATAATTTTAAAAAATTTAAACAATTAAAAATATATCTATAAATTAATAATTATTAATTTATACTATAAAATAATAATAATTAATTTATAGATAAATTAATATCACTATAAATTAATAAAATGTCTTGGTCCCAACATTATTAATTTATAGAGGTTTTACTGTATATACCCAAACCCAATAATATAAAACTCAATGGTTAAATGGATTATATGGGTTACCCATATATAAATAAAATAAAATAAAATAATTAATATTAAATCTATAACATGAATTATAAAACCAACCAAAGTTTTCAAGTTTAAGAAAATAATATCTAGATATTAAAGAAAAACTTCACATTTATTTTAGATCATTGACATATATATTATTGTTTACTTTTTTTTTTTTTAGCAAAGAAGAAAAACTTAACATTTATTTTAGATATTTTACATAAATTAGTTACAAAAATAAGATATTTTACATATTAATATATACATATATATTATATTATATTATATGCATATACAGTAGAACCTCTATAAATTAATACTTTTTAAATTAATACTTGCTATAAATTAATATTTTTTTCTGTCCCGAGTTGGGCCGGTGTAAAAAATGACACAATTCGATAAAATAATAAGATAATACTTTTTTTTTGAAATTCTATGTAAAAATATGGTCCCATAAATATTATAAATTAATAATGATATAAAATTAGTTTATATATATATATTTAAGAAAATTTAGTGAAATATGACTTTATTGTTGTTTGCCTATTCTTGAAATTGCATTCTTGTTGGAACTCATCTATATTCTTTCTCATTGTATCAAAACCTTTGTGTTGTTTTCTTAGATTGCATCTAAAAGTTGTGAAATGTCCTAGACGCAATAATTGTTTTCTTACGTGTATTTGGTTATAAAGATACCACAATATCTTCTTGGACTTTATTATGAAGGATAATAACAACAATTTCCTTTAAACTCTGAACTTCTAAATATTAATCATTTTCACCTGGATAATCTAGTAAACTATTGACATCCATCATATTATGATAGCCGACACTATAAATTAAGAAAATTCTATAAAAGTGTGAATTATAACAAAAGTATCTTATTTATAATAGAAAATATTTAACTATGAAAATGAAAAAAAAATCTTTATAAATTAATATTTTTTAATTTATCAATAAATTAATAAAATTTTGTGGTCCCAACGTTATTAATTTATAGAGGTTTTACTGTATATATATTATTTTTGTTTTTTTCGATTAACCCATGGGTAACCCAGAACCCTAATGGATTACCTTGATAAACCCACGTACCCGTTGGACAAACCCATCAAAACCCATTTATTTTATATGGGTATAAAAACTTAATCCATTTCCGTTAAAATAATGAACAATACTTGGGGTGAACCTCTTCATTCACCCCCTTATAAAATAAGAAAATAAAATATGTATACATTATTATAAAATGAACAATACTTAGGGGTGAACCTCTCCATTCACCTCCTTGTAAAATAAGGAAATAAAATCTGTATACATTATTATAAAATTAAAAACTTAAACCACTCTTTTATAAACCCAAACTGACATATAATTTCATTCTAATTGTAAAATCTAAACCCTAACCATCTCATTTGTAAACCCAAACCGACATATAATTTCGTTCTAATTGTAAAATCTAAACCCTAACCATCTCATTTGTAAACCCAAACCGACATATAATTTTGTTCTAATTGTAAAATCTAAATCCTAACCATCTCATTTGTAAACCCAAACCGACATATAATTTCGTTCTAATTATAAAATCTAAACCCTAACCACCTCATCTGTAAACCCAAACTGACATATAATTTCGTTTTAATTATAAAATCTAAACCCTAAAAAAATTATTTGTAAGCCTAAACCGACATATAATTTCGTTTTGATTGTAAAATCTAAACCCTAAACAATTTATTTGTAAACCCAAACCGACACATAATTTTGTTCTAATTGTAAAATCTAAACCAAGCCAATATTTAATTTTCCTTAATTAAAAGTATACAGAATTTGTTTCCTTAATTGGTTTTGCTTTTTAATTTAATTTTAATTTATTTTTAAAATGAGATCATGTATAGAAGATTTTGATTGGTTGAAAAGGAGGAGGTGAATGGAGAGGTTCACCTCTAAGGGTGAACCTAAGTATTTTTCTTATAAAATTAGAAACTTAAACCGCTCTTTTATAAACCCAAATCGATATATATTTTCGTTCTAATTGTAAATTCTAAACCCTAACCATCTCATTTGTAAACCCAAACTGACATATAATTTCGTTCTAATTGTAAAATCTAAACCCTAACCATCTCATTTGTAAACCCAAACCGACATATAATTTTGTTCTAATTGTAAAATTTAAACCTTAATCACCTCATTTGTATAACCAAACCGACATATAATTTTGTTTTAATTATAAAATCTAAACCCTAATTCTCATTTATAAACCCAAACCGATATATAACATCGTTTAATTGTAAAATCTAAATCAAGCCAATATTTAACTTTCTTTAAATAAAAGTATACAGAATTTGTTTCCTTAATTAGTTTTACTTTTTTATTTAATTTTTATTTATTTTTTAAATAAAATATTAGTTAGAACATTCTGATTAGTTGAGAGGGAGGGATACCTAAGTATTTTTCTAAAATAAACAGGGTAAACCCATAGGTTAATAAAAACTTTACCTATTTTAACACCTCTAATAAATTATAATCTAAACAGTAGAGAAATCCACCAAAACTATGTACAACAAAATTCATTAAGAACTAGATTCTAACCCGCGGTATACCGCGGGACAATTTTTTAATAATTAAATTTTTATTTTTGAAGTTATATATATTAATTTTTTTTGTTTTGTTTAGTGTTTAAGATTGTATAATTGTATATTGATTGTTATTTTAAATTAAAATATTTTGTGTGCTTTAGTAATAGACATTCAGATAAACTATATAGTCATATTTGTGTAAATTCTAACCCGCTCCATCACATGACTCAGAGAATTTAAATTTCTTTTAGCAAATTAAAATATTTAGAATATTTTATTTTCTTGCTTTAAATATTATTATTATGGAATACTAATTAATTTCAGATTTCTTTTAAGTATATTTTTGGAAGTAATTTAAGTTTGGTGTAAACTAATTTTGATACACAAAAACTTACTTTAGAAATGCCAATTTGGGATTTCAAGAAAGATATATTTTTATTGCAAAAAAAAAATCTTTTCTAATAGTTAAACAAATACTAAAAAAGTGTAGACTCGTCAAATAAGTCTAAGTGATATGATCAATAAAACACTATACTCTATTGTTACATAGATCTTGATTAAAATTCATAGTCATCAATACTTCATATCTTATACTTCATATCTTAAACCAAAATATGTTATATATACTTTATGTATTTTGACTGTTTAATACACCCTAGTCTCTCATCACTATGACCATTTTTTTTCTTTTTGATAAATCTGAAATAAAGAAAATGATACATGCTTATAATTATAAATAACTATTTACTTAAAACTCATTTTTCATTTCTCAAGTCAAAATTGAGTTTTTTAGTTGGTTTGTTGACAGTTGGCATCTCAATCTCCCCGATGTTAATGACTTTGCCAATGACATCTGCAAACAAAAAACAACAATATTTAGTGAATATTATCAGAATGCTAATTAAAAAATATATTAATACACATCTACGTTACAAACTCATATAGTTATTTTATATCAACCAATGAACCTGTACTGATTTAGTATCACATTAATTTCTCAAACTTAGCCTAAGTTTAAATATTTGAAATCAGATTTAGTGTCATTGCGTGTGACCACAGTTCCGTTAAGAATATCGGAATTGACCACATGCATGAGTAAGAGAAAATGTCTCAATGAATCTCCTTGAGATGATTCATGTAACTGGAAATCAAATCTCATTTGTCATATGCATGGATTTTTAACACCTTAAAGTAAATATATAAAAAAACAAATGATATTAGCGAGAAAGGTTGGATCACATAATAAGTAATAGTAACAGATGACAGGATGAAAACAAAGAAATCTATAATAATAAATGAAATAAGGAAAACATAAGAAGTAGCAAATAATCACCTTTTCGCCATTGGAGTGGTTAAACCTTTTGCGTGTGCTAAAAAAAAAAGAGAAACGAAAGTGGTGATATTAGCTGCTGTAAAAAGATAAGTATTTATAGTGTTTAAAGAGGTTGTAGGATTTTGTGTGAATGTGTAGAGATAATCTTGGTGATCAAAGTATATAATATCTCGAACATATAACAATTTCGGAAAGTTTAAATAGGATATACAATGTAGTTATGAAATATGATAGTAATATAATATTTCATTAATTATGAATGTGGGTATAGTATATCATGTTTCCTTTTCTTATTAAATTTCCAATTGCAGCTTAACATATTAATAAATATGAAGATTTGATTAGGATATTATAATTATTATTGGCACATTAAACCATTTATTGTTTAATATCATGATTTCATCTATATTAATTAGTATAGATATTTTAGGAATCTAAATGATTTCTCGATTTTTTTATATATATTATTAGAGTAATCAATTCTGTTTTGCCATAAATTGATTCTAGATTTTTTTTTGCAAATGTATAGGGGTCAGTTTTGTAAATAAAAGTTTAAATAACTAAAACTAAAAGGGTATAACCCAAGATGTACTTCAAAAATGTATATATAGATATTTACAGATATAAACCGGAATCTATACTTGCCGACGAAGTAAAAAAAATCTAGCCCGTGTGTTTAACTCCTATTATCTATACTTGCCGAAGAAGTTAAATATTTGGTCAAATTTGATTTTCTTAATTTGGCTTCTCATGTTAATGAACGTTATCTACGTTATAATAATCATTTAGGTTGTAATCTTTTGTTTCTCAAAGTTGGCCGACTTACATTAAACTATCATAAAGATCAAATAAATTAAGTTTTGAACATTTAATCTCGATCTCTTAAATGATGGTGTCATGCTGTGTATGGCAATAGGCGTATATAAATGTTAACTTCTAATATAGTTCCATTAATTGAGTTAAGTAGAACTGTTTATTTTAGGAAAATCTGTAGGGGTTAATTAAGTAGAAATATTAGTTTAGGAAATTCTGTAGGGGTTAATGTTGCAAATAAACAAATTAAATAAGATAAACTTCAAGGGCATAAACCAAAATGTACTTCAAAAATGTTAATATAGACTAGATTTTAACCCGCGGTACACCGCAGGACAATATTTTATAACAAAAACTAAATTTAAAATGTATTTGTTTGTTAAATATATTTCTTTTGTTTAGTGTTTAAGATTGTATAACTATATTTTGATTGTTAGTTTTAAAATTTGACTAGCTGTATGTAGACACGAAACAAAATGACAATTATTTAGTTTTATTTATGATAATATTAGATTTTTACCATATCAAATTTATTATGGTTACAGTTTTTTAGATTTAACCCGTGAAAAAAATATTCTTACATCATTAGTTTTTAAAACGTTTTTTGTTTTTAAATTTAACCCGTAAGTTTTTAGTATTTTTAGATTTAACCCGTGAAAAAATTATATCTGTTAGAGGTTATTGTGCGGTATACTGTGGGTTAAATTATATTATTAAGAACTTTTTTTGGGTTCACCAAGAATTGTCCTATTGTAAATACTCTATTTTTTATATTTAACCCGTGAAATAATTATTCTCACATTAATTTATTAGCATAGTAGTAATCATTTAAAAAAATAATTGTTTCGTATCAAACAATATAGTTATTATTGAATCTTAGAGTTTTTAATGATTTTATAAAAAAGATATTATATATATATAAATATAAACATTGTTTTAGGAAATCATAAACCAACTTTTTTTTGTCAACAAACTATAAACCAAATTGTTAGAGATATTTTAGGAATCTAATTAATTTTGTAAATAAGTATAACATAAATGTTAGAACAACAAATACTTAAAAATGTTAATATAGATATATTTATGTGTCTTTACTATTATTGTAACTGTTTAAACAAAATAGTGAACATTTTATTTATATGTAAAGATGTAGTTTGTGGTATTGGACAGTTAATTAATATAGGGTTTTTTAGAAACATAAATAATTAAAAATCTCACAAGTAACGGTTACAATAATAATATAGACCAGCATACTAAGTCAATATATCTCCTCCTCCAGCCTCTGTTTTTCCGGTCTCTCTTCAAACTGATGAGGAGTTTAATCCGGTGAACTTTTCTTCCCATTCTCCAAGTTTGTATCGCTTTTACAGCTGGGAAATAATTAAATTAACATCTCAGTTTAGTTAGAAATTATAGCTACTTTGGCTAGGTTCTCGCTCGAACGATGCTTTCTTGAAGCTTGCCTCAAACATAGCTAGGAATTATATTCTTTTCTCTCCACCGAATCAATGATTTTCTAATCTTGTTGCTATTGCCATAGTAGTTTTTTTCCATAGTTTCATCAGCTTGACTATATACCGCATAAGTATGTAATATACTAATATCACATGAATCATTAATTTATAGGGGTGTAAAAATGTGAAACAAAAGGTTACAATTACCTTGTTATGATGGACACCATAGTGCATCCGGATATGAAACAAAAGGGTTCCCTAGTAAAAAATAAACATTGTTGTATGTTTTAAAACATGTCTTGAGCCTTTATTGGTCAAAATTGTAAAAAAATATAAAAACTAACGTTTGGCTCCCATGAGGTGCATAAATGGAGTTGAAGCATGCCTACCGCGCATGTTTGGTAAGTTTGTGATGGTTTAATTGTCCTTTGAGCCTGAATAATCCAGAAAATAAGTAGTATGACTCATGTTTGCTTTGTTGCTACATATAGCATATGAACGACGACTTTACTGATAAATATATTTATTTGATCCTTACTTGAAGTAGTAGAGCGTAACACTTCCCTTCCTGATAGATTTCTTCTATTAACACGCTTCAATCCTTAAAAAAAGATATAAGAAACTGTTTATTGTTATTAAAGACGACTATATAAAAAATCTTGGAGGATTAAGATTAGTTACCTGCATATCCGTACCTTATAAAAACTAAGTCACTATTACTTACCTTTCAAATTCTTAAAGATTGGTTTGCTAATGAAAAGATAAAGCTTCATATGATTAGGTCATTTCTTTCATTGGCTGACATATTATTTATATAGTACATTCTTCATGATAGATTTATGTGTGATATCATATTATTTAGAAAGCAAATAATATGATATCAACCAAATATCTTTGAAAATATGACAATTAAGAATTAATGCAAAGAATTTTGTAGTGAGTTACGGAATATCCCATTTAATTCTCGTCAATCAGTAATAATTAGTTTATTTGCTTATACTATAATGTCATGCTAACGTATGTTAGATGTTGAGCTGGTAAGAATATTGCATAATAATATTCAGTTTCTAAATGAGATATATACAGAAATAAATGTATTTTTTTCTTACAAAGTTAAATATTTGCTAAAATTTGATTTTAACTATTTGGGTTATCGTGTTTATGAACGTTATCTTCGTCATAATTATAATTGAGAATGTAATCTTTTGTTTCTCAAAGTCCTTTTATTTACATTCAACTATTATAAAGATGTATTAAAATAAGTTTTGAGCATTTAATCTCGATCTCTTAAATGATGGTGTCATGATGTGTATGGCAATAAGCGTAAATTAATTTGATCGATTAATATAGTTCCATTAATTGAGTTAAGTAGAAATGTTATTTTAGGAAAATCTGTAGGGGTTAATGTTGCAAAAAAACAAATTAAATAAGATAAACTTCAAAGGCATAAACCAAAATGTACTTCAAAAATGTTAATATAGATGTTAATAAAATCTGTTAAAAAAAATGTTAATAAAATAAAACGGAAATCATTAATCTTTTAACGTGATTATGACATATATCATGTTATTGATTGTTTATAAAGTTTTTATTTTGAATTGTTTATAATTTTCAAATTTTTATTATGTTATATTAACTTTCTTTCAATTTGTCAATAAAAACTTTGATTGGATTGGTCATAAAATCATTGTACTCGAGTAGATAATTTTCACCAGTTGTTCATCCAAAATATCTTTGGAGTAAAAACATTTATGGTTAAAAAAATTATGTCACAAAACAATTTTAGTAATTATAAGAACTATAATTATGCCACAATGAAAGTAAAACAACATAAAATTTGTTTAATTTGTTTAAAAGACATTTTAGGTGGTGATAAAGAGCATACTTTAACAATAAAATAATTTTGGGTGTAAGAGCATATTTTTAATGGTAAAACATACAGTAAAATTGTACATGGTTATTAATTATATGTTGTTTTGATGAATTCTTTGAATGTAAAATATTTTGTAATAAGTTGTGATATGTTCTTGAAATTTGACAATAATAATGTTTGTAATGATGAGTATTTGACAAAAGTTTTGGTGGGGTATAAATTAGCTTTAGATTATTGTAATAATTTTTATAATATATTTAAGATATAAAAATATAAATAAGTGTATGAAGGTAAATACAAATATGATTTTTTTCTCTAACTAAAATTATTAAAATATTTACTTCAAGAAATATTTTTTGTTTCAATTTTTAAAAAATTGTTTAGGGTTTACGATTTCTTTTCTTCAACAATTTTAAAACCCGCACATCGTGCGGGTTCTGATTTAGTTAGTTATAATTATTTCTTCACGACCGAGCCAAACTCGAACCAGAATTAATCCAACCGATTGGTCCGAACCGAAGTGATAAATTTCAGTTCTACTTTGAGGTACACATTTTCTGAAACCCGAATCAAAACCAAAAAAAGCCAAAAAGCTGAATGCGAGCAGAAATGGTTTTTTTTTTCAACAAACACTCTATTAAATTAACGGATTTAATTTTTTTGTGCCCCTCTATCTAAAATTCTTTTCTACATTATTCCCATTAATTCTACTGACCTCTGTACTTTCACAATAATTCTAATTTTCAGTTTTGCCCTTTCTTTTAATATTTATTTATTTATATAAATAAAAATTATTCATAAAAAACTTAAAAAATAAACCAATCATAATGCACCTCTTTTTCTCCATCACGAACTCGTTCGTACAACAAAGCACCTCCACCATTAAAGCTTCACCAAAGCTCAATTTAGGTAAAATTCTTTGGCTTGTTAACTGTTTTTGTAAGATTTAACGTTTTTGAAAATCATATATGATGCAGGCACACATATTGTTGTTTAATTTGTACTCAATGGAGATTGTAGATTTTAAAATTCATCATGTTATGTTCGTTGGGTTCATCTAATTAATTCTCCTTTGTGTTTCAGTCGATTACGGTCAAATTACGTTTAGAATTTATAGAATTCAGTGGTTAAATTGTACTAAACTGTAGCTAGATAAAAGTCAATTTTGCTCTGATTTCCAGATTAAGGTACAATTGGTACTACTGATACAACTAGTATTATTGAATATTGATTCAAGGTGACAACTATTTTAATGTCAGTTTTTATTCATTTTCAGAGGACAATGAATTCTAATTGTCACATATTTTGATTGCAGGAGATATTGTTTAAAGAATGGAGATAAAATACAATAGATTTTAAAAGAAAATATTTGTCATGCTCGTTTAAAGAAGACTATATTTTGTGTTACTTATTGTTCATCACACTCGTTTAGTGAATACTATTTTTTGCATGTGGAACTCACTAAAAATGTCGAACAAATCATATTTAGTTATAGTTTTTTTTTTGTGTTTCTATCGCGATACAACTAAATATAATTGGTACAACTTAGTTTACTAGTAAAATAAAATAAAACTCATAACAAAACAATGTTATAGAGTATTTATTTTTATATTACTATCTTCTAAAACCATATTATTGTGAATGAAATATAAAATTATTTAAAAACATTTGCCACACCAGGTCTCATTTTTACTTCAATTACATTACACTTTTATGATTACTTTGTAGATATTAACCTCATTAGTATGTGAAACAAAAAAAAACAACGTATTTTAACAAATATTTTTATACGAAAGTATAGGAAGTGTATTTAGGTACTTAATGTAATTAGTACAACTACAAAAAAGATTTATAATCTTAATAACAACTACTTATAAGTTTAAACTATCAAAGTATAACTATGTTTAAACCAGTACAACTACAATCTTGAAGTACAATTACTTACAAAATTTAAGGATATTTTATTATTTTTTTGGGCGGCACATGTGTTAAATAATGTATTTTCTATCTTTTTATTTAAACATGTGATTCATGTTTAAATCCATTTTAATATCAATTTTAAATTTATTATTACTTTATTTTTGTTAAATTCACCAAGTTTTAGAAATGTTTCAGTTGTACCTAAGTGTTCTAGTAGTACATAGATACTCTTAGTTGTACCTAATAGTTCTAAAAGTATAGACAAGTTTTCTAGAAAAAACGAGTTCCATTAAAAGTTCTCATATGTTTCTGTATTCTATTTTGCCTTGTAAAATAATTTTCTTAACTCATATTCATCCGTGAAATATCTTTCTTATATTAGGCGTACGCTTGGCCCTCAAAATTACCCTTGTCTTTTTTTTTGTTCACCTTCTTCATCATCTTGACCATGGAGTTTTCTACGTCTTCTTCTCAGAATTTTCACTATAGTACGAAGAGGCATTGACACATGGATAACAACAAAAATACACAACAATTGAGATTTCAGACCCAAATTCAATCCCTTAATCATCATACTTTGAATTATCCAAATTGAATCTAAACCCTGAATTTCATCAAATTGGTCTTTGATTTGAGTTTAAACCTACAAATTGACCACCAAACTCTACACAATTCTCACTCGTCTAAATCAAAAACCTATCGATTATTAATAAAATTCACAAACCATTTTCGAATTGGGGAGCTTTTACGTTTGAGGAGGAGAAACCAATCAACATCAACGTAGATATTAGAAGATGAACGACAACAGAGATATGTAAGAAATCGACGAGCAAGTAACCATAGACGAAAGACAGAGAATGAGAGAGATAGAGATGGGGGATGAAAGTTTCTCTTTTTGCATTTCAATTCAGTCCGTCGAGATTCAAAGTGAAAAGGGGGGAAAAAAAAGTTGGATGAACCAAATTCTAGTTGGGTTGGTTAGATAACCCGGATCGGTGGTGGTTCTCTTTGACCAATATTTTGATTTTAGAAAAAGGGAAAAGAAATTATTTTTATAAGGAGGAGATATCAGAAAAGTTTTTTGTGAAGAGGTGCACACGAGAAAATCACCGTATTTTGCTTGCATAACACAAAAGATAACAAGTTTTAAAGCTTAAGTACCAATATCTATAACATAGATAAAGAAGTATTAAAACCATAAAAATAGTGATATCCACCAAAGAGATAGACCACATGAAGTGATGTGAGGCTGACCAAAACCAAATTACTGACCGCAGAACGACAAATTGTCATACAAAAACTCCAAAGGGTTTTCAAAAACCTAACTCGCACTAAAGATGGCAAATTTTCAACTCCTTGAAAAGGGAGGCATTGGGAACAAATACCCAAGAATCAAAGTGCCGGAAAAAGGGTCCAAGCACCCTTGCCACGCCATGTTGAAAAATCTAAATCGAGTGGATAACGTGTAGGAAAAGACATGTAGGACGAACATAAACAGAAGTGTTTTAAGTAGAGTGAAGCCTACACCAGAATCTATAGAGTTGATGATGATTCACAACTTTACTTTCACTTTTATTGCTAAAGGTAAAAACAGTGGTTGAGAGGTAAACCACAGAGTCATGTAACGGCACAAAAGGAATATTCAATCAACGAACAAACAAACCAATAGACAAAACACACAACTTCTATCTCCTACGCTTCATTCCAGATTGTTCTACTCCATGTTCACCGGTGGAGATGCCTGAATAAACACAACAAGCGGAAACAATTAGCAAAACGGTAATAATATATCTAAAAGATCCACTAGTTTTCAATTGTTGATGACCGGTGTGGCTAAGGAGAAATCACCTTGAATAAAAGATCATGAGCAATAGTATCCCATGGCAATGAGATGGACATTAAGCAGCATTTAAGAGGGAACATCTCGTCTTCATCGTAAGAGGCGGTAGCAGCTGCTATTGCATGTTTAGCTGCGACAGATGCAACAGATGCTGCTTTACGGAAAATGGAGCCAAGATCGATGCTCTTCTTTGAAGACATTGGTGAAACAGGACCTACAACTACTTGGCTCTGATCTGAGAAAACCAATTCTATACAATCATCTCTTAAAGCATACTACCGTCTTCAATATACATTTCAACAAATCTCCTACTCAACGTTTTCTTGTCCACTCTCTTAAGACTATGGGGAACAATAAACAGTTCGAAAGCATTTGATGACCAATGTTAGATTTAGATAGGGCATTGAAGTTTTTTTTACTTTTTACGTTCCATGGATTATTAATGACTACATAGAGAATATAGGAAAAACTAACATGGAGACAAAGAGCTCAGATTATGTGCAGCCATACAAGAATAAGAAAGTAGCAGTACCTATAACCCCAGAAACAGCTACTTCAACTTCTCCACGTCCTCCTGGACCTCTCATATAAAGTCGGTCTGCTTTTCCTGTGTTATGACCCAGTGATAGAAGGCTTCCGAACCGATTCCTCCCCCCTATGATAAAGGATAAAGATAACAGACAAATTAAGGAGAAAGCGTGAAAATATCAATTGGCCCCAATCGACAATAGCTATATAACTTATATATACAAGGCCACAAGTAATAGTTTTCAATGAGTCTTTAAGCACTTGATTTCTCAAAAATTTAACGTCTACAAGTTAACTGTGTAGTCCAGCGATCTTGAAGCTGGGTACTGTTTAATATCACTCCTAGTTGACCTCTAAATAAACCCTATTTCTTCCAAAATTTCCAGTAATGTTTTTGGCTCAGCAATGCATTCCACCAGTGAGCAAAGCATTAACATTAAGTCCTGACAGGTTCCATGACATCAAAAACCATTAATACGTTCTGTGATGCAAGTTCGAGAAGTAAGTTTCATACTATCAAGAACCCTTAATATATCCTTTGCATTAAACGTCTTGGGAGAATATAAAAGATCGAGATCAAGGATATTCCTAAGAACTGAGAGGAATAATGCAAATAACCAGCGAAACAGAGTATGAAGACCATGACTACAAACTTTGCTAGAAAATTGAATTAGATTGATGCATAAAACATAAAGGAAGAAACTGTATAGTGACCTTCATAGGCTTCTCGAACCATTTGATAGCTGACAAACCCAGAAAACAAAGTAACCTGCAACCAAAAGCTCTGGCATGTCAATCCTCTTTTCTCATTAGCAAGTACCATGTAATGTGTCCATAGGCCTTTTACAAACCAAATATGCTTAAATCTAATAGTTCTTTCCAAAAATCACATATCATACTTCCATATAAGCATCAACCCTTGCAAGCATCAGTGAAACTATTAGCAGTTTACTCCATATGACGATGGTAAAGATTTTTTCAAAGCATTATGTATACTAATAACCTTCTCACACGAAACAGCTGAACTTCAACATACAATTTAGATCCTTAAATAACCTATATGACCGAGAATTCATTCAACATGCAGCATACAAATCATTCGACAGACAGGATATTCCAGGACTTCAGTCGAAAGAATGGCCAACCCAGAAGCTAGACTAGAATACTTAACATTATAAGACTCATTGCACCAAAATCCCTTGAGATGGAAAGAAGTTGCATAGAGATCTATTAGAGAGCTCAACACAGAAGTCATCTTGATGAAAAATAAAAGTCAAACGTACCGCCAAAAGTATGGGGAATAAGTCATGACCCTCACATGTATAAAAAAAGTTATGCTAGCAAAGAGATCAATACCTTTAGTTCTTTTTCACACAAAAGAACGGTTAACGTTACCAATATTAAAGAATCTCATCAAAACTCATAGAAAGTAGCAAAAGAAAAATTGGTACATGATTGGCAACTGCTGAAAATAGTGAAACATAGATAGGAAACAACTAGACCTTAGGATCTTTCACACTTTTGGGTTCAGTATTTGTATTAGAATCACTGGAATCTTTATCATTTGCACTTGGAAATGCTGCCCCATCATGAGAATTAAGAAGTACGCAATAGCAATGATCTTTTTCGGTCAGAACCTGCAAACATTAATGACAGAGTCAATGAACAAAATTGGAAAAAACTATGGGCAACTTTCCATGCATGAACCTAACCATATGACTTAAGTTCTGAACCATAAAGCCAAACTCATTTGTGCCCAAGAAAACTTAAGAAGAAGAATGGCAACCTCTGAAGAAGATAACTAAAAAGTAGGCACTAAACTCAAATAAGGAGTTAAAGCAGCACAAAAGGTAGTTGAAATGTGATTATCTGAATTTTGTGCCAAAAGCCAACTAATGAATGTATCATACAAATAACAAAATATTTTACTATCCAGCTAAGGTGAAACTAAGAATGCATGTATCTAGAGTTCATGCACATTTTCTCAACTAAAAGCGATTCTTCCAGAGATGATTTCATTACGAACAAAATGTCACATTTCCATAGAATCCATTCCGAGTGAAAGGACAATGTAACATATTTGTTGGCAGGATAATACAAAGAAAGGGAGAAGAAAATATTACCACAGCATCAAAGGTTGAGTCAAAATCATCTACAGCAAAACAAATTTCTGGGTAGGCCGGTGTTGTCTCCACTTCCTAGGTACACAACAATGGAAATATCAAACACAAATTCCAAAAGGGCAAACACTGCTACGAGAAAAGCGACTATACTTGCCTTCTTTGAGTCCAGATGAAAATTAACGCGACTCGGTGATGCATATACAGTTTTTACAACCTGCATAATACGAATGTCAGATCAGAGAATATGATCATCATTGGCTTACAGACTATGAAACCAACTTGATGCTCAGAAAGAAAATCCAATTTATGTTTGGTCCAACACCCCTGGGGAATGTCCTCTCCTTATCAAAAACGAAACTGAACTCATATTCCGTTTCCTTACCCTTTTCTTAATAGGTTCATTGATAAAAACAAAGCTGGGCTGATATATTTTGAACAGTAGAGTATATAACTACTCTTTGGTTTCAGTTTCTTTTTCATATGAAAATATTTTAGAAGAACTGAAAAGCCAAGAGAAACAATATTATCTAAAACTCTTAGGAGTTAGGATCTCTAACCTTGTATATAGGAGAGAGTTTTGTGTCTTTACTTCCTTGGTACGTCTTAAGGGCTTCATTGCTAAAACCACGAGCAGTTTAAAGACAAAAAAACATATGATAAGTAGACCACAGCACAGGTCACAAAAATAACTCAAGGTCTAATCACTGAAACGAAGAAGATGGTATCTAAAATTCCAACCAAATAAATAGCTAGACTGAAGTAATGCCTTATGCATTAAGATGTGTTTGAACCAAACGCAGGAAAGCAGGATAGAAATATTAGCAAAAAAGCAATAACAGAATACGAATTGTTAATTAATGTAGATTAGACTGACAAGAAATTAGTACATGATGCTGCTAATCACAATATGCAAGTACAGCGGTTACCTGCAAATCGCCACAGTAACAGTAAATGATGTGTGCGCAATCATATTCAAATAAAATGATTTCCTCCAATCAACTTCAGCCAAACTTTCACCAAGAAGCTCATCCAACTGCTTCAAAATGGAGAAGAAATCCATTACCATGTCTTTACAGACAGTAGATACAAGGTGCAACACCAAAAACAGATGGATACATTCAAGCGTCAAGGGGTCTAGCTCCCAGATAAAAAGATCTGATAGATCATGAAAAGCTTTGACAAATAACAATCCCTAAGAAACATACATGTAGTACTGTCGCTTAAAGTAACCTACCCCACCCAAATAAAGAAGAAGAAAAAACGACACCCCAGAAGAAATCAATTTTTCCCTAACAATGTTAAATCCGTTACAAATTCTTCTTCACAATTGAAATGTTCTATATGACAGAAGGAAACCTCATGTGATAAGACATGACCAGATATCTGTATTTTTTTACCTTAGGTGCCCACCTGCGCACAAAGTAAGGAGCTGGTGCTTCGTCATTTTCAGTCAAACCATATGACTTACAACTCTGGCAAAAAGTAACAAAACACTCAACAACATTAACAATCACCATAACTCCATGTTCTAAGTTTTCGGCTCAGATTAAAAGGTGCAAGCTTTACATACCAATTTCCTCACAAAAAATAGAAGATCATCGTCTTGTCGCCTCCTTGACTCCATACAACGAATGAAGTACACATCAAACACGCCATGCCAGAAATTAGAGTCCATTTCTACATCAGACGCATCTTGCTCATCAAGAGACGTATTTCCTAACGACTTCGAGTGCTTCTTCACCATACTAAGAATCTCATGCCTGAGAAACATCAAAATCAAAAAAACAAAATCAACTTAAAGCCACTCTCCAGATTCTCGATTGGAGAGTCAAAATCAATCAAACTGACATCTGTTTTAGTATCCGAATAAGCAATTTCATGGTGGATTTACAAAATCAATCACTTCAATTTGAGTAATACTAACTAATAATTGTTCAGTTCACACCGAAACTACTATGGAACTAAGCACGATCAAGCATAGAAACACAAAAGAATCTGAAATTGTGTGATCTGGACTTGTTTTTTTTACCTAGAAGGAGTCGCTTCTCCATCGTTGAGCATTTTTTTTTTCTAGCCTCCGATGATTCTACTAAATTCTTCGGGAAACGTTGCGACGATCTCGTGATTGAATTGGGTTATTTTTTTTTCTGGTCTCTCTCTTTATCTGTGTGACTGGTTCGTTTCTAAGTTTTGCTGAATTCGATGAAAGAGAGAGAGAGAGAAGGGGACATAAAACGCCGATCTGATTTGGTTTAGCGTTGTTAAAAGTTAGCGTCAACCGAAGCGGGGAAACCTCAATAACTACCGATTGCTACAGTGAAATTTACATTATCATTTTTTTTTTCATTGCCTTACAGAGTCTTAAAGAAAAACAATTAATTGCAAATATATAATAAATGTATGATTCTCATTTTAGACGTCAAACATGTGTTCCCCCAAAAAAAAAAAAGGCAACTTGTGTATAAATAAATCAATTAGAAAATTTAGAAAAACATAAATTATAACCGTAAATGTCTCTTTAAGAGAAAACAAAAATTTGAACAAAAGTTTTTGATTAGGTACGTGATGTTTTTTTTTTTTTTGATAAAGCAAGTTTTCCATAGCTTTATCGCCCGTTGAATTCAGTTTTCTGGATTTGGTTTTTAATTTTAGATTTTGCTATTAGATTTTTGTTTTAAGAATTCCCATAAATTAATATTTGATTTTTGAGAAAAAATTACATCGAAGGAGTAAAAACTAGATTTTCTGAATTATATAAGAACTAAAAGAAAAAAAAATCTTGAATGAGCTAGAGACTACAACAAAAAAAAACAACTTTTTTTCCAAAATTTACAAAATATTCAAGGCCATTAACTATGTCCTTTGCATCACCATTGCTATCACTAAAAGCTTTTCATGTTCTTGTGGGATATCCACAAGTCAAACTAAATAATATTTTCTATTTGGTGGATATAGAAAGTAAACTTCATTTTTTGCACAATTAATCAATACATTTGTATCATGTGCTCTACTTGGTGCACTAAGCATATACATATATGAATTTCATACTAAAGTTATGTATATAGTATACATATTTGATCGTAAACATATGCATATATGAATTTCATACTAAAGATATATATATATATATATAGTATACATATTTGATCGTATCTTCCATTTCCAGTAAGGTTCAACATATGTACTAAAACTTACTAGTATATGTAAGTAGGTTTTATGATCATCAGAAGAGAATTAATAAACTCATTGTTCATTTTATTCTATTTCCTTTAAAATATGGTATTATCCTTCAAAACTGAACATACTCAAATTCATTTTCTCCTGAATAAAACTAAAAAATTTATCAAAAAAGTTCAGCTTATCTATGTGGTTGATATCTTTCACCAATATTTTGGATAGTTTTATCCTAAATGAACAAAAAAATTCAACCATAAGCTTAACAAATGCAAAACTTACGTCCTTAAACCAAACTAGATTTTCAATTTTGATTTGTTTATTGCTAATCAAACCCCAACGACCACCTACGCGTCAAACAAATATTATCGACAATATACTCACATCAAAAATTTATTGATAATAATAGAGAATCTTTACTGCATCAAGAGAAATATATAATATACAAACACAATAAAATAACTCTATCAAAATTACCGAGAACAGAGAATGCACCAAGTCTTGTCATTGATCATGAGTTAAACAAATATCAAGTACACGCAACTGATCTTCTTTCCAAGTGACAACAACATACATATAAATAAAGAAATCCAAAGAATCAAAACATATTATTTTAGGCTACAAATCCAACCATCTTATTTACTATCATAATTAACAAAAAAAAACCCTACGAATTTCATCCAAATTAAAAGCATACTTTTTTTTCTTACCCTTCTAAAGCACAACTAGAGGATATTTTACACAAAATCGTAAGAAAGTGATCAAAGAAAATATGAACAAAGAGAAACCATTAGCACAACACCAAAATAAACATGAATAAAAAGAACCAAAATTGTAATTTTCAACATCAATCATCTAAAACAACTATCTCAAATCGAACAATTAGATTGGTTAGATTGGTTATCCTCTCACTGTTAATGGGAATCGAAAAAAAAAAAGAATCTATATAACAATGGCGTACACAATATATTTTGAAATAAAAAGAATGCAATCAAAAAAGTATTGTAAATGGCAAGATGTACCGCTATGGCAATCTCATAAAGACCAGTTCTTCAAAGCTTTCTCCACTCGACATACTTGGCACAATATTCGCAGTCTGCAGCCACGTGTAGATTGGTACACAAGGTTCTGGTACTCTTATTCCACCCCGAAGTACTTGTTTCTCCACTGGCTTGTGATCCACAATCGGCTATCCACTGGTGATCGCATCAAAAAGTGGTCCTCGGGGCAACAGGTAAACTATGTTCTTTGTTCAGGTACGGAAGAGACCAGGGATCACTTGTTTTTCACCTGTCCTTACGATGCCGCCATCTAAAAAGACGTGACTCAGCCTCTGTTCTTGTTCCATTACTCAACGGATTGGAGCTATTTGCTACCGCTGCTCACCTCTCCAACCTTCCCCTTTCTCTAACGGTTTGTGCTCAAATATGTTTTTCAAGCAACTCTTTATTATTTGTGACGTGAGAGGAATGCTCGGCGACATGGTGAGGCACCCTCTCCACAAGTAAGGCTCATAAAACTCATTGACAAAACCATCCGCAACCGACTTCGCTCAATCATGAACTTACGTGACCACCGCTATGATGAAGGACTGCAACTCTGGTTCTCTACAAGAGCTTATGCTCAGCCCTCTATCACTACCTAAGCTCTAATTCTTAAGCCTTGATTTGGAAACTCTCTTTAACAATGAAGCCTTTATTGTAAACACGTTTTTTGGTTGATTTTACATTCATTCAAAAAAAACATTGTAAAAAACGTTATTAGTTTTTGGTCTCAGGTTTTCTGCCGTTTTTTCGTCCAACTATTTCTCACCGCTTGTACCAATTTCTATTACCAATCAACCCAACTAAATTTTGTACCATTTTACTTTTTGCCATTTTACAAGGTTAAAAAGACGAGAAAAAAGATTTACGAGCTTTGGTTCTGCAACCTATATCCTTAGGATCTAATACAAGACCAAATTCACTAGAGAAGATTTGGACTACAACATATGATATACAACACAACTGTGCCTACCATATTTTTTCACATGGATTTCTGAAACAAGTTCGGCGAACGAAATCGATAATGCACAACTGTACAACACATAAGCACCATACCAATATGTTTGACTATCATCCAACAACATTGTTGCATTATTGT
This sequence comes from Camelina sativa, assembly GCF_000633955.1. Taxonomy (NCBI): domain Eukaryota; kingdom Viridiplantae; phylum Streptophyta; class Magnoliopsida; order Brassicales; family Brassicaceae; genus Camelina; species Camelina sativa. The sequence goes on from NC_025691.1 coordinate 9,567,926, forward strand.
CTTCTCTACCGATTGCAGTTTCCAAATATATACAACCAACGTAAGTGTTTTTTGTCACCATCCCGTCATATTTAATAACCACGATTAAAACCTTGTGTCACACACACTCCTAACGCCTGTTTTTTATACTCTTTACTACATCGATAAGACTTACTTTAATCACATTTAATGTTAATTATAACGCTACTAGTTTAATTAGTTTAGGATTATGAAACATATTTCCAGCCTTACGTATCATGATATAAATGATATGATGAAATTTGGCTAAAAATCTGATATTGGTGGATTAATCTAAAGGAAACAAATGGTGATTTCTATCATAACTTGACTAATTTGTAGCTCAAGAATCCTCTATATAAATAAGAATCAATATGTGGGCACATTAGACTGCCAAAAACTCTACGTTATTCAGCTCCAAGTATAAACCAATAGATCTAATGTCCCTAACAAAACGAGCTACAAGATCGATCAGATAACTAGAAACGCTGGCTTAAGCAAACCGGAGAGCCTCGAATGATACTGTTAAAGATGTGAAAGTAAACCGCAAGACAAACAGTGATTATCACCGAAGATTTGGCACCAACGTATCCAACTACTTGACGCCCTCTCTCCGTAACTTCTTCATGAATCACATCCAAACTCCTTTTAAAGCTTTGCGACATTTTCAAGATTACAAATTCAAGAACTGATCTCATCGTCTCTAGCGTCACTCTTCCCGTAACATCAAACATGAACTTCCTATTACTCGGCACAGCTAAAGTAGTCGTAAGCGCCTCAGCCCACCCATTACCCGAATCTTCTCGATTACTCGACTTCCTCAGGAAAGAATCGTTTTTCTCCCCTGAAGATGTGAAAACATCGTGAGATGTTCTCATGAATGTCTCAAGAGCTCCGTTACAAACCGAAACAAGAACATCTCTAGCACTATCTCGATGTTTCGGATTCGTCAAACCAGAGAAGATCTGATCATAAGTGTTGATCCCAACCGTCTTCTCGATATACACCGATACAGCTGAGCTAGTGAACCTCTCAATACAATCTGCTAAAAGCTCTCTACACTTATCATCACTAAGCAAACTCATCCATCTAGGTTTTGAAGAATCAGTATCACTCTGATCAGTCTCATTAGAGTAAAAACCAAGAACAAGATTCTTAGCAAAGCTACCAACAACAACAGAAACAAAACCAGCTCCTTCCTCTGAGAAAACTCTATCAACAAAACTCGAATTCGTTTCCTTTTCCTGATCCGAATTATTCCCACGGAAAACCCCAATCGCTACAGCTTCAGAAACCCTAGCTAACGAATCAGTGAACTCTTTCGATTTCGTAATCTTAGCTAACTGTTTCAAGCTATTGGGGATTTCATCAGAATCGGAATTTAGAAACTCTTTCAAATCTCGAGAAACGATGCTTATCGTCTCCGCCGAATCGATTACGAGTTCGGCGAACGAAACGATGCCTGAGAAGAGTTTCGCAAGACGCTTCGTCTTCCTCGCGATGTATTGAGAATTGTAAACCCTGTAAACTCCGTAACCCGAAAGACCGAATACGGAGACTAGAATCAGCCATTTCTTTCTTCTTTGTGAACCTAATTCTCCCAAACGAACAAGGTCCATCAAAACTAAACAGTAAAATTGAAACTCAGAGAAAGAGAAAGAGAAAGAGAGAGAGGTCTAGGGATTGTAATGATATGAGAATTGGGGAATTGTTGAAATCTTGAAATAGAAGAAAGTGATGACTTTGATTTACCAGATAGATTTGGGTACAGACATGAATGTGTAGAAGCAAGAAGTGAGGAACTCAAAAAATGCGAGTGAGAGAGAGACGATACAAAGAACAAGTTGAAGAAGAAGACAGACGAATCTTTAGATTTTTTAAGAAACCGGACCGGTCTAACCGGTTCAACCGGGAAACGTTCTTTTAGGCAAAATAAATGTATATGGTTTTTTTTTTCCTTTTTAAAGCATATTAAAAAAGGTAAGTAATATTTTCAGATTTACCTCTAATTATATTATTTAAAATATATATTTCCATAAAATTAAAAAAAATTAATAAATTGAAATACTTAAATACAAAAATCATAATTTCTTTATATTTTGTAATTATATAACATTCTTATATCATAATATAATATTAATGTTATAATTTTCAATAAAAAATTCAGATTTATAAAACTTAGTAATATTTTCAAAAAAGATAATAAGAGAATAATATAGAAATGAAATAAAAAGTATTGACTAGTGTTGATACGAGAAACAACAACAAGATTGATATTAAAGTGAAATAAGATCTCGGCAGACTTTGGTATAAATCGATAAGAACAACGAAGAATGACGAACTGGATTTTGTATTGATCTTTTCTTTGTATTTTTGCATAAAATTATATATCTCTTCCTTTTTTACAAACTTCGAATATTTAAACTAAACGATCCCAAACTTCCGCTAAACCTCCTCGTGCAATTTTTCCCGCGATCTTTCGACATTATCTCAGGTGTGACTCAGCGTTGCAGCAAGATTCTCTTCCTGGGCTCGCGTTAGGCCCATTGGCAGACTTATCTTTCGTTCCTTAACGGGCTTCTCTACGAGCCTTTTCTTCCTCGAAACCCAACACCAACAACTAGGAAAAATTAAAGGTAAATAAATCATATGTAATAAAACAAAAATAAAATCTGTCAAAGTAATTTCTAGGTTTTGATTTACAGATATTATATTAAGTTTCAATTCAGAAACCATCAATTCCAAATTTAAGTTCTATTTAACATAAAGAAAATATTAATCATTAGAAAAAATTAAAGAAATATCTCACAATGTAGCCCATGTTTTTGTTTAGTAATATTTAGATTTTTTTTTTTGTTAAGATATATATTGATTAGCTTTAAAAAATCAGAAAATATATATATATCTATTTAGAAATCACCTATTTATAGTGCTACAATAGCTTAAGGAGCAAGTTTATTAAACTTGAAAGCAAAGCTACTTATTTGAAGACAAAATAACCTATGGATAAGGTTGCGAAAAAGGATGTATATAGAAGGGAAGATGTTTCCTTAACGAGGAAATAGTAGATTAGTAGATAATTTTCAAAAATATTCATTTTTATGTCACTTTTTAAAACTAGCCTTTTATGTTGTTAATTTTCAAAAATACTCATTTTCTATGTATAAAACAACTAAATCCTAAGCCATAAACTTCAAATACTAAATTTTAACCCACAAAACTATGTCCTAAATGTAAAATAGAGAATCCAAACCTAAAAAAAATTCGAAAAATTAGTTTAACATATTGTAATTGTGTAAAACAGAGTAAAATTGAAAATGTTTTTTAAAAAAGGGGTAGAAAAGGGGTATCGCAAAAAGTTATTTCTAACAAATTTTCTAGATTAATCACATGTTTAAGCATGTTTTATAACAATTAGTACTTAGTAGTACTTTTCTTTATAGTAGTTTTTAATGTTACCTCTAATTATATTACTCTTTTGAATATTTATTTACTCATTGAAAATAACAAAAATAAAAAGGTGGTAATTAAATATAAAATCATACTTCCCTTATTCAAATTTAATGTAAATTTTTTTTTTTCAGAAAAGATACAATGTCATAACACTTGCATATATAAAATAAAAACTATTGACAGTAAAGTAAAAGGAAATAAATCATATCTAAATACAATATCAAAATAAAATATGTCAAAGAAATTTCTAAGTTTTGATTTCTAGATATCATTAAGTTTCAATTTAACAAAATTCTTAAGAAATTTAGTTTAATAACCATATTAATTAATTTTGTAAAAAAAAAAAAAATACATTACAATAACACTAAAAAATTTATGTGGCCCTAAAATACCCTAATTATTTAACTGTTCGTCGTCGTTAGGCATCGAACCCGTCATCAAGAACTCGTCATAATATCTTCCTGCTCTCTCAATCCTCCTCTGATCCCGCCATGATCGTCTAACTTCCCACTTGTATAAATCAAATTCCCAAAACCCCTTCCGACGAGAGATTTTTAAATTTTCCCAGCCGCCGGAGAGTAATCGACTGACTTAAATTTCTCGTTAACCTAAACCCTAACCGGAGAGATGGATTCGATTGTATTCACAGCACTTGATGAGATCTGTTGTCAAGGAAACACAGGGATCGCTCTCGTCTCTCTCTGGTCACGTCTCTCTCCTCTCTCTCCTTCCGTCAAAGCTCATCTATGGAGTAATCTTCTCACGATCCCTCAGCTTCAATTCAAGGCGAAGAACAACACTCTGTACGGATCATCACATACTTCAATTCAACAGCTTGAAGATGCATTGAGACTCGATTTGAAGATCATCGCTAATGAGAAACTCAGAGCTAACTTCGTTGGCTTGTACGATGCTCAATCGAATAACGCAACTATTCCCGCGATTCAGCGTCGCGTTCTCGAGCGTTTGGCTGTTGCTCGGTAAGCACAAATTCGTGGTTTTTTTTTTGTCTTTAGTTACTATATTAAGAGTTTGTGATGTAACATTATATTGTTGATGTTAGTGATAATGGAGATGCACAGAATGTGATTGCGAAAGAGTTTGGTATTGAAGGTAGGAACTTCTTCTATAGTGTGAAGCAGCTTGAGTCTAGAGGTTTGATTGTTAGGCAACCAGCAATTGTGAGAACTAAAGAAGTTGATTCCAAAACGACTTCGTGTATTACTACAAACATGATATACTTGACTCGTTACGCCAAGTCTTTGGGGTCACAGCAGAGGTTTGAGATTTGTAAAGATGACTCTGTGTCGGAGCATGAAGATACTACTGACGTTGGAGATAGTGTAAAAGAGGATACGCTCATTAAAGATTTTTTACCAGCAATGAAGGCAGTTTGTGATAAGCTCGAACAAGCTAACGAGAAAGTTAGTAAATACAAAGGATTTTTGTTTTATCAAGCTGGATCTTGCTAGTTGTATACTCATTTTTTTCTTGTTATGCAGGTTTTAGTTATCTCGGATATTAAGCAAGGCCTTGGTTATATGGGATCACATACAATGCATAGAGCTTGGAGAAATGTAATTTATCTTTTTTTTTTCTTGTCTTCTTACTTCACTTAGATGTATCTGTGGAAGCTTAATTCCTGTTCAATTAGAATATTCTGAATGGATCTTCTTGTGTGATAACATCAGGTTTGTCGCCGGTTGATAGACTCTCATTTAGTGGAGGAGTTAGATGCTATGGTGAACAATAAGGTGAACTATATACTCGGCATCTTATGCCAATAATTGTACTTACTTAGCGTTTCTGTTATGTTTTATTTGGATATAAAACTGTTTTTTTCTTCAATCGTCCGTTTTTTTGTAGGTTGAAAGATGCCTCCGTTTGTTAAAAAGATTTTCAGAGAAAGAGTTTAACTACTCTGGGAAAAAGCAACTCCTTAAATTCGGAAGGAGTATTCAAAAAACAGAACAGATTTTGGAGCTTCCAATAGATAATCAAATCTATGATATGGTTGATGCTCAAGGATCTAAAGGCTTGGCTGCTATGGAGGTATTCAGTTGATGGATAAAATTGCTTACTTTAAAAAACTGGGAAGGTGGAATGTGTATTAAATTATTGTTTTTTACCAGGTATGTGAAAGACTTGGAATTGATAGGAAGAAGATCTATCCTCGGCTTTGTAGTATTTGTTTAAGAGTCGGGATGCATTTACGGGAAGAAAGCCACAAGAAGACTAGAGTTTTTCGAGTTTGGACTTCTCATCATGCTGCATCCAAGTCTTCTTCTAATCTGTTTCCTGATAAAGCTGAAAATATTTGCAGGGTACATAATGATTTTAACACACCCAATGGTAATAGTGGATTGGCAAAGACCTCTACAAAACACGGTATTGCAGCTTCAGATGCTAACTTATCTACACCTGCAAGTTTAAATGATGCTGAAAGAAATTCAGGAGTTCGTGGTTGTTCCCCATCTAATGCCAAAAGAAGAAAGATTCATACACGTCGTAACTTACAAGAATCATTCCATGATGTCGGTGATAAAGTTGTTGATGCTGCAAAGGGCTCACCTAATTTGGCTGACCATCTCGTTCTACCGAAGCCGGCTAAAACAAAAGTGCAGCAACCTCATGCTACTATTGAAAACTCTCGGAGAGAGCAGAGAATACTTGAGCGTTTAAATGTACTTGCTGTTCTCTTTATCCATGTTACATGCAAGAACTATCTCCTTTTTTTTTTTTTTTCCTTCAAACTGACTATTTGTTTCTTCTTTCTTTGCTGGCCAAAGGCGGAGAAGTTTGTTTTGAGAGCCGAGCTCTACAAATGGCTTCTCAGTCTTGAGAAGGACAGGAGCCCCCAGGTGGATAAGAAGACCATTGACAGAATTCTAAACAGGCTTCAAGAAGAAGGACGCTGCAAATGCATTGGCTTTCGTGTTCCAACTGTAAATGATTGTGGTCGTACTCGTTGCTCTGTGATAGTTTTGCATCCATCTGTTCAAGGATTGACTGGAGATGTAGGTGGTGAAATTCATGATAAGATTAGATCTTTTGAATTAGGATTCCGTAGCCAGAGATTGTCGAAGAGCAAAAGCAACGAGCCAATTCCAGAAATGAATAACGTTAAGAGAGTCCAAACGAATGTGGATTTGGATGCGCGAGCTAACAAACCATCCAAATCAGGAGCTATACGAGCTAAAGGGGTTGTGCTTGCAAAGATGGTTCGTGTGAAGCTTCTACACTGTTTCCTTTGGGACTATTTTAGTTCTTTGCCCGGCTGGAACAATGTGTTTTCTTCTATACACGATCATAAATATGAGAATTTGTTTGCACTTGAAGATGCTTTTAGAGCTATGCCACTCGAACTATTCTTACAAGTTGTTGGATGTACTCAGAAATCTGATGATATGTTGGAGAAATGCAAACAGGTTATGTATCTCTCTGAGCTTATTAGCGAAGAGTATAAGCTTCTAATGGATACTCATGCGACAGGGAGATTATCGATGCTTATTAATATATTACGCCGGTTGAAGGTAATATTAATTACTAAATGTAACCTAAAGTACCATATTTCATATATTTGCAGTTAATAGATGAATAATGACATAGCGTGTGTCAATTTTTGTTTTGTAGTTGATTCAGATGGTAAGTAGTAGACTCAGACGTGATGGGATGGAAGAGAAGTATTCTAATTTAACACATGCGATGGAGCTTAAGACGTATATAGAGGAACCAGTGTTTGTTGCTGCTACATCCAGTGACATGTCTCTTGATTTTCGTCCACGTATTCGTCATGACTTTATTCTGTCGAATAGAGATGCTGTTGATGAATATTGGCGAACTCTAGTATACTGCTATGCGGCTGCTGATCAAGGAGCTGCTAAGCAAGCGTTTCCGGGATCTGTTGTTCAAGAGGTATAAGCTTGCTCTTCTATATTATGGCTTACTTATATATACAACAATTAGCTGCCTTTTATGTTATGTTTTCAGAAAACAGTTTCTAACTGTCAATTCTTTAGGTTTTTCGTGTCCGCTCTTGGGCCTCAGATCATGTCATGACAGCAGAACAACGTGCTAAGCTTTTACAGTGTATTACAATTGATGAGAAGGAAAAACTCTCATTCAAAGAGTGTGAGAAGATTTCTAAGGATCTGAACCTGACCATAGAGCAGGTAAACATGTGTTTTGTTTGTGTTGTGTATAGTATTAGAATTGTCTTAGTCACCTGCTTAATTATATGGAGAACAATAGCTAGTTTGGCGAATAGTTTCCTTATTTTCCTTGATCGTAGAGACCATATGCCGCCTGAGAAAATTGATTTCTTCAATGTCTCAGCTTTAAAACAGCCACCATGAAGCTAAAGGAACCTGTATGTTCTTAGACTTTTGTTTTTCACTGCAGGTCATGCATGCTTATCATGCCAAGCATGGAAGACGGTTGAAATTAAAATCAAAAGATAAAAATAATGCTGTAGAAAATAGTCCTTCATCTTCCAGGAAAAGAAAAAGAGCATCCCTCTTAAAGACTATAGGAGAAGGTGACAGATCCATACTAGTAGATGGACATAAGGTCATAAATACTGAAGCCATTGATGCCTCAAGTAGTGAGAGTTTTCAAGAATTATTACAAGAGGAGCACACCCCCATTCCAATGCATCAGGAGAGCAATCAACAAGAAAATGCAGAGATAAGGGATCTTACTGAAGATGAAGGTCTGTGTTCTTCCATCATCAACCAGCATGCAAGTTCAAAGACCACATCAATTCCTTCACAAAGATTTTCATGGACAGATGATGCGGACAGGTACGCTTGACACATCCAATGAACGTTTAGTAGTATATTCATGTGTTTATACGAATGGTGATGGATCATATATCATATTGGTTCTTGTTGTAAGCATTTTATTATATCTCTGATTGATACAACTGACACAAGTTTTCGCTGGTCAGGAAATTGTTGAGTCAATATGTTAGACACCGTGCAGCTCTTGGGGTAAAATTTCATGGAGTAAATTGGGCTTCAGTTTCAGAACTGCCTGCACCTCCTTTAGCTTGCAAGCGACGGATTCAAACGTTGATGAAGAATGATACATTTAGGAAGGCGGTCATGAGGCTTTGCAATCTACTCACTGAGCGTTATGCAAAGCATCTAGAGACGAAACAGCCCGAGAGCAACAGTTCACATGTTCTTGTTAGACATTTATCCCAGGAAATTGGTGGAACTGAATCCGATTGTGTTGAGCATCGTAAAGATATTTGTTTTGATGAAGAAATATGGGCTAACTTCAATGAAAAGAGTATAAGTCAAGCCTTTAATGATGTTCTTGAGCTCAAGAAGATGGCTAAACTGGTGGCGTCTAAACGAGCAAGAACTAGCTCTCGAGAATGGTCAAACAAAGATATAGTTGATGAGGTGAAACCTTATTACTTACT
>NC_025691.1:9577032-9583247 GCF_000633955.1 Camelina sativa
CATTCCAATGCATCAGGAGAGCAATCAACAAGAAAATGCAGAGATAAGGGATCTTACTGAAGATGAAGGTCTGTGTTCTTCCATCATCAACCAGCATGCAAGTTCAAAGACCACATCAATTCCTTCACAAAGATTTTCATGGACAGATGATGCGGACAGGTACGCTTGACACATCCAATGAACGTTTAGTAGTATATTCATGTGTTTATACGAATGGTGATGGATCATATATCATATTGGTTCTTGTTGTAAGCATTTTATTATATCTCTGATTGATACAACTGACACAAGTTTTCGCTGGTCAGGAAATTGTTGAGTCAATATGTTAGACACCGTGCAGCTCTTGGGGTAAAATTTCATGGAGTAAATTGGGCTTCAGTTTCAGAACTGCCTGCACCTCCTTTAGCTTGCAAGCGACGGATTCAAACGTTGATGAAGAATGATACATTTAGGAAGGCGGTCATGAGGCTTTGCAATCTACTCACTGAGCGTTATGCAAAGCATCTAGAGACGAAACAGCCCGAGAGCAACAGTTCACATGTTCTTGTTAGACATTTATCCCAGGAAATTGGTGGAACTGAATCCGATTGTGTTGAGCATCGTAAAGATATTTGTTTTGATGAAGAAATATGGGCTAACTTCAATGAAAAGAGTATAAGTCAAGCCTTTAATGATGTTCTTGAGCTCAAGAAGATGGCTAAACTGGTGGCGTCTAAACGAGCAAGAACTAGCTCTCGAGAATGGTCAAACAAAGATATAGTTGATGAGGTGAAACCTTATTACTTACTTTTCTTTTCAATGGTTCTTTGTTTTTGGCGATAAACTAAAATAATGGGCTTTGCAGGGGAGTGAAATGGTTCTACCTGCAATTAACTCAGAGGACATTCGAAGTGTTTCTGTGGATCAAGTTAAAGATACGTCTCGACGATCTGGACATTATCGTCTTCATCAAAATTTTATGCATTTAGATGAAAAGTACAATGGTAGTATACAAGTGCAGAAATCTCCGTCAGTTTCTACTGCTGTAGAACTGTTAAAGCTTGTCTATCTGAGCAAGCCTACTGCACCTGGTATGCCAAATTTGCTGGAAGATACCTTACGACAATATTCAGAAGGAGACCTCTTTACAGCCTATAGCTACCTCAGAGACAAAAAGTTCCTGGTACTTTCCTTACTTTCCTTTTACCAAGTTATGGTTTATTTTATACTTCTCGATTTTATTACGAGGCATATGAGTGTCCATGTAATGCTCTATTTTAATAGCATTTAACTTTGAAGTATCATCTTTTATTCATTTTGCTGCTGTCAAAACCACATTATGTGCATGCTTGATGTTTGGATGAGATGGTGAATAAGCAACTGAGTGTCATTATTTTTACGAAAACGTTCCAGGTTGGTGGAAGTGGTGGGCAGCCATTTGTGCTTTCTCAGAACTTCTTGAATAGTATTTCAAAGTCACCAATCCCGGTAAACTCGGGCAAAAGAGCTGCCAAGTTCTCCAATTGGCTTATAGATCATGAAATAGACCTTATGGCTGGAGGAGTCACTCTTACTTCAGATTTGCAATGTGGTGATACTTTAAATTTCTTTTCATTGGTTGCTTCTGGTGAACTCTCTATATCTGTATCCTTGCCCGAAGAAGGTGTTGGAGAGCCTGGTGATCGAAGAGGTTTAAAACGTAAAGCTGATGACGTAGAAGAATTTGAACCTGATAGTGCTAAGAAATTCAAGCTATTAGGCGAAGGTGAAATCAACTTCCGAAAGGAAAAGGGTTTCCCGGGTATAGCGGTATCTGTTCGTCGTGTAAATCTACCAATAGCTAAGGCCATAGAGTTGTTTAAGGATGATGACTCTCGCTCTGGTGAACTTCATTTCAAGTCGGGAGAAACAACTAGAGGCTGTGATTCTAATGATATGAAAGAACTTTTCAACTCTACTGATGCTACTGTGATACCAGGCAGTTTAGTTGATTCTCCCTGGCAAGTGATGGCCAATGTTGCTACTTGTATTATGTCCGGATCTGCAGGCGAGCAACTGAGTTTATTCAGTCCCGGGGTTTTTGAAGCCGTTTCCAATGCCCTTCAGAAGGCTGGTGGGAAGGGTCTTAGCACTGCAGAAGTCCATTGTCTTATTAATATTCCAAGTAAGCATCAGGCTAACCTCTTCAACACTTAAAAACCTTCAGTTGTTTATTTTAACCTCTGTGTTTGTTCATCTGCAGGCCAAGAAACTTGTGAATGCATTGTAGAAGTACTTCAAACATTTGGGGTAGCTTTAAAGGTTTGTCTTACCATCTCTTATTTTACAAAACACTCAAGGTTTCTTAGTTTTACATTCCTGGACTATGAACTCTGTTCATGTTAGTTACATCATTTTACAAGTAAGTTGTTAACCAGACGCTATCTTATTCAGGTAAATGGCTATAATGATGTCCGTCTTGTTCATTCTTACTACCGATCAAAATACTTCTTGACATTTGAGGAAGGTGGAACTACCCAAAATGGTCAACAGTCTCTGCCAGTGAACTACTTAAAGAAAGCTCTGGAAGAACAAAAGTCATACGATGTTGTCGCCAGCGACTACAGTACTTCACAAGAAAAGCGAGATCATGTAGCTGAGAACAACGTTCACAAGGTTACGATTCTTAACCGTCCTGAAAGGCCTCAAACAAGCGGTTTACACGAAGCATCATCTATCAAAGTTCCAGATCTCACTTTTGGAACGGGAAGCAAAGGCGAAAAAAAGGATTCAACTTCAGTGAAGTCACAACCTATGCCTCTATTTCCATGGGTAAACGCTGATGGATCAGTAAATAAAGTTATCTTTGATGGACTAGTTCGCCGTGTTCTCGGTACCGTGATGCAAAATCCTGGTATACCAGAGGTAAAAATTCTCGTCTACTTTTCACCAAAATAAGCTCGTACCGTCATGGTTTTGAGCTTTATGAAAATACTAATCAAATTAAACATTTCAATTTGTGGCAGGACGAAATTATTAACCACATGGACGTACTAAATCCTCAGGTACTAATACAATCTTTCTCCTATGGTTTCATATATAGTGAAACTGATCATAATCTCTTAAAGCTCTCATATAATATCTGTTTTGCTCTCTGATAAAATTATGTAACATTTCAATCTTAGAGCTGTAGAAAGCTTCTGGAGTTGATGACACTCGACGAGTATATGAAAGTAAGGGAAATGGTGCAAACCAAATTCACCGGTCTTCCGTCTCTGTTAACCGGACTTCTCTTTTCCGGTCATAGAAGACCGGAACTTATCAGCCGCAAACACTTCTTTGCCAACTCCAAAGGACTCTTTGCCTTGTAAATTTGTAAAGCCTTTTATCAAAAAATAATAATATATGTTTGTCAAAAAAAATTAATATATATATATATATATATATATATATATATAAATTGTAAAGCCATAGGTAGAAATATTTTTTTGAAAAATTAATTCGTAAAAGAATTTTTTTACTAATATATTGGAAAAATTATAAATAGTGAGATAATCTCTTATTATATATGATTGATTGCATTGAACAAATATGATTCATATAATCTTGAGCTTATGCCAACACCATATATATCATGATATCAAAGTAACTAATTTATATAGAAAACAAATGCATAGGGTGATCGTATGTAATTTTTTTTTGACATATTTGTCTATACACCAAGTTATACACCTTTTTTTTAAAGAAAAAAAAAGAATTTTACTAATAGTAAAAGATTTGTTTCACTAATATATTGGAAAAATTATAAATAGTGAGATAATCTCTTATATGATTGATTGCATTGAACAAATATGATTCATATAATCTTGGGGTTATCCCAAGTCCCAACCAACACCATATATGTCATAATATCGAGCCAAAATAACTATATAGAAAACAAATGCATTAGGTGATCGTATGTTTTTTGTTTTTTTTTTTTTTTCTTTCTTTCACATATTTGTCCATTCTTATACAGTTATACACTATTTTTTTCTAAAAGAACCAGGTTTATACCCGAATACGGTGAAAATGTTAACTGAGTACCAGTGGTGTTGGGATAAGCTTGAAGTCCAAACAAGTCTAATGTAATTAGGATTATTAGGTTAGGAAGTTATGAGAAATAAGGAAATTGTCTTCCTAGAGAAATTAGGAAATCGAGTTGAGAAGTTCCTTGTATAAAGAGTTGTCAAGTTGTGACATTTTAATGATTGAGAATTGAAAGAAGAGAGAACTTTAGATTTTTGAGTTATTTTTCCTAAAATAATAAGAGAGTTCTTATTGTGATTGTGTGAAATTCTTTCTTTTGAATTCTAGATTTGGTATTAGAGCGTTACGATATCCTAGGGAGCGATGTCCAAGAGTGCAATTGTTGCAGCTAAACCGAAAGAAGGTGCAGGATCTACGTCCATCCAATGCCCTATGCTAAACTCTACTTACTATACCGTATGGGCGTTGAAGATGAAGATTGCTTTAAAGGTTCATAAGGTGTGGGAAGCGATGGAGCCTACAACTGAAGCGGTAGATGAATATTAAAATAATATGGCTATAGCTTTGCTGTTTCAGTCAATATCGGAAGCTCTTATTCTGCAGATTGGTGATCTAGATACGGCTAAGAAGGTATGGGACGCCATCCAGTCAAGGCATGTAGGAGCATAACGAGTCAAAAAAGCACGACTACAAACATTTATGGCCGACTTTGAGCGACTTAAGATGAAAGATATAGAGAAAATTGATGAGTTTGCAGGGAAGATTCTGAGATAGCTTCGAAATCCGCTTCTCTAGGCGTAGCTATGCAGGAATCCAAGATGGTTAAGAAATTCCGTAATTGTCTTCCTCACAAAAAGTTCATCCATATAGTGGATTCTTTAGAACAGGTTCTAGACCTTAATACCACAACTTTTGAAGACATTATAGGATGACTTAAAACATACGAATAGAGAATCACCAATGCAGGAGAAGCGCATGAAGATCAGTCTAAAATCATGTATGCGAATATGGAAACACAAAACAGTTGTGAGTATACAAGTGACTATCGAAACAGAGGCCGAGGAGGTCGATCATACAGAGGGAGAGGAAGAGGACGAAATATTGGAAAAAGGGATGCATCTTGGATTACTTGCTTCAGGTGTGACAAACAAAGTCACTTTGCCTTTGATTGCCCCGATCGCTTATTAAAGCTACAAGAAGCTCAAGTGTTGGTTGCTACTGATATGCAAGATGCTGATGAGCTTAGGATGCATGAGGTTGTTTTTCTCAATGAAAAACGATGCATCCCAAGTAAGTTTGAAACAAACAAGGGAGAGGAGAACATATGATATCTTGAAAATGGTGCTAGTAATCACATGACATGCGATAGATGATACTTTGAGAAGATTGATGAATCCGTCACTAGGAAAGTAAGATTTGGAGATGACTCAAGTGTTGATATGAAAGGGAAAGAGTCAATCTCACTTATTGACATGAATGGTGAACTGCGAGTCATGACAGATGTTTACTATATCACAGACCTAAAGTAACATAAGAAGTTTGGGTCAAGCAACAGAAGCAGGCTGCGACATCAGATTATATGGAGGATACCTCACAATGCGAGATGCTCAAGGGAAACTACTTGAATCTGTCTTCCATCAGCGAATCTAGTCGTTGGCATGCACGTTTTAGACACATAAACTTCAAAACCATCAAGTCTATGAAGCAGAGAGAACTTGTCCACGGACTCCCACATGTAGCGGTTGAAAAAGAGATTTGCAGTTCCTGTCGTCTTGGGAAACAGACGAGACAAATGTTTCCACAAGCCACCTCATACATAGCATCTTCAGTTCTTGAACTAGTACATGAAGACCTCTGTGGGCCTATAACACCGAGTACAGCCCGCAGGAAATCAGTACATTTTTGTTCTCATTGACGATCATTCACGCTATATGTGGATAATTTTGTTAAAAGAAAAGAGTTATGCTTTATAAAAAATCAAGATCTTCAAGAACCATGTTGAGAAGCAATCTGGGGAACGAATTAAGACTCTTAGAACAGGTAGAGATAGTGAGTTTGTCTCGCAAGAATTCAATGAATACTGTGAGAATACTGGGATCCAGAGACATCTTACTGCTCCATATACGCCACAACAGATGGTGTTGTAGATCAAAGAAACAGAACGATGATGGAGATGACAAGGAATATTCTAAAGCACATGAAAGTGCCAAATTATCTTTGGGGGGGGGGGG
>NC_025691.1:9583808-9609454 GCF_000633955.1 Camelina sativa
TGGGGGGGGGGGGGAGCAATAAGACACTCATCATCTCTTCTAAATAGAATAGCTACGAGGGCTCTAACAGATAAGACTCCATACAAGGTTTACAAGAAGCAGAAACCGCGTATTGATCATTTGCGAATCTTTGTTTGCATCAGCTATGCAAAAATTGATCAGCACCTACTAAAGAAACTAGATGATCGGTCGAAGATGTTAGTTCACTTGGAGACAGAACCAGGCTCTAAGGTATACATATTGTTTGACCCATAGACAAGAAAAGTCATTGTAAGTCGGGATGTGATCTTTGATGAAAGTAAATGCTGGAACTGGAGAAAAAATATTTCAGAGCAAGATGGTGATGGGAGCTTTAATATCACTCTTGGTGAGTTTGGAAACCACGGTATCGTGTTTGAGAAAGAAGTAGTCGGTAAAATTTCAGAGTTTGGTGAAAATATCAACAATGATAATAAAGCTCACGAAGAAGAAACATGGAATAATGACGACACACCAGAAATTGCAGAGCAAGAAGAAGAAAATGAGGTTATAGAGAATAATCCGCCGGTTTTCAAAAGGAGCCAGAGACAGAGCAATACACCAAAGTATCTTGGGGACTATGTCTTGCTTGCCGAAGAAGAAGGAGAGACACTTCTGTTGTGTCTAAATAATGAACCAAGAAGCTTAAATGAAGCAAAAGGATCAAGCAAATGGCTTAACGCATGTAAGGATGAGATTAAGTTAATCGAAACGCTTAACAATTGGGATCTAGTTGACTTGCCTATTAGAATAAAGCCAATTGGACTCAAATGGGTTTTTAAGCTAAAGCGAAACTCAAACGGTAGCATCAACAAATATAAAGCATGACTTGTTGCTAATGGGTATGTGCAACAATATGGAATTAACTTCGAGGAAGTTTTTGCTCTTGTTGCACGAGTTGAGACCATAAGGCTTCTCATAAATATTGCAGCATCGAATGGGTGGGTGATAACAGGATTTTCACCCATGGTATCAATTCCCTATGCAGTTGTAGTACAAAGGGTTATCAATCCAAATGGTTGTTATGCTAGCAGATAAAATGTGATCAGAACAATGCAAGTCAAGCCAAGCAATAATGGGGGTTTTATCTAACAACCTAAAAGAAACAAAAAGTAAAAGAAACAAGAACCACACGACCTAAGTACACGATGCAAGCATTCGGGTACCGGATCGAGTATGTTATCGGATAACAGAAGAAATTAAGAACACAAAGATGAACAACTCGAGGGTATACACGAGGCTGGTGATCGAGTACCAGTTTGGTTAATGGGTCGAGTTATAGGTAAAAGGCTAAACAATCAAGTACGAAAGCTCATAAGGATGGGGTAATCGAGTCATTAGTGCTCTTGGTCAATCTGGGATATCTCACATGCCTCAAGCAAATATTCCCTAGACAATGAATCTCTAAACCTTTCAAAAACAATCTCGTGATAGAAATAATAAACCTTAGTCACTCCCCTACCCAATTCTCGCCGGAGAAACATGACTAAGCAGGCATTAAAATCCGATTCATTATTGTCAATAAACTCCTTACACATCTAATATCTTAGGCTAAGTGAGTAAATCTCTAGCATTGGTTGGTTCAAGTATTTCAACAACATCTCTCGATGGAAGAACACTCTAGATCTAATCTCAACCTCTCAGTCTGAAAGTAGCATTAAGTATACCAATCTAGAAAGGAATTTTTATAAAAAGAACAATCAAGCTAAGATATCCTAATCGATTAAGAACACATACTCGCCTATCCTATCCTTAGAAACTTTGATTCACTACTTAGATCTCATGATAAATAGCATAAAAACACAAACAAATGAAAGTTGCATTGAATTGAAAATAAGATAAAAGTAATAGAATACATAATCAAAACTAAAAGAGTAGCAAAAAGAAGTAAAAATCGAATCCTAACAAAGTAAGAAAATGTGTAAATCGCTCTCTCTCTCTCTCTCAAAAGCTCTCGCTTTCTGGTTCGTGAGTGTCTGCGGCTCCCCTGCGAGAAAATAAGGAGGGGGGTTTATATATGGAAACCCCTTTGACCTAGCTTCCCAGCTCTGCCCGAAGGTTTTCACAAGGTTCTGCACAAGGTTCGAGTCGTGTGGATGCTCGGGTATGTCTTCGGGTTGTTCTTCCTGCTTTTAGATTCTTTTTGGTCAGGTTAAGGTTGGGACTGTTCTTCTCGCACGATCACTCCATCGGGTACATGTTCGGGTTTTACCTCATTCTTCCCGTTTTTTTTGGGCTCCAGAGCACCTGTTTTCATCCAAAATGCACAAATGCAACAATGCAGCACCCTAAACGGCCTAAATGCAAATTCCTAAGGTTAAGAACCTAAAAATACTAAGGTTAGGGTATTTATAATGTAAAACATGGATGAAAAAGGGCATCTAAAACATGTAAATTAGAGAGTTATCAACACCCCCAAAATTATCGCTTGCTAGTCCTCTAGCAAGGAAGTAAGAGGATGATGTTTGAAAGTGGGAACTCATAACCTCATAGTACCAAGCAAAAAATTCAGGCTATAATCCTTAAAGATAATTTAACGGTGCTAAGATCTAGCCCTGGGACTTCGGTTTATTTTGATTTTTAAAAATGTTACCGAACTTAACCGAAATAAAATTTGGTTCGGTTAGTTCAGTTTTCAGTTTATTTTCGGTTTTGGGGATTAAAACCGAAATAACCGATTTTTGTCTTTCTTTAAAAAAAAAATTGAGTACTTTTAAGAAAAACAGAACTATTGGGCATCAGAACAAAACTGTTGGACCAGTTTAAATTTAAAAACTGGGCTTGAGTATATTAGACCCATTAACAAAAGAAAAAGAAAAAAAATTAAAAAAATAGGAGCTTTTTCTCCAACGAAGAGAAGAGTCTCCTCCGACGAGTCGACGAGTTGGAGACACACCGGCGGCAAAACTTTAAAGGCGAAGCTTGCAGATCCGATCAAATGAAATAACGAAGAAAAAAAGATATCCGTAAGAAGAGGAAGAAGAGATAGAACGAAGAGGAGGAAGAATAGATAGAAGAGATAGAACGAAGAAGAAGACAAATGAGGGAAATAAAAAGAAGAAGACGAACAAGGGTAAGAAGTAAGAACTAAGAAGAAGGAGAAGTAGAAGAGATCTGTCATTAAAGAAGTCGGAATCGAGCGGCTAATTAGGTTAGGTTAGATTATAATTAGAAGAAGTTAGGGTTTTGTTTTTATTTTGGTTAACCGATCGGTTCATGCAAACCAAACCGAAATAATTGATAACCGAATACCCAAAATAATTACTACCTATTGGTTCAGGTCTTATAACCGAAACCGAACCGAACACCTAAAATCTCGGTTCGGTTTTTTATCCCAGGGCTACTAAGATCAATCAACATACTTACAAATATTTTTCTATGCTTATCAGCATGCATCAATCTAGTTCATCCTCCAACTATCAGTAAAGACTTTAAATTCCAAAGAACATCTCTTTCATATTTATTAAAGTGTTTGGCGAATTCTTGCAAATGGAGAGTGAATCAATCTCAATCGGTTTCAAGGGTGAGGCTTTTTGGTAGGTAGGTTTCAAACAATATCTTTAGGTGGCTTACTCTCAAAAGAACGAATGCTAGACGGTTGTGAAAACTATCTAAGATTGAGAACAATTGAGGCATACAAAGCTTAACTCTTGATGATCTACACTTTTCTCATTCACTTTCTTTTTATCCAACACCCTAGAATAAAACTGCATACAACCTTGATTTTAACTCCCTTTTTTTTTTTTGATAATCCCTTTTAACTTTGAACATCTAGCTCTCTTTTACAAAAATTTTTTTTCTTTCTTTTGTTATACTCCTAAATTTTTTGTTTTCACTCTCTCACTCTCTTTTTTTTTTTCTTTTTCTAGGAGACTATAGCAAGATTTTTCTCTTTTTTTTTTTTTCTTTTAACTTAGAGACTTAGAGCTAATTAAACTGAACTTAGGAACTCTTCTTCTTTTATTTCTCTTTTGATCCTCAACCCAACTCCCAATTAAACATGCTAACTACTTATCTTTCAAAACCGATTCTATTAGCTAGTTCAAATGGTTCTAAACTTAGCTAAAATAAGAGCCAGTTCTTTGTCGTTCTCAATACTCTCAAGGTTTCACAACCTATAGCACTATCAAAGCAGAAAAGGTCTTACTCAACAAATGAACAAGGCTTGAAATAAAAGGTTTGGGTTCAAGGGTAGGGAAATTCATTCGGGTTAAATGAAAAGATTGGCCAAAAATGGATTATTTACCCGAAATTTAGAGTTACCATGAGCAGGCATTCAAGTTCCATAAACAAGATAATTTAAGTTCAGGTTTAGTCCAATAATATAGAAATGCTACAATGTTCAAGCAAGTTTCACACAAGTGGAAGAAGCTTTCAAAAGACACAAGGTTTTAAACAAAGATTCTTCATTTTTTTTTCCCAGAGATTGATCTAGCAACAATGAACTGTGATTAAGGACTATAACTTCAATCCTAAGGTTGGACTGTAAACAAGGTGGTTTTAATCATTTTCCCTAATATGTAAATGCAACTACATGGACACTCTTCTTTTTTTTTTTTTTTTTTTTTTTTTTTTTTTTTTTTTTTTTTTTTTNTTTTTTAAAATTTTTTGGGTTTTTTATGCAAATAGATACAGACTCAAATGAATAAAGCTTTTTAAATAAGAAAATATGAAAATTAAACACAATGTTAAATACACTCTCAGACCCTCCCCCAAACTTAAATTACACAGTCCCTTGTGTAAATAAAAGTCTAAAAAAGAAATCTGAGAATCACACAAAGAAAATAAAACACAATGCAATGGTATAAACAATGGTGGGGATGAAGGTGGTACCTCATGGGTTGGTGAAGAAGGAGGTTGTGGCAGCCTCCATGCTCGCCAAAGTGTACCCTGGGTCGTCGCCGGCTTCAGCATGTGCCGGGATTTACTCATCAGAAAGCTCGGTAATGTGCACGTACGACTTGCTCGAACCAGTATCCGAGGGGTTGATCGGGTAAGGCATCGCGTAGCTCACCGGGTAGGGCATCAGGTAGTACGATGGGTATGGTGAAAAAGGCCCAGAATGGTCACCCATGTAGCTGCTCGCAGGATGCATCGAGTAAGGCATTGGATATGGCATTTGGTAGGTCCGAGGGAAAGGACCCTAGTGATCGCCCGAGTGTGTGCTCGAGGGGGTCATCAGGTAGGACATCATGTACGCCGTCGGGTGAGGCGTCAGATAGGCATCTGAGTGGCTTCTCTGTGATCTATCAGGTCTGGTAGCATCCTCCTCTGCGTGTGGCTTGTATGATGACGCCCTATGAGGCTCTGCAGGTGCCAAACCCCTGATTCCTCCTAGTGGTCCGCTCCTCCCCATCGGTGCGTATGCTGGAGTGGGAGCTGAGGCACAACTCTCCATCACTTCCGACTGGTTCAATAATTTCCCACACCTTATGCACCTTGAGCGTGATCTTCATCCGCATAGAACACACCGTGTAGTTTGTCGGGGTTGAGCATTAAACATTGTATAGACGAAGGCCCTCCTTTTGTATGTTTTACCGCAATGATTTTGCTCATGATTTAAAACCTTGAATGCTTAGCTCAATATCGCTCTGATACCAATTATTGAATTAAGCACTTTAGATTAAAGATTGTGTTTATAAAAGACTTTCTTTTATTAGCTTTAGAAAACTGACTCAAAAACTAAAGCTCTCAAAACAATCTCTCTCAAATTTCATAAGCTATGCAACACCCTTGTATCTTCTTATATAGAGAGAACTCTTTACATAAACCTAATCCAAATAGGAAACTATACAAGTTTAGATAACTCCTAAACTTCCTTTTCTCAATAGGACTAGGTTTTTCTTTAGTATGTCTCAAGCTTCCTTCAAGCTTAAGCCAACAACTTCATGGTGGTGTTTTGACATACGTAGAGAATTAAGTCTCGTTAATTAAGGTTGGAATCAATTTACGACTTTGACGTTAGAGATCGTGGTCTTACCAAAAACACACATGGATTTTCCTTTGTAATAAACTAATAATAATAGTAATTCTTGATAGAAAACGTTTGGTCCCAAATTTGATCAATACCACAAGAGAGTTGGTTAGAAGGAGGAAACGTAAAACACGTTGTAACAAACCTTTTGTCCCTTCCAATGAATATAGCCAACCCCAAAAATCTTATCTGAGATTCTGGTTCTTACAGTGTACGTTTTTAAACCATTCATTACTCACTCCTTATCATGATGAATTCACACAATTATTCATGTCATCCAAAG
Organism: Camelina sativa; assembly: GCF_000633955.1. NCBI lineage: Eukaryota > Viridiplantae > Streptophyta > Magnoliopsida > Brassicales > Brassicaceae > Camelina > Camelina sativa. Next base: position 9,590,084 of record NC_025691.1, read on the forward strand.
AACTACGAAATCTTAATCTTAACTGGTAAAGAGTATAATTAAAATTTAACTATTAGATGCAAAAGAAGTAATTCACAGTCACTGAGAAAGATGGGAAGTAACATTTTTACACGATATTTGTAATAGTAAATATCTACACAATAATTCATGTCATTCAAGTAACAACGAAATATTACACAGCTAAATAGTATGGTTAAAATTTAACCTTAAGAAAAATATTTTAATGAAAAAAAATCCTCAAGTATTAACGAAAGCAACCCTCAAACATGAAATTGTAGTGAAAGCAGACCTTATGTCTCTTATATAATGTACTAGAATTTGTACACGCGCGTGCGCGAGATTTTAATTTAAAATATTTTCATCTAATATAAATTTTAAGCTCAAATATATTCATTCAAACTTTTGAGTATAAATTCATATAAACACTAAACTTAATTTACTAAGTGATATACAACATATATATTGTTGAAGATAATGTTTATTTGTTATATTTACTTGTGCGAGATTTTAGTTTAAAATTTTAATCAATAAGAATCATTCAATATAAATATAATCATTTGAAGTTAAAAAGATAAATCTATATAAATTCTATACTTACTTTACTAATATATATATATATATATATATATATGTATAACATATATTGTCTAGTGTCGCAATAATGTTATCATGGCAAATCAATAATATATTACGTAGTAACAAAAAATGACTTAAGAATTTCACTGGAAGAATAAACAATATTGTTGATGGTCTTCTGACATTTTATCCCTAGAAGAGTTAATTCCATATTCATATTCCATGAAAACATATTTTTAAAACTTCTAACGTCGAATGTCAATTATTGACCTCATTACTGATCAGTTAAACATATCGATATCTCAAATTAAATACAAATATACGAAATTTCATGAACATTTTTAGTATTTATGTCGCTACAACGGGGTTGTCCAAGTGCATCACTTGCCATATTAGAATTTATGACCAAGTCAAGAATGCTTAGATGGTGAAACGGTTAAACCCTACAATGAATATCCGTTTACTAATCCAAGTTACATAATTGTCTAAAACTTCATATGTTATTTTCAGATGTTAATTTTGTGATGAAACCTTAGCTTTATCTTCTCAAAAAAACATGGTGTACTTTAAATATGTTGTTTATGCAAATGTTTTTGGTTAAAAGCATTTGATAAAAGTGATGAAATCTCAAGCGTGTTTTATATTTTATTTTTTTATCATGTTATAGAATAGTAGCTAAAGTGGATAATATGCCATATGAGATATGCTACACAAATCACATGTCACCCTTTGTAACGGCTTACATATCACTTTTTCTAATATTTTTGATTATTAATTTTGTTTTTTAGATGGATTCTTTTTCATAGTTTTACCTAATATAGTGTGACTCTTGCAGTGACTTCGTTTTAGATAAAAAAATTTTAGTTGAGTTGAATAGTTAATCTTTTATTTTTCGTTAAGGGAAATTTCATAATAAATCTTTGTAGTATATGTTTCTTTGAAACTAATGTTTCACTTCAATTTTATTTTTATGTTTAGAATTATATGAATACAATTACGTAAATTGTTTATTTACTCCACATTAAAATCTTACTTCAATTATAAAACTCATTAACCCATTGTAAATTTTGGAATATGATCATTTTTTGGTTATAACATTATTACTAAAATAAATCCATAATATTATTTTTACTATTTTAAAATATTCATTTATTTTACTTAATTCATTTTTATATAGTTCTTATTTTATTATTTACTAAAAATTATATTATTGTTTTACTATTTTAAATTTTAATTAATTTTACTTAATTCGTTTTTATTTATTTTTTTACTATTATTAATTATAAATAATTAATATACAACAAATGAATATTTATAATAGTATTTTTAATGTAAAAAATATATATAACATTGTTTAGATATATGCTGATATAGAGGAAAGAGTTGAGAAAAAAGTTATCTTTATATATATAATTTTACATTCATAAGTGACTATAGTTTGTAATGGATTGGGCTTTTTTCCCTTTGATCTCAACTCGTATAAATTGTATTTTCTTACATATCGACATTATAACTAACTGAGTTGAACCTCAAAATTACCACAACCACAAGAGAGTTGGGTAAATTAAGAGAGGTAACGTAAAATACGTTGTGATAAAACTATTTTGTCCTTTCCTCTTTAATCCCCTCGTATTCTTCTTCCAGTGTATCAAGGCCAAACACAGAAAATCTTATCTGAGATTCCGGTTCTTACAGTGTACGTTTTTAAACCATTCATTATTCACCTTGATCCTTATGACGAATTCACACAATAATTTATGTCATCCAAGTAACTAAAAATCTTTGCCCTACCATGCTTTATTCCACTTATGTGCTCTCTCTCATACAGCAAATTCTTTAGCGAGACAAGATGAGTGTAATGAAATAAATAACTAAATAAATAACGGTTACTGATCTATGAACATACACATCATACTTAGCGCTAGCATGCAAAGCAAAAATTGAATAGTAGATGTTTATAATATATATATATATATATATATATATATATATATATATATAATCAAATTCAACGTTTAGTTCATAACGTTCGCTAAATGAAACAAGTATTGACGAACAAGTTTTGATTTTTCCCAAACATAAAATGTTATTTTGAGCAGATTGGCCGAAGGTAAACTAGTTTGTGGTAGCCATTGCGATAGGGTGGTCCAGACAGTATGTAGATTCTATATAGTTTGTTAGAAACGTGTGAATTAAAGTGTGTGGTGGAAAACTGTAGAACAACTAGTATATAAGCAAGTCTTGTTTCATCAACATTTCATCAACACAAACTAAATATCTATTGTGATCAAACAAGTAATCAATCAAAAGATGGAAGGCAAAACTGTAATTCTAAGTGTTCTCATAATGAGTTTGGTCATGGCACAAATTCAAGTGGAAGCAAAGAGTTGCTGCCCAAATACCTCTGCTAGAAATATCTATAACACTTGCCGTTTTGCGGGTGGCTCCCGACCAGTTTGTGCATCAGTCAGTGGATGCAAAATCGTTGACGGCAAATGTCCTAACGGATATACACATGACACTCTCCAAAACTCTGGTAATCATTTTTATCGTGCTTTATCATGTATTCATGTCAACTGTTACTAGTTCCATCAAGGTTTATTTTTCTAAAATTATTTTTTCTCAAGGTGATGCTGTCAATGAATACTGCAAGTTGGGGTGTGCATCTTCAGTGTGCGGTGCCTTGAACACACTTCAAAGCTCTGGTAAAAGGAAACATCCAAACTCAAAAATTATAATATTATTATTTATCTTCGAACGGTAGACAAGAGAGAATGTTAACCCATTCTATTACTGTTTCGGTGAGTAGATGCGAGTGAAATTGTGAATGGAGCGGTAGCACAATGCGCAAAGGCATGTTCTAGTTTCTGCACCAAGGGATCGACAACTGAAGTTGAGACTGCCTAAACAAGTGTATCCATGAAGTTACGACTTCCAAGTTTCAGAGTCTTATTTTCGTTGTTTTCAGTAACTGTGTGTATGTGAAAAAAAAATACTAGAGTTTGGTGCTAGTATTTGAATAAGTATTTCCAGTTTGTGTATGTGTCATAGAAGGTTGTCAATCCTAGATTGTACATGACTTCTATTAAATAAAAAGTTTGGTCATTTTAATTTTATATCATTATTCCACGGTTGCTACAGAATTCTTGCCCTGAACATCACTAGCTTATATGGAGCTCATATCGATTTTTTTTGGCCAAATCAGTATCTAAAACAATTATTGCATTGAAGATTATACAAAATACCCACTAGCTAGATTAGAACTTAGTGATGTAGGTGATGTCATGCAAATAGGTCATTTGAAGCATATATGCTGCTAGGATGGGAAATGTAGCTCTTAGAGATAAAGGAGCTCATATCTATATGTTTGTTGATTTGAATCCACATTCCCATATTTTATCCTATGAGCCTAAAGACACTCCATCCAAGGAGATTTCACTTCAATTCAAACACAAAGGTTGTCAATCCTACTGAAATCTGAAAGTCAATATTTAAACGAAAACGTTCCAGGTTGGTGGAAGTGGTGGACAGCCATTAGTCAAAGTCACCGTTTCTGGTTAACACTCGGAAAAGCTAATTAATAAGAAATTTAAGGTACTAGGTGAAGGTGAAATCAACTTCCGGAAGGAAAAGGGTTTCCCGGGTATAGCAGTATCTGTTCGTCATGTAAATATACCAATACGCAATAGAGTTGTTCAAGGATGACGAGTCTCGCTCCGGTGAACTTCATTTTTAGTCGGGAGAAACAATTAGTGGCTATGGCTAGCGTCAAGATAAGAAGACCCTTTTCTATACATTTAGCTTACTACAAGTTTAAAGTTTAACAAACTTTAGATTAAAACACTCTCAAATAATCGCTGCACTTGATGTAAGAAAATTTTCTTGAATACATTTTACATTTTATTGCAAAAAAAAATCGTGGTTATGATTCAAATGATATGAAAGAACTTTTTAATTCTACGGGTTCTACGTGATACTAGGCACGTTAGTTGATTTCCCTGGCAGGGGTTGGACTATGTTGCTACGTGTATTATGTCTGCAGGATCAGCAGACCAGCAACTGAGTTTTTATTCAGTCCTGGGGTTTTTGAAGCTGTTTCAAATGCGTATTGGTATATTTACAATATCACTTTTTCTAATATTTTGTGACTATTAATTTTGTTTTGTAGGATGGATTATTTTTTCAAGATTCTTTTTCATAGTTTTCCCTAATAAAGTGTGATTCGTGCACTGTGTTCGTTTTAGATAAAAAAAATTTAGTTGAATTTAGTAATTAATCTTTTATTTTTCTTTAAGTGAAATTTCATAAAAAATCTTTGTAGTATATGTTTCTTAGAAACTAATGTTTCACTTCAATTTTATTTTTATGTTTAGAATTATAGAAATACAATTACATAAATTGTTTATTTACTCCACCTTGCATTAAAATCTTACTTCTATTATAAAATTCATTAACCCATTCTAAATTTTGGAGTATGATCATTTTTGGTTAAAATTTGAATAATAACATTATTCCTAAAATAAATCCATAATATTATTTAAAATATTTATTTATTTTACTTAATTCATTTCAATATAGTTCTCATTTTATTATTTACTAAAAAAATTATATTATTATTTTACTAATTTAAAATTTAATTAATTTTACTTAATTAACTTTTATTTAATTTTTACTATTATTCATTATAAGTAATAAATATGCAACAAATGAATATTTAAAATAGTATTTTTAATGTAAAAATATATATAACATTGTTTAGATGGATGATGATATCAAGGAAGGAAAACAGAAAAAGTTAACTTTATATATATAATTTTACATTCATAAGTGACTATAGGTTGTAATGAATTAGGCTTTTTTCCCTTTGATCTCAACTCGTATAAATTACCACAACCACAAGAGAGTTGGGTAAATTAAGAGAGGTAACGTAAAATATGTTGTGATAAAACTATTTTGTCATTTCCTATTTAATCCCCTCGTTGCAAATTGGTATTTGTTGCACATATATTGCAAAATTTTCAATAAATAGACTCCTTGCTATATTGTCGTATTAATGCAACATTATTTTTGTAGTAAATTTATCGTATAATTGTGATGTACGTTTGCAACTTTCATTTGTTACAAATTATTGCTACAGAAAAATATATCAAATATTACTACAAATTTGCAACGAAGTAATATATTGCTATATGTGTTGTACTAATGCAACAATATTTATGCAGAAATTAGTAGTATAATCACGACGGTCTAATGCAACTATATATTGTCGTAAATAAATGCTACAAAAAATATAAAGCAAAAAATGTTAGAAATTTGAAGTAATTACTTTTAAATATATGCTCTCACATATATTTTATGACGATGCTCACAACTAAAAATGTTGCAAATAGTGCCACTGCAATTTTTTATTACGTTGCATTATTACGATAATATATACTCATAAATCTCATTGCCTAATTCCATTTAATTTTGCAACATTAATATGAATTACAGTATTTTTCTTTATTTTTGTTCGACACATAATTTGTTAAATTATAATTTTTATTTAAACTTTTTTTTTAAAATATATATTATGATAGGAAAAAACAGTGAAAGAAATAACTAACTTTCTTAAGTAATAAAATATTAAAATATTCCAAAATTCCAAAATGCAAAAATAAAAAAATAATAGAAGAAACCAACCATAAATAAAAATTAAGTTCAGAATTAATCCGTAGCAGCGAGGCACTTAGTGACCAAAGGCAAGCCTAAGTATCTTACCGAGAGCGAACCAGTGTAAAACTGAAATGTATTCTTGATGGCTGATGTTTTGTTTCTGAGACTCCTGCTAAGTAAACCGTGGATTTCTCCATGCTGATTCGCAAACCAGAGTACTTAGAAAAGGCTTCAAAGACCTTGACAATGCCATCAATAGATCGAACTTTCCCATCATATAAAACCATGAGGTCGTCGGCGAAGCTCAAATGTGCCAGGCCAAGATTTTACAGCGCGGGTGATAGCCAAAGTGTTGTGAGGCAGCCGCTTTATCTAACATCATGGATAACACATCCATATTATAACAAATAGATAGGGGGATAAGGAGCATTCTTGCCTTAGTCCTCTTGCACTCTGGAAGTAGCCAGACAACTCGCCATTGACTTGGACTGAAAAAGAGGCGGTGGTGACGCAGAGCATAATCCAACGGATAAACTTAGGAGGAAAAGGTAGAGCGTGTAGAGTGTTTTGCAAGAATGGCCACTGAACAGAACCAAATGCTTTGGAGATGTCTATCTTGATAGCACAACATCCAAAGATCTAGTCTTTATGGTAGTCATTAACGATGAGTTGTAGGCACTCATGAAAGAATCTCTCAGCCTCCACCTTAATGTCATCTCCAGTAGAGAGCAAACTTCCATCAGGTGTTCTGATATCTCGAATGGTATTCTGGGCGTTTCTGGCTACAATGGCATGGTGAAAAGCCTTGTTGTTATGATCTCCAATCTGTAACCAATGTAGTTTGGAGCGTTGTTTGAGGAACTTCTCCTCCAAACCTGCAGCACGTTCCCATCTGTCAAAAGCCTCTTTCTTTGCAGCCATACCTGCAGCCTGCAAGAGTGGGTTGTAATCAGTTTACTTCGTGGTTTTTACATAGATCATCATAAGCCTCCTTCGCCTTCTTGACAAGATCTCCCATTTTTGCCTTAGCCAATGTCCGGATGTGTGTTTTTAGCGACTTTAACTTCTTAGTAAATCGGAACAATGTGGAAGTGGACATATATAAATGCTCCGTTTATTTCCAAAAAACCCTCCACCAGTGGCTTAAACTCCTCCATATCTGTAACCACATTGACAAACTTGAATGGCTTTCGACAACCAATAATTCCCCCTACACGAATAATGAAATTGAGTCGACAACGGAGATGATCAGAGCATCCACCTGCTTCATAAAAAAAGTAAGATTGAGGGAATCTCTGATTCCAATTGTCATTGACAAGCCCTCTATCTAGCTTCTTTGAAATGATATCATGTTCTCTGTTATTACACCACTAGGAAAGAGAGTTTAGCCACTGCTGGAAGTTTAGAACAACGACCCATGGGAGGAGAGATAAGAAAGGCTACAATAGTTTAGCCACTGCTGGAAGTCTCGCATACCAGGAGGGCAATGGGAGAGTCATCCACACATGAATGTTCTTACAAGTTAAGAATGTCATTAAAATCTCCATACAATATCCACGGTTTAAGCCGAATGATCGGAGAGTCAATGTGGGCTCTGAGGTAATCTGACAATCTTCCCCTCTCTTCTGCAGTACTTAGAGCGTAGATAAATGAACATAAGAATTCCTCCTGATTCTCGAGTTTCACCGAACAGGAAATGAGACTACATTGACCTGCGTCGCAACAGGCACAACCGGCAGAGGAATTGACATAGATGTAGATGCTCGAGTGGTGTTTTCAACGGAAGCAACACAAGAATCTCTCAAGTGACCCCATTTGCTACAACAACTGCATCGCGGCGTCAACCAAGGATAGGAATAGCATACTACAACATTAAGTTCCCCTTCTTCCTCACCGATAAAAGTGAATTCATGTGGCAAATCCTTTGTTAAATCTGCTTCAACCAACATCTGAGGTTCATAAAAACTGGTACAGGCCTCAGTCTTGGGATGTAGCCGTATAGGTACCCACTGCACTAAACAAGAAATCAAGTCCTTTGTCTGTGAACATCAATGGTGGGATATCAGTTAAAATGACCCAAAACTGAATAGATTTCATTGCTGGTTGAGTGTCCTCCGCATAAGGGAACCATTTAGATACAACCATTTGAATGTCCATAATGTTCCACATACCCCAGTGGAGAACCCGCCTCCTCATTCCCTCATGTCTGACCTAGAACTTGACCGTATTATCATTCACCGCATAATCATCAATCAGAGTGGATTTATCTCCAAGCCTCCAGATCTTATTTACAATCATATGGATCTTCCCCACATGTGGAGCTTTTAAGTGTAGGAACTTACAAATAAAAAATCCTCCCAAAGTGGCTTAGCACCCTCGAAAATATCATTTGGGACAACCACCTTCGTCTGACCATCAACCTCGATGGGAAAAAACGTTTGCTGTGTGTAAACATGTTTTGGTCCACATTCACCTATGACCGTTTAGGAACAGGACGATCCACAGCCACGTTCAAACCCTGGCTGAGCGAATCAACCTGCTCTGTTATTTTCCCGTGTGAAACTCCCACCTCTCCCTTCAGTAGGTCAGGCAGAGAGATATTTTGTCCCTCTCGGTCCTCTGATGGAGAGATCTGGCTGTCCCCCGGCGCCATAGAGCCCGGAGATGCCGCCGGCTGCAACATACTTGCAATACCCGCAAAAACCATAAGTCGCCTTTTTATAGCCTGCCACGAGTTTTATTTCTATTCTACAAAAAATCAGTTTACATTTTCAATGCATCATTTTATAGTTTCAATGCATCTTTTACATTAGATTTCCTAAATTTCTTTGTAATCTATAACTAAATTAACCCATTAATTGCATCCTTTACATTAGATTTCCTAAATTTATTCGTAATCTATAACCAAATTAACCCATTAATCAATTATAAAATAATAACATCTATGTATATATATTTTTTTTTCATAATTTGTGTGATATATTTCAAAATGACACTTTTTTGGGAAAAAGAAAAAGTATATATATATATAAAGCAGTAGGTAGGATACTTTTTCCTTGTTTTTAAAAATTATTAATTCTTTAAATTTTTTAGTTTTAATGTATTGGACAAATTATAAATAGTGAGATAATTTTTTTTGAATATTAATCTTAAAGTGATCCTATGTTTAATGTTTTTGTCAGCCATATAGGTAGGAGCAAACCCATACTGCCTTACTTAGCAAGTAGTCATGTGAAATACTTACACATGTGGATACACTACACTTAAAAGAAAAAGAAGTACTATATTTATACTAAAATATGATAATGAAATTTTTAATCTATTTTCAAAATATATAACAGTACTTGATTATTAATCATAGTTTGAATATTTTCTGAAGATATATGTATTTATTAAAACAAGTTTTTAATGTCATATTCAAGTTTGGCTTATATTCAGTGTTATAACAAACTATGGTTATATTACTTGTTTGGTGTAAATTCCAAACATAGATAACAAGCAAAGTTTTGCAGCGTAATTATATACAGAAACAAAGTAATAAATGACTAGAGATTGCGTATAACCTAACAACTTTGTTAAGAGATAACTTTAGAAAATCCAACAAATACAGAAACAAGTATATATATAAGCATGCTCACATGACTTTGGAATTTGTAAAACACAAACATATTAAATTTCTCAGCAGAAAAGTAAACAAATCAAACAAGAGAGAATGAAGTTTCGAATGCTGTGGCTCGCTTGGGTATTAATAATCGCAGTCGAAGCTAACGCAGCCGCCAAGCAAGGGAAAAACACAACAATCCCAGCATTAATAGTGTTTGGAGATTCAATAATGGATACAGGAAATAACAATAATCTTCCCACTCTTCTAAAGTGTAACTTCCCTCCATATGGCAAAGACTTTCCTGGAGGCTCCGCCACTGGAAGGTTTTCTGATGGAAGAGTTCCTTCTGATCTTATTGGTAAGCCATTTGATTTATTTTCGTATATCTAAAATTTTTAAATATGAAGATAAGTAAGTATGCTATAAATATAACAGCGGAAAGGTTGGGATTGGCTAAGACATTACCAGCATATATGAATCCGAATTTGAAGCCTGAGGATCTTCTTAAAGGTGTAACATTTGCATCTGGAGGAACTGGTTATGATCCATTAACAGCACAAATAATGGTACACTAATATTTTCCGATCATGATCGATAGTTTTTCTTGTGGGTGATTTATGTTTCTTATATTTATGTTTATTTTTGTAGTCAGTGATATCGGTATGGGATCAACTCACATATTTCAAAGAATATATATCAAAGATCAAGAAAAATTTTGGAGAAGAAAAAGCCAAAGATATTTTGGAAAGCAGTGTCTTTCTTGCGGTGTCTAGTAGCAATGACCTTGCTCACACTTATTTAGCTCGAGCTCATAGATATGATCGTCCCTCCTATGCTAATTTGTTGGCTGGCTCTGCTGTCAAATTCGTGAGAGTAAGTACATTATATATAGTTATATATATATATATATATAATTGTATTCACAAACTAATTTATATCCTCAACTGTTCATAATTAGGAATTACATAAGCTTGGAGCTAGGAAAATTGGAGTCTTTAGTGCAGTCCCCGTAGGTTGTGTTCCACTTCAAACAACTGTATATGGGGGTTTACTAACAAGAGGATGTAATCAACCTTTAAACAACATGGCAAAACAATTCAATTTAAGACTTTTGCCAGCACTAGATTCTTTAGATAAAGAGTTGGATGGTGTTATCCTTTACATTGATGTTTATGATACTCTCTTCGACATGATCCAACACCCTAAAAAATATGGTAAGTCCATCTAACAGATTTATCTATGTACTTTTTTCAATTTTATTATCTAATTCGAAGTACTTTATAGTATTCATATATATCTCATTTCGTTTCAGGTTTTGAGGTAGCTGATAGAGGATGTTGTGGTAAAGGAACTCTTGCGATGTCCTATTTGTGTAACTCATTGACCCCATTCACCTGTTCGAATTCTTCGGCTTATATATTTTGGGATAGCTATCATCCAACCGAAAGAGCTTATCAAGTTATCGTTGACAAATTACTCAGACAAATATTTGAGCAAAGTTTATTGATGTTTAACATCTGAATATGTATATATTTAATCTTATTCTCTCATGAACACATTTTTTTTTTTTGAATATAATGTTAAATTATATTTAAAAGAAAATAAACATTTTTACGACTAGTGCAAATTAACATTGAAAATGTAGCTGATAAAAGAATCTAGAGAAAATTGCTGACAGGAGACAATAGCTATATAGCTAAGTACGAGATTGCAGCCATTGTTGGAAAGCTGCATCATATCTGCGATCACCCAGCCAAAAGCTGTTCTCGGATATGCCTATCAATCCACTCAATAAGTCTAGCCGCTGTGGTCGAAGCTTCACCATATTAGATTGTGGGCTTCCAACTCAAAAAAAATTGGCAATGAGTGGAGAGGCCCATATCTTATATATACCACTTAAGATCCTATTCAACTTCCAATGTGGGATATTGTATCCCTAATACGCCCCCTCGAGATGATGGTTCTTTTAAGCATCAATTTCGGTATGTTCGGGCATGAATCAGTGGGCCTACTATTGGGTCGGGCCAATTGTGGATTGGGTTGAGCATGTGCGGACCGGGCTCTGATACCATATTAGATTGTGGGCTTCTAACTCAAAACCAATTGGCAATGAGTGGAGAGGCCCATATCTTATATATACCACTTAAGATCCTACACAACTTCCAATGTGGGATATTGTATTCCTAATACACTATGTCCCCGACTGTTTCGTTCCCGCCAAATTGTGTATATGACTGTTTGGAAGAAAACCAGAGAACATGGCGTGCCTGCGACACCACAATAATGAGTGAAGACCAATCTGTAGTGTACCGCATTGTGAGAATGCCTTGAGCCAAAGCCACCCATACTTCTAAGGCGAAACTGCAGGAGAAGAACAAATGGTCTCGTGTTTCGAGGTGTGTTTGACAAAACCCAAAGGAACCCGAGATGGCACTATTCCACTTGGACATTCGCGCACCCGTGGGAAGCCGGTCATGAACGCATTTTTTACTCAAGTTTAATTTATTATACTATTTTCTTCATCCACTTATTAATTTTACGATTCCCTCAAAAAAAATCACCGTAAATATTTTTCCTTTTAAAGCAATGTCTCGGATTCTCGGTGATTAAATGTGGAAGGTTGGCAAATTCTTCTTGCGTCTAAGTATGGCATCATTCATATTAGTGTAGCTAACCATCTTCAATGGTCTAGAAACCGATACATTACCAATTAGAGTTTTCAATTGACTAGTGAGAAGTTTCAATTATTTACCCTGCGTACCTCATCTGATGTATAGTCAATTTCCATGTTATACTAATGAAAAGATTACGAAATTACAATTTAAAGACAAAAGTGAAACGACATGATCCGTTTTTTTGAATAATAAATAATAAATAATAATAATAATAAATAAATACGCTACAGCTAGTGGTCTCATACCCACTAGCCACCTAACCACAAACACACAACAGCGGATAACACAACCAAAACCAATATCCAATAATATCTAATAATAAAATAACCAATATCCAAAACATAACTATTCTAATAACCAAACAACATGGAAACATAGAACCGGCAATCCTAACAATGTTCTAATGACCCAAATCTAGCAACCTAGCAATGTCAGACAACAACCAATCAAGTCCCTAGACATCCTCCTCTTCATTGCCTTGATTCCACGATCACACTTTGCCTTTACCTGCACCACAAACACAAATTGAGATGCATGAATATTTGATAAACACTCAGTGAGAAAATCCTCCCATCTACTGGACTATACACACAAGCAACAGTGATTCCAATGTTCCAAACAAACAACAAACAAAACATACAAACCAGGAAAACAAACATCATCTCGCTGGAAGGGAGGTGTCGACTGACACCAGCCAAGTGTTGACCGACACTGGCATTGGTGTCGACCGACACTACCCCACAGTGTCGATCGCTGTCGTTCTGCTGGTGTCGACCGACACCAAGTGGTATCGATCGACACTATCTCTGCAACTGCGATCCGCACAAAGCCGAGAGTCGATTCTCGCTCCCAAAACTCCACCGAATCGTCCAATACTCAAAACCCAAGCCGAAAACACACAATTGACTAACTCACATAATCAATCAAAACATGCAATCCCAACATCTACAACTCAAAGCCTAGTGAACCCAAACCTACAACTGTAAGGGCTCTGATACCAAACTGAAACGACATGACCCGTTTTTTTTGAATAATAAATAATAAAAAATAAATACTCTACAGCTAGTGGTCCCATACCCACTAGCCATCTAACCACAAACACACAACAACGGATAACACAACCAAAACCAATATCCAATAATTTCCAATAATAAAATAACCAGTATCCAAAACATAACTATTCCAATAACCAAACAACAGGGAAACATAGAACCGGCAATCCTAACAATGTTCTAATGACCCAACTCTAGCAACCTAGCAATGCCAGACAACAACCAATCGAGTCCCTAGACCTCCTCCTCTTCATTATTTTGATTCCACGATCACACTTTGCCTTTACCTGCACAACAAACACAAATTGAGATGCATGAGTATTTGATAAACACTCAGTGAGGCAATCCTCCCATCTACTGGGCTATACACACAAGCAAAAGTGATTCCAATGTTCCAAACAAACACTAAACAAAACATACAAACCAGGAAAACAAACATCATCTCGCTGAAAGGGAGGTGTCGACTGACACCAACCTAGTGTCGACCAACACTGGCATTGGTGCCGACCGACACTACCCCACAGTGTCGATTGATGTCGTTCTGCTGGTGTCGATCGACACTACCTCTGCAATTGTGATCCGCATGAAGCCGAGAGTCGAATCTCGCTCCCAAAACTCCACCAAATCGTCCAATACTCAAAACCCAAGCCGAAAACATCCATAGGAACCTGTAGCAACCAATCCCAGCAAGAAAAACACACAAAACAACAACAAACAAGCAAGGACAAGGAAATCAAAGGCTTAGATTAGCCATGGTCATGCACTCACCTCTTTGCAGGAAGTTTCTGAACCACATCAATTAATCCAACCCTCCTAGCAAGCCTCTAACTCCTTCCTAGCCTAGGATATCTCAAAAAACAGCAAGGAATCTCCCAAAAATCACCAAAAAGCTCAAGAACACACTTTCTCTTTGTTTTCTCTCAAAGCGGCGTGAAACAAAAACATAACACGACCCTAGGTTGTTTTCTCCCTTTTAAACCTCGGTTCAATGGTTTCCTTAAACCAAACCGGTCCAAATGGATAATGAAATCGAACTGGACAAACTAGAAATCAATGGTGTCGACCGACACCCCCTTGGTGTCAATCGACACCGTCCCCCAAAACGCACAGTTTGGTTTGCGGGTGTTACAAAAAGAAAGTGAGAATTTAAGAATCTGTTAGTGCCCTTATATATATGAACTTGATCAAGGAAAGAAAACAACATGAGGATAGGATGTTCAGAACATCATGTTCTGCTACCAAAGAGCTACAGGTTTACAATTTCACGTCGCCAGGATGACCTCCTTAAGTGTATTGACTCATGAATAAACCAGTGACTCATGATGAAGGAGAAGAGCAATAAATCATATAGCTGAAGATAATGTAAAGTCTTCCAACCTAGAATTTAAAATGTCTATGCGAGTTTTTTGTTTGTCTTTCCCTTGAAGATTATTATGCCAAGGCATTCCTTTTCTTGTCTTAATAGTAATAACTCATCCGCTGTCTTTATAATCAAAATGAGTCTCTGTTTTCATATATTCTTCTCAAGAGAAGGGTAGTAATTAATTAAGTTAGCTTCTCTTTTTGTGCAGGTTTAAATGCTTCCCTTCAACAGTTACCATCTTTATATCTTGGTTGCACTATTTACTTGTTAGTTGTTTAAACCACATCAAAGTGTTTCAAATCTTACTAAAGATATATATATGGAGGATGGTAAGACACTTCTAATCATCTGGCATGATGAAATAATGAACAATACAAACTTTCGTACTATAATTTGTATTAAATAAAAAATACATGTTGGATGGGAAACTTACTATTCTTGGCTTCTAAACTGGCTTGATGCACAAGAAATTAAGGTGACAATATAAAATCAAAACAAAAACACACCAAAATAATTTATAGTAAATCCATAATGTAGATAAACCATTAGGTGCGTACCTGTTAGACTCTAAATGCACACAATAGACTTAATAATCTTTCAATTATGCTAAATAGAAATTGCAATTTAAATAGCTATGCAAAAACATAATTAAAATTTTAGAAATTCAGATGAAATAAAAGCTAGGCCTAGGGAATGATCTTAGGAAATTATGGAATCAAATCAATCAATCAAATAGGATTCAATCAATTAAAAACTGTTATTGAACTCTAAACTTAATTGTAAAATAAATCAGTTATCACTGCAAATATTATCTAAGTTTAAAGACAGATAATCCAAACCTCTTTATAAAATTCAAGTTAAAAACCAGCTTTGAAAACAAATTTAGTTTGTTCACAAAATTACAAAATTACAAAATCAAATCTCCTTGTAAAAAGTAATTTTGCTCATCAAAGGTTTTTGTCAGAAAAATCAATTATATTCTCATATCAATTTATTTTCCTAGGTTATTAATTCTAGGTGATCAATCAAGATTAATACGAAGAATAACCTAAGATGAAGAACACAAAAGAATATGAATCTAGAGAAATCAACATATCTAATAAACCATAAATCCCTAATGAAAATCCCTAAACCTAACAAGTGAATTACTCATACATTGTTGTAAAAACACAAATCAAAATCTGATAAATTGCATTAAGAAATAGAATAGAGAAGTAAGGGAGTTCGAAATCTCTCTCTACAGGGTTGAGTTATGACCTGTCTCTCCAAAAGCTCTCTCGATCTCTCTCTCAAAAGTTTGCAGGAAAATAAAGCTTAATGGTTTGTAAGATCCTAAAATCTTATATATATATATATATATATATATATATATATATATATATATATAAAACACGTTAGAGACTTAATATTGCAATTAGGGAAAACTTTGGGGCAGCTTTGCAAAACTTCAGAACTTGAGAAACTCGGACTCGTCTTGCATTGCATAGCGCATCGATCGACGCCAACACCTGCATTGATCGGCACAGCTCTCTATACTCGTATGCAAGCTTCACAACTTCAGCCTCAATGCTCGAATGTGCTCCAAATCCTCCTATTTTGCTCCATTATGCTCTCATTTGTGCCAATATGTATCTAGTCCTACAAAGACTCAAAAACAACCTAAAAACAAATCAAAGACTCAAAAAGCACACTTATATCATGATTAAAAATCGTAAAAGCCATAATATATCAACTGTCCCTTTGAAAAGAACATGTAAAAAAGAAATGGTCTCTCGAGTCTTGATTTCGATCAAATAAAGAGTATGGTTAAAGAGATTGGGTAAAGAGAGGTAACATAAAACACGTTGTGACAAAACTATTTTGTCCCCTCTTCTTTAATTCCCTCGTATTCTTCTTCCAGTGTATCAAGGCCAAACACAACAAATCTTATCCGATATTTTGGATCTTACAATAAATCCGTAAATGTTTTTAACCCATTCATCCGTAGATATCACACAATAATTCATGTGATCCAAGTAACAATGAAATCTTAACAGCTAAATAGTATTATGAAATAATAAGTATTAACTATACAAGAAATCATAAATAAATAAAAATATACTTTCAAACACTATCACTTAAGAGTATGCCTTATTCCATTTGTTCTCTCATACACCAAATTATGAGAGTGTGACGAAATAAATATACGGTTACGTACTCTAGGAACATATACATCATAATTAGCGCAAGCATGCAAACCAACAATTGAATAGCAGTGGTTTAGAATATATATACATATATATATATATATATATATATATATATATATAACGTGCTCTAAATGAAACAATATTTCACGAATAAATTATGATTTTCCCAAACATTGCAATTTGTAGAAACAAACATAAAATCTTATTTTGAGCAGATTGGCCGAAGGTAAACTAGTTTGTGGTAGCCATTGGGATAGGGTGGTCCAACCAATATGTAGGTAGATTCTATGTAGCTTGTTAGAAAGGTGTGAACTAAAGTTTGTGGTAGAAAACTGTAGAACAACTAGTATATAAGCAAGTTTTGTTTCATCACCATTTCATCAACACAAGCTAAATATATATTGTGATTAAACAAGTAATCAGTCAAAAGATGGAAGGCAAAAGTGTTATTCTAAGTGTGCTCATAATGAGTTTGGTCATGACACAAATTCAAGTGGAGGCAAAGAGTTGCTGCCCGTCTACGACTGCTAGAAATATCTATAACGCTTGCCGTTTGGGGGGAGCCTCCCGACCAGTGTGTGCATCACTCAGTGGATGCAAAGTTGTTCCTGCTAAATGTCCGAACGGATATCATCATGACATTCTCCAAAACTCAGGTAATTGTTTTTGTATCGTGTTTTATTATATGTCAATTGTTAACATGTCATCAACGTTTATTTTTTTTAAATTTTACTCAAGGTTAAGATGAATACTGCAAGTTGGGGTGTGTATCTTCTGTTTGCGGTGCCATGAACACACTTTAAAGCTCTGGTAAAATGAAACATCCAAACTCACTAATTCTAATATTATTATTCATCTTGGAATTATAGACAAGAGAATGTTAACCATTCAATTATTGTTCCGGTGAGTAGATGTGAATGAAATTGTGAATGGAGCTGTAGCACAATGCACAAAGGCATGTTCTACTTTATGCACCATGGGATCTACAACTGAAGTTTAGACTGCCTAAACAACCATATCCATGCAGTTACCACATCCAAGTTTCAGAGTGTTATTTTCCTCGTTTTCAATAATTGTGTCTATGTGAGAAAAAATGCTAGACTTTGGTGCTAGAATTTGAATAAGTTATTTCCAGTTTGTTTCTGTGTTGTAGATTGTACATGACTTCTATTAAATAAAAAGTTTGGACACTATAATATTTATTATTATTTCACAGTTGCTAAAGAATTCTTACGCTGCACGTCCTTATCTTATAAAGAGCTCATGTCTATTTTTCTGGCCAAATCAGTATCTAAAACATCTACTGCATTAAAGAATATACAAAATATCCAGTAGACTAGAACTTAGTTAGTCATGTAGGTGTTGTCATGTAAATAGGGTATTTGAAGCATGTTTGCTGAACGTAGACGTTCGCATATTTTAGATATCCTATGAGCCTTAATTAATACACTCCATCCGAGGAGATTTGCTATTGGCAGCAGTGGCAGACCCAGACCCAGAGAAAAATTTACCCAAATCCAAAAATAATTTTAAAGCTGTGCTGCTGGAAGGATGTAGTAAGGAAGGATTTAACCTAGGTTTGGGAGATCAACATACGGAAGGAAGACCAACTGCGCTGCTGGAAGTTCACAACTTTACATGCAAAAACATATTATTTAAACATTTTACCCGGTCAGTTGATCCTCCTAAGCTTTATGTTGATCTGCCATTGATTGGCAGATAATAACCACATCAGCTTCAATTCAGTTATTCAAACATAAACATTGGCAATCTTAGGTTGTAAATGACTTCCACTTACTAGGTCTCCTTCTTCTAGATATTTTGTGAGTAGCTCATTTCATTAAAGGAAAATGATACATAAGTTGTTTTGATAGAGGAAGTGATATACATATTACTAGGTCAAGGCATTCGGATATCCGTTTGGGTTCGGATCGAGTATTTCGGATTTTTGGGTTTCAGATTTAGAGGTATAGGACTCTTTCGGATTCGGATTACCCGAAGTTCTCAAAACTCAAAAATTTTGTATCCAAATTTGTCTAAATTATTCAAAATACCTAATCTATCTAAAACTTTAGAGTAATTCTAACCCAAATTTACTAAAAACAGTTTAAATACTCAAAAATTATCTAAAATATCTAAAAGTCTGAATATTTAAAACACTTACATTAATCAAATTATAAATCTTTTAAAATTAAACTCTAAATTACCAACCCTACAAACCATCACATAATCTTTTTTTTTTTTTTTTTTTTTTTTT
>NC_025691.1:9609689-9645655 GCF_000633955.1 Camelina sativa
TTTTTTTTTTTTTTTTTTTTTATCTTCACTTGGAAAATTTTGACAATCAATTTCCAGAAGGTCATCCTTCCAAAAACTTTCTCAGCATAAACACGCTAAACTACAAAGTTTTCTTATGACCTATGACCAAAAAGATAAGTGCATTATTTTGATATAGGTAACCAAATCAATTCTTTCAAACCTCTCCAGAAACCGGGGTGTCACAATGCACCCCCACTAACACATCATAACGTAGTCGTTGCGCACCAAGACCATCACTCTGGCGGTGTGAGCCCACTCGAGTCCACACTTGTCTGGGTTCAGCTCTACCAATTGTAATGCCCCGATTTTCACCTCTTAGTGGGCCCATGTCCACCCCAGCCTATGGTCCCACCTTTATTAGTGGACCCAAGTCCACTCCTAGCCTGTGGGTCCACCTATATCCGACGGCCGGTTTACTACGTTTGGAAGATTTTTAAAGACTTGATTATCAACCCTACAAATCACCACATGAATTTTCCCTATGTTTTGTCATCACTCGTAAAATTCCGACAGTTACTTCCTGGAAGGTTACTCATATTGAAATTTTCCAAGTTCAAGCACGCTTAATTATGGAGTTCTCTCAGAATCTTTGACCAAAAAGATAAGTGCACTTTGGTAACATAGGTAGCCAAATCAATTATTTTAAACTTCTCGGAAAACCGGGTTGTCACGTATAGTGAAGTTGTTTATCTCAATATATATATATATATAGGTCGGTTTTTTTAAATTATTAGTTTGTGAATTTTTTTGTTTTAATGTCTTAGACAAATTATAATCTATACTAATAAAATGTATGAGCTATAAATTTCTTAAGGCGTCCACATAGTATTTTAAACAACCAATAAAGATTAGACATCTCACTAATTAACATTTTTGATAATACAATAGTTTTCTACGTTAGTTATTAACATTTTTCGAGAAATGGAAAAAAATAATATATGAAAATAAAAGAAATATATGAAAATAATAACTAGTTAATATTTAAGAAAATCATTTAAATTTGACATATATTACTCAATTGATAGAGAAAATAAGTGTATGTACAACATCCTACATCGAATTTGAAAATTTTCGATAATGGTTCAAAACCATTATAAATAAGACTAATATGCTTCCAACTACGAATTAACATTAAGCTTGATTTTTCAGGCGTCCAAATTAAAAAGTTTTAATCATTTTAATCCAGTTTGTTATTAGAGCAAATTAAAAGTTTTAAAAACTTTTAAAATATTTAATAAAGAAATAGCTTTGAATGATTATATAGTCGAAGAAAGTGATGAAGCTGACGAGGAAGAGTAAGATGAAAAATATAATGGATAAGCGTATGGTTAAAGTAAGGATGACAATTATCATGAAAATTTGACAATGAAGATAACAAAAAAAAAATTGAAGAGCAAAAAAATAGTGAATGTGAAAGAAAAACACGAAAACATAGATAGTAGCGGAGAAAACTAAATTAATTCATGATTCTTTTGATCAGATATGACTCAAAAACATAATTAATTTTTATAATTTTTAAAATTGTAAGAAAGAAATGGTCCCTCCAGTCTTGATTTCAATCACATAAAGCACATGTTTGTCTAATCCACTACTGAAACCCATTGAGATAGTCCGTCCATGTAAATATGTCACTAAAACGTTTAAGATGAATAACCAATGCAATTAACATGTGTTTAGGTATTCTCTTCTTGATTCACATTTTTATGACATGGAGCCATTGAAGACTTGAACCTCACTTCACTACGTGCATCTTAATTATCATTTATTTTGGATTTTCCCTTGTAATAATGATAGGAAAATGTAACGTCAGTTTGATCCCACAAAGCTAAACTAAACTAAACGACAAGAGAGTTTGACCAAAAAAAAAAACTAAACCACAAGAGAGTTGGTTAAAAGGAGGAAACGTAAAACACGTTGTAACAAACTTTTTGTCCCTTCCAATGAATAAAGCCAAACCCAGAAATCTTATCCGAGATTCTGGTTCTTACAATGTACGTTTTTAAACCATTCATTACTCACCTTGATCCTTATGATGAATGTACACAATAATTCATGACATCCAAGGAACTACGAAATCTTTACAGGTAAAAGAATATGGTTATTATTTGATAATTAGTTGCAAAAGAAGTGATTCACAATCATTGAGAATCATAGGAAGGAACAATTTCACACGAAATCTTTTGCAAATTCAACACTTAATGAAGAAAACATAGCAATGAAAAGAAGAAACATGGTTTAGAAATATTTTTCTAAGGTTCAAGAGTTTCTAAGAAAGCGTAAGTGGCTGATTCGGGTTTTTGGGTATTTCTACCGCTAATAGAAAATAGAAAGGAAAGTGATTTTAGTCCGTCAGGTAGAAATGTCAAATAAGCTTGCATGCAAGTCCAAACACCACCTCTACCGCTTCATATAGGGACCGATGGGTCTGGTGAAGAGATTGAATGGTCCTGCACGACCAAGAGGTGGATGCTTAACCGTAAGTGGATTGGACCGATTAATTGATCCTAATGATTAACCGACTTGTCATGCACGACTTGTTTGATATGCGTGTAATAAATTGTTCGACGTTCTTTCTCGACTTGAACAAGTCCAACGTACTCGTTTCAAACATATCACCTGAACACGTGGACAAAAATTAAAACACAACCACAACGACGACCCAACGATGAAAATATTTTTAATAACCGCAAGAGAGTTGGGTAACATAAAACTATTTTGTTCCTTCCTCTTTCATCCCCAGGTATTCTTCTAGCTTCCAGTGTATCAATCCCAAACACAAAAATCTTATCCGATACTTAACCCATTCATTTACCAACTTCAGTCCTCATGATGACTCATTAGTAAATATCACACATGCAATAATTCATGTGATCCAAGTAACAATGAAATCGTAACAGCTAAATAGTATGGTGAAATAATAACTATTAACTACAGAAGAAATCATAAATAAATAAAAATATACTTTCAAACACAATCACTCAAGACCATGCTTTATTCCACTTATGTTCTCTCATACACCAAATTAAGAGTGTGACGAAATAATATACGACTACGTACTTTAGGAACATACACATCATACTTAGCGCAAACATGCAAACAAAAAATTGAAAAGTAGATGTTTAAAATATATATTACTAATAGTTCAACGCTTAGTTCTGTATCGTACGTACTGTAAATAAAACAATATTTCACGAATAAATTTTGATTTTCCCAAACATAAATTACCATTTGTGAAAATGTTGTTTTGAGCAGATTGGCCGAATTAGGTAAACGAGCTAGTTTGTGGTAGCCATTGGGATAGGGTGGTCCAGCCAATATGTAGATTCTATGTAGCTTGCTAGAAACGTGTGAAATAAAGTTTGTGGTAGAAAACTGTAGAACAACTAGTATATAAGCAAGTCTTGTTTCATCACCATTTCATCAACACAGGCTAAATATATATTGTGATCAAACAAGTAATCAATCAAAAGATGGAAGGCAAAACTGTGATTCTAAGTGTTCTCATAATGAGTTTGGTCATGGCACAAATTCAAGTGGAAGCAAAGAGTTGCTGCCCGTCTACGACTGCTAGAAATATCTATAACGTTTGCCGTTTGGGGGGAGGCTCCCAACCAATGTGTTGCTCTCTCAGTGGATGCAAAATCGTTAGCAAATGTCCTAACGGATATACACATGATCACACTCTCCAAAACTCAGGTAAATTTTATTGTATCGTGCTTTATTATGTCAATTGTTACCATGTTTCATCAATGTTTAATTTTTTCGAATATTTTACTCAAGGTGATGCTGTCAATGAATACTGTAAGTTGGGATGTACATATTCTGTGTGCGCTGCTATGGACACACTCCAAAGCTCTGGTAAAACGAAACATCCAAGCTCACTAGTTACAATATTATTATTTATTTTGGAATGGTAGACAAGAGAATGTTAACCCATTCTATTACTTTTTCGGTAAGTAGATGTGAGTGAAATTGTGAGTGGAGCGGTCGCACAATGTGCAAAGGCATGTTCTACTTTCTGCGCCAAGGGCTCTTCAACTGTTGTTGAGACTGCCTAAACAAGCATATCCATGAAGTTACCACATCCAAGTTTCAGAATTTTATTTTCCTTGTTTGTAACAATTATGTGTATGTGACAAAAAATGCTAGACTTTGGTGCCTGTATGTGTCATAGAAGTTTGTCAATCCTAGATTGTTACATGACTTCTATTAAATAAAAAGTTTGGTCACTTTAAATTTTTTTATTATTCCACAGTTACTACAAAATTCTTGCCCTGCACGTCACTATCTTATTAGGAGCTCATAACTATATTTTTTTTCTGGCCAAATCTGTATCCAAAATATTTTTTGCATTGAAGATTATACAATTTTTTTAAAACAATCGAACTTAAGCAAAACATCCACTAGATTAGAACTTATTGATGTAGGTGATGTCATGTAAATAGGATATTTGAAGCATACAATTTGCTGCTAGGATGGGAAACGTAGCTCGTAGAGATAAAGCTAGATTTCTAAACGTAGAAGTTCCATTTTTTATATTATGAGCCTTAATACACTCCATCAAAAGGAGATTAATTTGCTATTTGCAGATAATATAACCACATCAACTTCAATTCAAACATAAAAATTGTCAGTCCTAGGGCTAGATTATACATGACTTCTACTTACTATGTGTCCTTCTTCTCGACCATTTTACAAGTAGCTAATTTGATCAAAGAAAATGAACCCAAGACGTAGTTAATAAAAACAATAGAAAGATTGAAATAATATTAGGTTGTTTTGATAAAGGAAGTGATATACATATTATAGTGTTTTGTTTTTTTGATTATGATTTCTGTATCCAAAACTTCTGGAGACTTAACCTATGCACTTCTCCAGAGCTATGCCAAGGGAAGAAAATATGATTGTAGTAATAAGAGAAGGAAAGAAATGGAGTCACCTGAAAAACTGTTTCTTGTTTGATAATTGGTCTACACTAGTCTAGGATGCTTATTTGATATAACTGGGAGCAGAGATTACATTGATAATTTGGTTTGAATAAATGTTGCATTCAAGTCAACAAAAAAAAAAATGATCCGTAAAAATGTGAACCTCATTGGAAGGCACGTTAAAGGTGGTCGTACGTTAACATTTACGTGAAGAGTTCTAGAGAGAAACCTATTGTTCATTGCATCATGAGCTTTCTAACTGTGGATCGAGAGAGAATCTGAATAAAAATAAAAGCAATGATGATTGTCACTTGAAAATTAACTCCCATATACTAGAAAGTTGGTCAATGCGTGAGTTTTGTATACATAATTAAATTAAAATTTTAGAATAAAATTTATATTAAATTATATATGAAAGTATACATACAATTGTTGATAAGTATTTTAAAAAATTAAATAATTTAAAAATATTCATTTATATGTTTATATATTATGAATTGTAAGAAAGACCCTTAGGGCATCTTTACTGGCAGGTACTAATCAAGAGGGTTATTCAAAAAAATATATATAATAATGCGAAAGGAAGAAAAGAGAAGAGAACCGATTCTTGCAATGTTTTCGTAAGAAACTTTACTTTCTTCAAAGTGGACAGCTGTAGTATTTTAGTGGATACTATTAATAAAAAATAAAAAATATATATATATATATATATAATTAAAATAATAATTTTTTTTTTAAGGTAATGTTTAATAGGTTGTTCGGCTGGTGATGGTCTTAGAACATGTCTACCTAGGGATATTCCCGATTAAAAAATAAAAAATAATAATAATAAAAAACAAAAACTGAGGAACGTTTCTCCTTTGTGAACCTTAACAATCGTTTATTTAACATGTGGCAGTTTCTGGTAAGTTAATTTTTTTTTTACAGAATTATTATCTCCTCCATCATGATCTGTCACAATCGGCTCCATAAACATATCAAACACCATTGTTTCTTCTTTTCACAGCCTCTCTTTTCCATTCAGCAATATCGTGGTGGAGCTAAGATTTAATTTCTTACCAAGGTCACCGCCATGAACACAGTCAATCTCTTTTTTCTCAACAAATTTGCGTTGCCAATATCTCTGCATAAAATAAATTAAAACTATTTGTTATTTTCCAAATTTAACAACTTGCACCTCTTTTGCTAACATCTACTTTTATAAACATTTAATTATTAAAAATAAATAACATTTCAAAAACAATTAAAAATTATCCATCTATTTAAAATTTTGAAATGCAAAACATATTCTCCTATTTATAAAAATCAGATAACTATTCATAGATATTTTAAAAAATTTAATAAAAATGAATTATCACAATAATCATAAAATTAAATAATATACCTTATAGATATATTCAAAATGAAGATGACACTCATTGAGAGTATCATTTTTAAGAAAATAGATATATTCAGGAATCTAATTATATTTTCCCATAACGAAAATTTTCTTTTAATATTCCTCTCTTTATAAAAAATCTTAACAAACCGACTAACTCAACAAATTTAAATGGCCTAATCGGGAATATTAAGGGGGATGTATTGATGTGGTGTGGAACATCATTCTTTTTACCTTTAAGACCACACTAATAATGCAAATGCAAAGTTAACCAATTTTAATATTTTGAGGATCAATCCCACATAGACGTATAAATCACGTTACGAGTTTGTTCAGAGAGGAATATGGCTAAGACAATAATAAGATTGGGGGTTTTGGTTGGGTTTGTTACGAATGTAAGTGGTAGATAAATAAAAATAAACTATGAAAATATCAATAGGCGAAATGTTGGGCTAGTTGCAGGGAATTTTCAGGGTATTATGCACCAATCTAAGGTTAAGGGGAAAAGAACAGGTGGTTCAATGGCTAAATGTTCATGAAGTACGAAACAAGGATGAATAAAAGATATGCAAGTCACAAATCAATTATCTAAAGTCTATATACTATATTACTCCACTTACGCAGGCAACGACCTGTATATCCTAGCAATTAAAACAAATTCGATTAAAGCGAGCGTGTTTACAACACTTATGATGTGTAAAATGCATGAGATCAATCACAAGTTAGCTACTCAAACAATATGCATTAAGAATAAACATAGAACAAAGAAATCAGATGAACAAAACCAGATCTAAACACCCTTAAACAATCTGTGACATGAATCCCCTTTGAAAGAAACCCTAACGCCCAAAGAGTAAACTACTCACACATACTCATGCAAATCAAAGCCATATGAATTATTATTGCATAAAGATTAAGAGTATCATGAAAGTGTTTAGAGATATTCTCTATGATACAAAGTAGCTGATTCTTCTTCTTTAAACAAGTAGAAAACGGAAACAAAAGAAACTAGAAAGAGTATAAGAGATTTTGGCGGATCTTCAAATCTTCGAGAGGGATGAGAGGTTGCTGCTGCTTCTATGGTCGTGGCTATGGCTGCTTTAAAAGCTCTTGATAAAGCACCATTGAAGGCCCAAGACGAGCAGATACACCCCTAACTAAGGTTTAGGTGTGTGTATTTATAGGTTTTTTAAAAACATTTAGGGTTTTGTACGGGCAAACTTGTCTTTCGATGTTGAGTGCTAGTGTCGGCTTAACAAGTGAGATAGTAAATGTGACTGACCTGTGTGAAACAACCTGGCCTATTTTTTTTTTTTTAATATATAATACTATTTAACTAGTGGTCCCACACCCACTAGTCACCTAACCACAATCAAACCAAAATAGTGGAAAACCAACAGATACCATTGAACCATTAACCAATAAATAATAAACTAATAGATAATGTATCAATCCAACAGAGTCATAAACCAGATAACCAGCAACCTAACAACATTCTAATGACTCAACTCTAGCATCCTAACAGATACCAGACCACAACAAAGAGCCAATAGAACATCCTCCTCTTCATCGCCTTGATTCCACAATCACACTTTGCCTTTACCTACACCACAACACATATGAGATGCGGGAGTATTTTATAAATACTCAGTGAGGCAATCCTCCCATTTACTGGGCTATACATACAAACAATTGAGATAACTCTAACCATCAAACAACAATCTACAAACAAATCAGGACAACTTCATCGACCGACACCAACCACTGCATTGACCGACACCAACTGGGGTTGCATCGACCGATGCAAGACTCATCTACATCGACCGACAACAGCTATACATCGACCGATGCATGCTCAAAATTTCACGAAATCCCTAATTGCATCGGCTGACACCTCTACATAGAATCGACCGATGCTCCTAGGTGAAATCGCGTTGTCCTCGTATTGCATTTACCGATGCATGTTCTTTCCCAAAGCTTCTCGCCAGATCTTTGTTCATAAACCATTAAATGACAATCCAAAGCCACAAAGAAGAATCACAAAGCCCCAAGTGACACAAAACATTCTAACAAGCCAAGAAATCAACCACATAACATATAAACACGAAAATCAGACAAAAATCAATCTTAGATAAGCCATGGTTCTGCACTCACATTTGCCAACAAAGAATCTGACTCTAAACAGGCAGATCTACACTCCTAGCAAACTCCTACAACGATCCCTGTTATAAATCTCCACAAGAACAGCCACAAATCTCTAAAACTCTTAGGAACGCTTAGGAACTTCTTTCTCTCTTTCTTTTTTTCTCAAAAACGGCCAAACCCCACTAATGACGACACAACCTCCTTTTAACTCGACTTAAGGATTTTCCTAACCCCAAAACGCAGCCAAAGACGCGTTTAACTTAAGTCACCTCACGAAAACCGACCTTGCATTGATCGATGCACATCCCGAACCGGGATTTTGGTTCACAGATGCTACACCATGTTAACAAGTAGAAGGGGTACAATAATTTTTTTTCTCTCTTTTGCGTATGAATTTTGTTTTCTGTTTTTGCCTAGGGGCCTAAAAAAGCTTAAGCCGGCACTGTTGAGTGCAGGACGAGGGACGAGGAAGGAGGCTTAGTGGGCTGTCGTGAAGGCTCTGGACTAGGCCTCCGTGAAGACTCCTTGTCGGGCCGTCACTAAGGCCCATTCGTACAAGCTTGTCTTCTCGCCAATCTGTAGGTTTTGGGAAATCGGTCAAAACTTCCAGGTGGCTAAATGTATTGGCTTTATTCTAGCAGAGGTGAACGATGACTCTTCCAGATTTCCATAGACACCAAGAACGCTCAATTAGGAGTTCGGGAAGGTCTTCAAAAGTGACTCATACTCTGAAACTGTCCGGAAACGGGGTTTCTTTATCTTTTTGTCCATTTTGCCTAAAATTCTGTAAAACCTTCTTGAAACCTAAAATACTTGATAATAAATTATTTAGCCTTGAAATCATACCTAACTCTTCCTAAAAACATCAGAAAACTATAGCTAAAGTAAGTAAAATACAATGTTAACATGTATTCAAAATAGAAGTGACTTGAGTTTTTATGAATTTTTAATTGATTTTGATGAATATAGGGAAATTCATATGATTTATTTTAAAATCTTTTTAAATCCCTCCTAAAACTATGAAATTTGTATTTCTGTCTTTTTAACTAAGAATTTTTTCCCAAATTCTCTCAAGTCCTTCAAATCATTGAAAATCAAATCAACAAATAACAGTAGATCTCAAGGTGGATTGTTAAATCATTAATTCAATAACAATATTTTTCATTAGAATTTAAATCCATGATTGAATAATATGAGATTTGTAAACTTGACACAAATCACTTAAAATTCTACTTTGAATACACCCCCTAAATCATTATATTTCGGGTATTCGGTTTTACTAATATAAGATCCGAGCAGGTGTTCATATAATTTCGGGCCAGGTTCAGGTTTGGTTCTTTTTGAGTTCGGGTAATTTGGGTATTGACTTAAGAAACCTGAAATATATACAAAACATTCGGTTATGGGTAGTACCTATTCGAACCTATCCAAAGTACCCACAAAACCCAAAAAACCTGAAAAATAATTGTAAAAATAGTTTTATAATCTAACAAAATCAAGAAGAAACAATGAACGAAAAGACAAATTAAACCATGTTTTTGAGTATTTTAATCGTAAAACAAGTCAAACACATACCATGTTTAGCAAAATAAGCATCCCAATAAAGAAAAACATGACTTCTTTAAAAAATGAAACTGATAGTGATAAACTAATATAGTGTTTCTCTAGTAAAATAAACAAAGAAAGAAGAATCATCCTAGCATGGTAGCATTTAACAGATTATCCATAGATCATGACCTGTTACATCAAACCAAACATTTTTAAAACTAAAACTCATTTGAAAG
This sequence comes from Camelina sativa, assembly GCF_000633955.1. Classification (NCBI taxonomy): domain Eukaryota; kingdom Viridiplantae; phylum Streptophyta; class Magnoliopsida; order Brassicales; family Brassicaceae; genus Camelina; species Camelina sativa. The sequence goes on from NC_025691.1 coordinate 9,619,946, forward strand.
AACAAATTTATGAAAGAGATGAAATTTTTAATGAGTCTTCTAGTCCTTGTTGTTTTCATTTTGAAACTCTGAAAACAAGCAACAACAAATGTTAATTACACGTTAGAACTGAAAAGGTCAAACAGAGGTGTGTTACACACTTAAACATAAATTTAAAGCTTACCTTTCTGAAGACTATCTAGTAGTTCAATATCAGCAAGGATCTGTGAGATTGCAAGGAAATCTTTTTCATTAATCTTCATCTCTTTATCATCCATTGCTCAGTGCACATTAACACTTCCACCATGTAATGAGTTAAACAACTCCTATGCGGCTCAGTGATTCGACCACTAGTGCTGAAAGCACTTTCATAGGCAACAGAGGATTGAACATCCTTTGCAATTTCAGATAAAACAGGAAACTTCTGACGATTAATTCTCCACCAAGACAAAACATTCCATTCTATTCCAGGAAGAGTTTTAGGAGTCTCTATAGCATCCTTGATATAATTATCTAACTCATCTTTTGTTTCATCAAGTCCATTTTCCTTGACCATTTCACTGTAAGCATTTTCCATCCTTTCAAACTATGAGATTTCTTCTGCAAAGTCACTTGAAACTGATTCAAATATAAATGATCTTGTGCAGCACCAGAAGAAGATGGAATTGATTGAGATGATTGTGTGTTTGATCCTTTGTGGCTGACACTATACTCCTTGAACATATTCTTCATGACATCATGAACAAATATGTACATATCCTTAGCGTCTTGACTATCTTTTCCATAGAGTTTATCAAAGCACATCTGAGCAAACTGAATTTTCTGTCTAGGGTCAAACACACTAACATCAATCAACATCTTGTTAATATTCTTGACCCCTTCCCAATAGTTAGTAAAAATTTCTCTCATATTAGTGGACATTGTACTTAGTTATCTGTCATAACTATTGCTCAAAGTCGTGAGATTCTTCTCTATAATGACAATTTCACCATAACACTTGTACTAACAAGTCTTAGTGGAAGCTGAGACAACCGAAGTAGCATTATAAAACAAGCCAAGAAAATTCACTATCCTCTCTTTTGCCCTCCAATCCGTGTAAGAAGTTGGTCCTTTCGTTTCACCCCATTTTCTGTTTCCATGAAGTAGTCATTATATAACTTGTCTTCATTCTCTATCTTCTGGAAAGCCAACTTAAACTTCATGGCTCTTGTTAACATCAGGTATGTAGAATTCTACTTTGTCTTCATATCCATAGGCAAACTCTCCCTAGTCATCTTCCCTAACACAACCTTTTGCTCAAATGAGTCACCTCTCAGACCCGAAGACCTCACATATTACACTCAATTGCGAATAGCTGCCACACTATCACCCACTTCATACAACCCATCTCTGACAATCAAATTGATGATATGAGCAAAAAACCTCATGTGCAAGTAAGTCCCATCTAACACTAAAGAATCATGCCTCAATAACTTAAACTCTTCAACAAACTTCTTTAATCCAGTATTATTGGCAGTTGCATTGTCAACTGTGATGGTGAATAACTTCTCTATGCCCCAATCAGCGAGACATTCAAGTAAAACCTTTGATATCAAGTTGATCTTGTGATATGTGATATACTTAAATACAAGAATCAACTTCATTAAGCGCCATTCTGCATCCACAAAATGCACAGTGATCACCATGTAACTAGCTCGTGCAACATTAGTAGTCCATATGTCAGTAGTAAGAGACACTCTATGTTGCTGAGAAGTTAGCCAATCCTTCAAAGATGCTTTCCTGTCTATATACATCTGAATTATATCTCTGTTAGTTGTTCTTCTTGCATGAGGCTTGAATAAATTACACTTGTTGTAGAAGTGTTTCCATGCCAGACACTTAATAAAGGCAAGTGGCAATTCTGCCAAAACAAGCATTTCAATTGAAGCCTCTCTGGAGACACTCTCTGTTAGTCTTCCATCTTGCAACTTTCCCTCCTGACTAATAACAGTTTGTGTATGATGCGCAGCCCATGCCTTGTACGGCTTACATATCTCCAAATGCTTCTTCAAGTTTGAAGTCCCCTGTTTAGTTGGACATACAAAGGACTTCTTGCAATAGTGACAATCACCCATATTCGGATCCTTCACTTGTCTCGTGAAATGCTTCCAGACATTTGACCTTGCCATAGATGACTTCTTAGGTTTATCACCATCATCCTCACCTTTGTGGAGCTTTTTTCCTCTTTCATTTACTTTTATCTCAGAGGAGGATTCCTATACCTATCTTCCTGTCCTTATGTGTTCTCATCATTGGCGTCTAGATTTTTTGAAGAATCTATCTACAACATTTAAAAGATAATCCATTTCAAAACATGTATGGATAACAAACAGTGTTATTTCTTATTCAATAAATGAAACTACAAGACAGATTTTTGGAGTTTGGTTAATTACATTCGGTTCACTAGCTACAACATATTTGTAACACCCGTGAACCAAATTTTGATAATTTGGTGAGGGTGTCGATCGACACTAGTGGTGGTGTCGGTCGACACCTTAAGTGGAGGGATGTTCGGTTCGATTTCAGGATTCTCGGTTCAGGTTGGTTTGGTTTGGGGGTCATATTTAAAGTGGAAAATCAACATTTTTGGGTTCAGAAAACCTAATTGTCGCCTCCTTTGTGTGAAAAAGAGAGAAAACGATTCCCAAAAGTTCCGGAGAGTCCCTGAAGGTTTTTCCTGAAGCTTTTGTCCCTGTTCTTATGAGTTTTTGGCTTGGAGGTTGGAGATCTAAGGCTCAGAATGTGGGAGAAACTTGTGGTGGTGTGGTTTCGTCGTTTGTTGGTGAGATCTCATTATTTGGAAAAGGTGAGTGCATGACCATGGCTTATCTAAGCTAAGATCTCTGTTTCTGTGACTTTGTGTGTTGTGTGGTTGTTTTTTCTGGTTGTTTGTGAGTTTTGTGGCTCCTAGGGCTTGGATTCGCTCCTCGGGCTTGGATTTTTTCCTGGGATCGTGTGGGACTAAAAGGAAAAGCTTGGAGGCGAGATTTGGAGGTTCTGTTTGAAGGAAATCGATGCTCTGCATCGGTGTCAGTCGACACCAACGCGAGAACGCTTGACGACTTGACGAGTGTCGGTTGACACCATGTGAAGGAATCACGGCAATGTTGCAGCTGCATCCGACCTGCCGTTGGACAATCTGAGCGAGGAAGAATCTCGAGTTGTAGCACGCATGATTATGATAGAAGATATTCTTCCGAGCTTAGACCATCGAAATTAGATTGGTGGTGAAAAGATACAAAGCAACGCTAAGTCCGTTCGTGAAATGTTGAATTCTTGCGACCTTCGCAATTGTGGAGTTTACATCATCATACCCGGAGATCACCAACACCTATCGAATCCACCAAAAGGGTTTATTTGCTTATACGAAGATTTCTTCACCCAGTGTCGCCTGTGGTCCCCTCTTCCGAGTCTGCTGACCCGATATACCCATCATCGCAAAATTCCGATCTGCCAGCTCGCACCCGACAGCATCTCCAACTTCGTTGCAGCTCTCACCATCACGACCGAGGCTGGAATCTATGTCAGCGTCGAATGCTTTAAAAAGTTAACGAATTTCAAAAATTTGCAAGGGAATGCCACCTGGGCTGTCAACATGAAACCGGCTCACAATTTCCTTCCCAGTCCAAAGATCAGCAATTTTAAGAAGAGGGCTGCTTGGTATTTCTTCGTCCGAGTAGATGAACGTTCCTTCGAGAACCCAAAGTGCGGCAGGCGAAGAGTGTGGAACAGTTCGCCCGGTATTGATTCATTCTTTGTTTTGTCATACCGGATACGCGTGTTCTGACCTAATTTGATTTTTCTCTTGGTTTTGCAGATCGCCGTTTCTCAGCAAGGAGACTAGCAACCGAATTTCAACTAGTCAAGGACTCGATTTTCGCCGAAGCCAACCGAATCTGTGATTGCATAACTCGATGAAGTGTTGAGGAAGCTATGGGCAAAGCAATAACCAGTTTCGTTAGTTTCGCCAGCGAGCTGGGCCAGTCATCCGAGACTACCACAATAGTAATCGCCGATGCTAGCGGGCTTCAGTCAATTGAACCAAATGTTGAGCGACAGGCCGTTGACCACGACCTAGAGTAAATAGAGGATGAGTTTATTGAAATTGAACAGTTCAATAACGACCATGTAGCCGATGACTCCAATCGAGAGGATCTTTTGCTTTTCAATCCATTTCCAGGGGACGTGGCTGAAGTTGATCCAACGCAAGTCAAGCAGAAGAAACCAACCATACCCAAACAAGCTGCCCCTGAACCGAGCAACAGCGAGAAGAAGAAAACGAAATTTGGTAAATTTGACTTAAAGACAACTCGACTTTTCTAGTGCTCCCGAGGCCTGACCGATGAATGCCCTGTTCTTGTTCACTCTAAAACTTGTTTTGTATTGAATTTTGCCATTACGGCTTTTTTAGGAACATTGCCCGTTTTGTGGCCCCTTTTCCGTTTTGGATAATATACTTTTTGCCTTTTGGAAATTTCTTTTTCAGTTTTCCGAAAAAGGAAAATTTACCCTAGAGGAAATTAACTTTCCAATTTGGAAAATTGGAAATTGGTTTCACTCAGAACGATATAATATATGACATTTTCGTCATTGAACATCCACAAATTTCTCAAGTGAAAGAATTTGCTTTGGGAATAATGTCGAGCTCGAAAGACAGTGCCAACTCTTCGTTCAAGATTGGAAACGACGTGCCGACATTCTCGAATGCTAAAGCGATCAAAAGAGGGATGCCCTACTATCCGAGCATCCGAGTTCTGTGGACGTTAATGTTTCACGTTAGTCCTGAAGAAAGGTCCGAAATGGAAAATTTCTTTTCGGCCATAGAAAGCCATCATCTGGAATACCGCCATCGTGTTGGCGCAGTGGATAACGTGCGACATGGCCTGTTTGCCAGACTTAAACTGCTCGAGTCGCATCCGCGAGATTGGATTCGGAACGGACTTGGGAGAGTAGGTGATATGCCGCCCTGCTTGGTTGCGTACTGCAACAAATACTTCATTGAGGCGAACGAAAATCGCCTGAATAATATGTTGGAACTTGTCTCAAGCGGCGACTTCACCCCTTCGAATGTTAAATCGTTTTATCTTCAGGAACACGCGGACAAAGTCGAGGTCGCCAACGCGCACGCCTTCATTCTCCAAGTGAATATTTTCATCCTTTATCAAATTTTTAGATTGCCTATTATTGATTATAACTCCTTTCGCAGGTTGAAGCAATGCATCTAGATCAACGCCGCGCTCTTTCTTACTTTCGCCTGGAGGCTGAAGTCACTGCTTTGAGGACGAAGAGAAGGAATGTCATGACCTGCCTTGACGAGTCCGAGCAAAAGATCCGGGCTCTTAAAACCGTTAGGAAGATTGGGAAAAGACAGGAACACAACTGCTATTGCCCATCCTGAGCCGCCTCTGGATGAATGCCCGCGAGGTCGCCACCGGTGAAGCCCAACCTTGCGATTAATTTGGCTTGTGATTGTGATAAATCCGTTTGCTACTTTGACGACCAGGGGATCGTTGTGATGGTGATAAATCTGTTTGTTGTCCGTTATCCTCGGACATCGCGTTGATTACGCTGCACCTAGGGTCCCTCGGATCGTGGTGTTTGCGGGGCTCCTGATAATCGTCCTGGCCTTTGTCTTTCGCTGAAGTAGATCGTGTAGGGGCGATCTTCGCAGCTTCTCTCTCCGGGATCCCCTATGCAACACGTCGTCCAGATCATTCGCCTCCCGGATGTTAAAATTCACTTGTAGGGGCGATCCGGGGATGAGTCCTTTCTTGAAGCCGGCGATTGCGACGTCTTTGGAGAAGTTTTCCTTGAACTTGGCAAGATATTGTCGCAAGGACTCGTCGGGCTCCTGAACTGTTTCCCACAACTCAGCGCTGGAAGTACCGCGCTCGATGAAGACCCGATAATTTTGCTGGAATGCCATTGACAACTGAGCAAAGCTGTCGATTGAGTTTGCTGCGAGTCGGGAGAACCAAGTCAACGCGTTCCCTGACAAGCATTTGACAAACAGCTGGCAGTACCCAACGTCTTTCTGCTCCCTTGAGAATCATTCTTTCGACACAGTATCCATGAACGACGTCATGAATTGCACCGTTTCTTTCTTTCCTTCGTAAGTCGGGAGCTTTAGCTTGACGTGTGGGACCTCCGTCTCCAAGATCCGTTTGGTAAACGGGGTTTGCTGTGTGGCTTCGAGCATCTTATCGATCTCCGGGGCAGAGCTTACGGCGTGATGAACGAGGGATCCCATATCCTGAATTTTCGAATGGATTTCCTCTAACTCGGGATAGGGGCCTGTGTTCAGATCGCTCTGGAAGGGTTGCCCGACGAGAGGCCGTACTACCAAGGCTACGACGGATGGGGGGTTCCTCGTACCAAATCGTTCAGCTGACGGAGGAGGGTCGTCGAACAGGTGTCATCGGAGCGTGTTGTTTCTCCTGGTAGGCTGGTGTGGTGTATTCTCCGGCAAGGGAGGAGGTGCGCGACGCTCCAACGTGTCCATCCTTCGGTTCGTATCGGAGATCATCTGGTAGATGTCCTTGGACATCATCCCGAACACGATCGGGAGGTCGTCCATCTAGACGACCTGAGTAGGTTGCACAGTTGTGTCCTGTCGAACACGGGATCCGTCGGCGGGTCGTTCTCCGTCGGTTTCCTCGGTTCCCTGGGTGGGATCTTCCACGTCCTCTGTGTCTATCCGGGAAGCAGTCAAGTCGTCAGTTTGATTTTCGGTCGTGCCTTGATTGCGTTGGACGTAGACGAGCTGACGGTACTGCCGGATTCATGGTAGTGCCCTGCGAGTTCAGGGTTTTGAGGTTCCCGACATCCAACACGTTCTGCTGGGAGAGGGTTTCACCGGTAACTTCGTCGTGGGATGCTAGAGACATTGTTTGGTTGGCTTGAGAAGCTTCGAAGGTTTCTTGTATGAAAGAATTAGCTTGGTAAAAAAGTTAGGGTTTCGCACAATAACAATGAAGAATTAGGGTTTTTGTATTAATTGTTGGATGTCCTACAAAGAGGAGAATTCCCGTTATTTACATGTTTTCCTATATTACAAAATATGTATACTTTTCTAATAAATCGAACTGCTAATAGGAAAGTTTCTTCTTTTCTCCAAGTCGGCTATGAGGCTATCTGGGAAGTCGGCTTCATGTTCTTGGACTAGGCATGGAAGATTTTGTTGAACCCTAGTTTAAGGGTTGAATCCAACTTAACGTTGAATTCCCAAGTTTAAATAACCGATTTGATTTATGATTTATACCAGTATATCAGAGGTGCCAATTCCCGCATGAACACTTGACTTCCCAGCTTCATCCTCCTCACTCCACAAGTCTTCATGAATCTCTCTCTTACGGAAACACTAATTGAATTTGTTAACAAAAATAGTAAAAATACTATTTGACATTTCTTCACTTAGTTTCTCGATCAAATTATTAAATTGTGAGAAACTATAAACTTTAAATTTAAAATCAAGCAATAGTGGTCATTAAAAGGTTTATATTATTTTTATTCTTGATGTCATAAATCATAATATTCAAAACAATTAAAAAAATGCCCATAAATCAATTGAGGACATGCATAAACAAAACCATGAATTATGTGTATAATACCATAACCTTCCAACTCTAATGTTTTGTTTTATTGGAATCCGAACGTTAACTTTTAAAATATATATATATATATAAACAATCGAATTTTTTTTTTCATAATTTAACTAGAAAATTATTGAATAAAATTTTACTACAGAATGATATATGCTTTTGATGTAAATAAATAGAATTTTGATTATTTTTTTCGTTTCTTTTCCTTAATAAAAACAAATATATATATATATATATATATACATATTTGGCAATGGCTTAGATATATTCTAATGAAATAATCACATATATTTTATAAATAAATAAAATTTTAAAAAATATATTGACCTTTGAATTTGCAAAAATATATCAACGCCGCTCAATATTGGTCAAACCCGTTTAATGTTGGATTCCGACAAACAAAACACTGAAGTTGGATGATTATCATGTTGTACATATAACTTATATTTGTTTATGCATGTCATTATATGAGAACAATTATAGTCTGTGTAGTTAACAAAATATTTATATTGTTTGCATGTGTTATTGTATGTCGATGTTTACTTAATTAGCTAGCAATTATTTTTCCTTTAATTTATAGTTTAGTTTAAAAAAAATATGAGATAAATTATTAATTACTTTTTGTCAACCGAACATTAATTAAAATAAAACTCCAATATTAGTAATCCAAATCAGATGAACAGAGTTTACAAAAATAACTTCAGAAATTAACTATCTGGACGATGACAATCCGCATTCAAAATAATCAATTTAATTGGTCCCAACAAAACATTCAAAATTGAACATGAAAGCTAAACCACAAGAGAGTTGGTTAGAAGGAGGAAACGTATAACACGTTTTGTAACCAACCTTTTGTCCCTTCCAATGAATAAAGCCAAACCCAAAAATCTTATCCGAGATTCTGGTTCTTACAATGTACGTTTTTAAACCATTCATTACTCACCTTGATCCTTATGATGAATTCACACAATAATTCATGTCATCCAAGTAACTATGAAATCTTAACTCGTAAAGAGTATGGTAAAAAATACCACAACCACAAGAGAGTTGGGTAAAGAGAGGTAACATAAAACACGTACGTTGTGATAAAACTATTTTGTCCCTTCCTCTGTGATCCTCAGGTATTCCTTCTTCCAGTGAATCAATCCCAAACACAAAATACGTATTCAAACCATTCATTTTAAAACCATTCATTACTCACCTTACTCTTTATATGATGAATTCACACAATAATTCATGTCATCCAAGTAACTACGAAATCTTAACTGGTAAAGAGTATGGTTAAAATTTAACTATTAGATGCAAAAGAAGTAATTCACAACCACTGAGAAAATAGGAATGATTCACATGATCTTTTGAAATAGTAAATATCTACACAATAATTCATGTCATTCAAGTAACAACGAAATATTACACAGCTAAATAGTATGGTAACAATTTAACCTTATGAAAATATTTTTAATGAAAAAAAAATCCTCAAGTATTAATGAAAATAACCCTCAAATATGAAATTGTAGTGTAAAAACACATTTCGTTCATAATTCTGCATAAACATATCAATACGTTACATAATGTATTTACATTCATAAGTGATTACTAGATTAGAACCTGCGGTACACCGCAAGGCAAATTATTTATAACTAAAACATTTAAATTATAAGTTGTATTTCTTGGTTAAATATGTTATAATTATTTAATAATTGTTAATTTTATGGTTTTAAGTTTAAACCATATAATACCGCAATATAATTTACTTTTTACATAATATTTATTTAATCAATTTAATTAGATATGTCTATTCTCTGATACCGATAGTGTTAACAAAATAATGAAATGATGTTTTACCCGTATCACACCAAATTAATGATATTTTAAATCTATATAACTTCGTACCCAGATATTTTAACTCGCACTATATCATCTTAATTTTTAATATTTATTGTTTTGTATTATAAATAATAGATTGAGTTGATATGTTATTTATTAAGATTGTAACCATTTACATTTTATAAGATTGACGCTTCTTTTAAAGTTTAAATATTTATAATACTTAGAATTATTAAAACGGTTCAGTATTTCTCATATTTGAAGTTTCGTAAAAGTTTAATTATTTATAATATTTGAAACTTCATAAACGTCTAAATATTATTGATATTTTTAACATTTTATAAAGTTTAACTTTCTAAAAATTATAAATATTTATAATATTTAAATTTTTTAAAATCTTTAAAATAAAGAACCGTAATAAACCAAAGAAAAGTTTTTTAAGTTTGAATGCCTAAAATAAATCAAGCTTTCTACTCATTTATATTATGAATTATTTTGGTCTCTTTATAGTATGACTCTGAACCATTGCCTAATTTTTTTAGGCGATGTGGGATATTGTACCCATATTTTTTAATTCATCTATTGAGTAATATATGTCCGTTTTTAAAAAAAATTGTATTACATCATATGCAGGAAAAAATCACAATTTTTATTAACTAAATATATTATAGAATAATTCAAGATAATTTAAAGAGAAATTACCTAGAATAATGCATAAAAGTAGCTTAATTACTATAACAATATGTTTGAGAACCAGTCTTACTAGAAGAGTATTTAAAAGTTTCAACATTACTTCTAAACCATGGGTTGATTGTTTTTTTTACGCTTTATGCCATTTACATTTACAATAATTAATTGATGGGTTTACCCTCGATTCTGAGAGAAATAGAAAACCCGAAATTGAGATCGCATAAAAGATTCGGAGGTCGCAGGACGGCGGTGGAGATAAGTTGGGTTCCGGTGTGAAGTTTGGTTACTTTCAGCATACGGCGGGTGAGGTCGACGGAACTTGAGATGGAGGTAAATTTATGGATCTTCTCTGTGTAATCTGGTTGTTAATCTTGTTTTAAGATTTGAGATTTGGTGTTCTGTGAAAATGAAATTAAATGGATGACATGTTAATCTGTTTGTTAGGTTGATGTTAATCTGTTTGTTAGGTTGATGTTCAAGCGTTGATAAACTAATCATCTTATGTTTGTGATGTTGAATTAACACAAATTTTTTGGTAATGTTTCTATCGTAGATATGGGTTCAAGGAATGATGTCGAGTTGTATCCGGATGGGAAATGTCCATTGTTGAAAAGAAGCCTACACCACGCTTGTAGTTTGTCCAATATCGTCGAGTTGAAACATTTTGTTGGTGAGGAGGTCTACAAAGAAATAAGAAACAAATCGCAACTGGGAGTGCTACTTGTTCTAGCGGAAAGCAACTACTTATTTTGTGGCAAGACTATTCACTATCTATTAGCTAATCAATTGGCAATAGATATGGCATCTGAGTTATGGTTTTTGGTCGAAGGAAAGCCATTAAGGTTCTCTCTATATGAATATGAAGAAATTAGTGGACTGAACTGTGAGAAATTAGATGAAACAGAGTGTGAAGACGATCACACACTTTTATGGGCGGCTTTGAAAGTGGATGTTAGTGTTTGACCAAACTATAACGAGATTCATGAAGGTTTGAGAAGGTGTCGGGGGTGGTCTAACGAAATCAAGACTCAGATTGCTCGGTTGTTTCTTGTACATGGAGTAGTGCTTGGCATATCTAGGAATAGTAGGATACCTCTCCAATATGCCAAAAAGGTCTTGAATGAGAATTCATTTAATAGTTATCAATGGGGTAGGGTTGGATTCAAGAGTTTAGTTGATTCCATCAAAGTGCTTGGGTTACATAACGATGCATATACCCTCCATGGAGGTGTCCATGTATTGCTGATATGGGCTTTTGAGAGCGTGAAAGTGCTGGGGGATATTAGTGGGAATGTAAGAGAAGGTGTACACTTGCCTATGCTATGGTGGGCTGGAGGGAGGCCAAGGAAGGATATCAAAGCCTTCATATCTGGGAGCAAACGCATAAATAATGGAGAGGTATTTATTCCTACAATTTTAATTACAATTTCGGGTTAGCAGTTGTTATAACAGAAGCATATTTAATGTTATTGTTTTTGAAATGTAGCTTCAGGTGAAACATCTAGTTCCAAAACCTATGGAGGTCATATATCCAGAATGGCCTGAAGAGAATTCAGTGTACGGTGTAGGGGATGGGGGGAAGAAGAAACTTGATAATCTGATGTTTGACGTTATCAATGGAGTTGTGGATGAGAGACAATGGGATTGTTTAAACAAAAACAAGGGTGAATCTACGAAGAAGAGGGAGAGGAGAGAACACATTGAAGGGAATAGTGAGGATGATTTTCTGAGACTGTCCCAAGGAAAATCAGGAATGTCCCGAAGATTGTGAGAGAGAAGAAAGAAAGTGTTGGGGAGAAGATGTCAGTAGACAAGTGAAACTTGGTTTCTATGGGTGATGATGATGGATGATATGATATGATGATGAATATAGAGATGAATGCAAGGTGTTTCAATTACCCTTATGTAGTTGTAGCATAAAGGATGTCAAACCATAATGAGTGTGATGCAAACAATTATGATATGAATACTCATCTAAGTTAAGCCAAATATGAAGGATGTTTGTCACTAACAACCTAATGATGATTATGAAATGCAGAATCTAAACCTACTAAAACAGGATACTAAATGCAAAGTAAACAGAATGATCAAAGTAATAACGAAATGAAGCAGGAACAAGAATTATAGTAAACAAACTAAGTAATGCCACATGATTAAACAAAAACTAAATGAATGCAACAGGAAATGCAACTAGAATGAAATAGGGAATGAAACAGAAAGATGCAGAACATAAAACAAGAACTCTGGAATGAGCTCAAGCAAGCACTCGATCGGATGCTCGATCGAGTGGATGGTCGAGTAGATTGAAATCCCATAACGGAAACAGAGCATCAACAAAACAGAGCAGAACGAAAGTAAACAAACAACAAGCGATTAAACAGGATTCAAACAGGTAAATCAATAAATAAGGAAGGTCCTACGGATGGATTCATGGGCTGGATTCAAGATATGATTATCTAAAACTGGTCAACAAACCTCAATCAAACATGAGCCATCTCTAGACAATGATCTCCTAATACAAGTTAATCCAATATCTTGGCAATAACAATCAAGCTAAGATATTCCCAGTCTAGCTCTCACTAGCAAAGATCATATAAAAGCACGCATTAAACAACAGATCATTAAAGTCAAAAATCAACAAAACATCTAATCTCTTAGCATGCTTCATGATAATCTCTAGATCTAGCCTTATCTAACAACTTAGACACTGGTGTGATGCTAAGAAGCTTAAGATCTAACCTTACCCTCTCAGATATAAGATTAGCATAGAGCATATCAAGCCTAGAAGAGATCTATAACAAACAAGCTTGACCAATCTAAACAACCACAACCATCATCCAGCCTAACCCATCCTTAAGATCCTAAACCACTACTCACAATCACAAAACATGATGAACAAAGTCATAAACCCAGAAATCAATGAAACTTGCATGATTAGAAAGATGAGAGGAAGATCTACAATATTGAAGAAGAAATCAAACTCAAATTCTTAATACTTTGAAAGTTCTGAAACCAACAAGTATCAAAGATTTCTTAGAAAATAAACAAAAGTGGTTAAAAGATCTAAGCAAAATAAAAAGCAAAAGGAATAATTCCCAAAAGGGTAAATACTAGGTCTAGAATTGTACTCTAAAAAGTCTCCCCTTTTGTGGATGCGGAGTACAAGGCCTTTTATAGGAAAAGGAAGGGAAGCCATAAAAATGTTAAAAGACAAAATAAGTGGGCGGGTCGGTCAACTCGACCAGGTGCTTGGTCGAGTGCTGGTCGAGTGGCTTCTTCTTTTGCTTCTCCCATCCAGTCGAGTCCTTCTCCGCACACGGCCGAGTGCTTGGTCGAGTGGGTGGTCGAGTGGACTTCCGGACCTTGATTCTTCAGCTCCAAATCCCTTGTTTCCTTCTCTTGACAGCTCCAATCTGCTTCAGCATCACTTCCATGCTCCTTAGGATCCAAAATCACCTGTTTATGCAAGAAACTATGCAAATTCAATGCAAATCTACTCTAATGCATAAACAGTTCTAAAACTATGCAATAATGGACAAATGAGATAGAAAATCATGCAAAAGATGTGAATATACTAAGGGAAAACAAGGCAAAATATATGAACATCAACAGGATTCAGGAGATAAGATATCAAGGGTGGAGGGTGAAGATTGCAGTGGAAGGTTCATAATTATGATTGAATCATTAAGTGAGAAAATAGAAAATATGGAGTTATCATTCGGAAGATCAATAGCCATGGTTATCAAGACATTTGACAGGATGGAGAGTAAGATAGGAAACTTACAGAATCATGTACAACTTCTGAAGAAAGTTGTTATCAAGTCAACAGATGAAGCAGGTCGTTCAAATGGTTATGCAGAACCTGAAAAAGCGTAGGTATGATCTCTTGACCGTAATTATCAATATATATAAAGGGATATATATTCATATATATATAGTTTCCAGTAAAAGAATATGATACGATGGTTTTGTGATGCAGAATATTTTGGTAATCGTTAGGAGGGGAATCATAACTAGAAGTCTTTGCATTTTTCTTTATTTATTCGAAGAGACAATGTTATTTTCACTTTTTTGAAGTTGTATGTACTTTGAAAATAATTGACATTGGATTTTTTACAGACAAATTGATAAGTGTTTAATAACTCGTTATTTTATAGCGTTACACTATATGAGGTATTTCGTGTATATAACGTTAAATACATGTGTGTGTTCAAGTCATGGCTATATCAGATGACGCGTCCCCCTGGATACGAATTCGATGTTGCAAGCGTTATTAGGAATCAAAAAGCGTCAAGGAAAAAGATCATTGGGTCAGCTAGTATTAAAATTGAACCAGAAGTCAAAGTTTACGTAGCCGAGAGTGTGGAGCTAATTCGGAAAAAGAATGTAGAGAGTGTAATGCGTGAAAAAGGAGTACAGAGGTGCCATACAGGGGAAGGTGAAAAAAGGGTAAAGTTTAATGACAAAGTAAACGGAGCAGGTGTACAACCCATACCTATTACTCCTATTAATACTTTGCATCCTAGTGGAGCTCACCCAGTTAATTGCAACGCTGTACCCTCGTACCGTGGGGTCGAGATTTGTAATGATTTAGGCGAGGGTAGGAGTACCCCTGTGTCGAGAGAACTTACTGAAAACGAGAAACACAGTTATTCTGGAAATGTATTACAGAAGTTGCAAGAGAGGATGATGATCCTCCTTCTGGAGATCCACTGGCCAGTATCTTTGGTGGAAGCCTTAATGCCGAATCAATGTGATTTGATTTACTCAAACGAGCAGTAGACGACATTGTTGTCCTATCACCCGACGTGTACGATCCTTTCATTGCGGCATGTCCTGCGAAAGTAGAAAAGTTGAAGTCCTTCCTAACTGATGATTTGTAAGTGTACCTTGTGAATTATAATCAGATTTGTTTATATTTGTTTATTAACAAGGATTTATAACTGATGTTGTAATTTTTGGGATTTAGGGCTAAAGTTCCAAGCACTGGAAATGCCGAATTTTATTTTCGGCTGCTGACCCCTAAACAATTGTGGCCACTCATTGATGAGAAGTTCGGCTGGTTATGGGATGCGGTAAGGTTCGAAGTTGCCCGTAGTTGGTACTTATCTTAAGGTGACAATAGTAGATTAATGACTGGTTCATTTAATTCGTGTTGCAGCACATGAGTACATGTGTCCAGATGTTCCGTCAAAGGGCGACGAAGTCGCCATCCCCATTTCTAACAGATTGGATAGCTTTCTTTGACCCTTGTTTTGTTAGTCAGTGGGCAAAGATTTCCCTAGTTTTGAAGCATCTAAGAATTGGGAATTTGGAGAACCTTATTTTGAGATGCACATGGGGAGATTGCCCAAGTACGGAGTTACAAACAAGGTTTGGGTTGAGGATGTAGACACCCTGTTCTTCCCATACAACATCGAAAACAAGCACTGGGTTCATTGAAGGAAAAAAATTAAAGTTTACGATAGCATAGACAGTGGTACTACCGACGAGGTTATGAAGAGTCATTGTAATCCGTTCTGGAGGATGATTCCCAACTTGATACAAGCATTTAACCAGAAGTACAGGCAACAGAAAACCGGGGGAGCCGCATTCACTTATTACAGAGTGAAAACTGCTCCCCAGAACATTCAAGTGGGTGATTGTGGTGTGTATGCGTTGAAGTTCATAGAGTGTTTAGCCTTTGGTCTAAATTTCGAAGGCCTCTGTAATGCGGCCATGCCTGTGATAAGAATGAAACTTGTTGTAGAAGTGTTACATGAAGTTCCAGACCAAGACTGCTTTCTACAGCTACTGGATCCTGATGAGACAAATGATTATCCGGATGACATCTTCATCTCGGGATCAACTAATTAATGATGTTACCGGCTTATATATTTTATAAAACCCGTAGCAGTTTCAAAGTTTGAAGTTTTAGAATGGTTTGCCGCGGGTGGATATTGAAGACGTGTGGGTTAGGTTAATTTTTTTGGTACACATGTGGGATGTGTGGATGTCGACTCATATTTTTTGGTAATATGTGGCATATGTGGATGTCGTTGGGGTTCATTATTCGACATCCGGTCACTTGTAATGTTTCTATTTCGCCACTCAGGTAGCTATGATCGGTTTAAACACTCTTTAGGTATAGTGTATTGTATATAGGGTAAGTTATGGTCGCATCATTATGCTGGTTAACTATCCTGTGTATTTGGTCTTTAATCACATGGCAACTGTACCCTTGAAAGTCGCATGTATATTTTTTGATATTCATAATTTGTTTGTACTTACTCTTTCTCAACAATCGACCTAATTCCTTATTTATCGTCTAATATTGCCAAATTTCCCAACTTGATTAGAAACCAAGTTGCTTCGTTTAGGGTTTAGTATAATATTACTCTTTCTTGAGTATTTCACAGAAAAATTTACATTCTGGTGAGTCAATTATAACTTTGCTTCGTTCTTTAACGATCTCACTAAAAAAATACGAAATTAAAAAATTATTTTGACAGAAACATTAGAAAACACCATTAAATGGTGTCAATCATTTGGCCAACTAGTAACAAGTAATTTTTATTAGTAGCCAACTGAATGTTTCCAATAATTATGGGTTGTACAATTACGTTTCCCTAAGTACAACTGAACAACTACATAAAACAATGTTCATCTTCCTATGATATATATGGGTCCACATAAGGCAGTGTGAATGGAGATATAATTTACAACTTGTTGATTTGTGTTATAATGTACAACTATCGAGGAAGTTCTAAAAAAATTCCTCTTGTGTTTGTGTTGTTTTCAATATATTACGTTTTAACTGGTATCACTACTACACTAAAATGCTTATAACCCACTGCAGAAAGGTACAAGAGGTACACTTTAGAAGATTTTTACTTTAAAGTAGTGGATTTATAATCAAATTGTCAAAAACTGATCCCTTTAACTAACTAGCCAATTATCACAGAGAATCGTTATTTCAACAATATAACAGGAAGTTATTAATTTAAGAACTATTTATTTGTTTTACATATAACACTCCTTCTTGAGTAAGACTTCTCAATAAGAAATCACTCATTATGAAGCCCCATAGGTGGAAAATACGAAATTAAAAAATTACTTTGATAGAAACATTAGAAAACACCTTTAAATGGTGTTAATCATTTGGCCAACTAGTAACAAGTAATTTTTATTAGTAGCCAACTGAATGTTTCCAATAATCATGGGTTGTACAACTACGTTTCCCTAAGTACAACTGAAAAACTACATACAACTATGTTCATCTTCCTATGATATATATGGGTCCACACATGGCAGTGTGAATGGAGATATAATGTGATTGGGTCCCTCATAAAGGCATTACATAGTGTGAATGGAGATATAATTTACAATTTGTTGATTTGTGTTATAATGTACAACTATTGAGGAAGTTTTAAAAAAATTTCTCTTGTGTTTGTGTTGTTTTCAATATATTACATATTAACCGTTACCACTACTACACTAAAATGCTTATAACCGACTGCAGAAAAGTACAAGAGGTACACCTGAGAAGAGTTTTACTTTAAAGTAGTGGATTTATAATCAAATTGTATAAAATTAATCCCTTTAGTTAACTAGCCAATTATCACAGAGAATCGTTATTTCACCAATATAACAGGAAGTTATTAATTAATTTAAGAACTATTCACGAAAGGCGGTTTACATTTGTACTCTCTATCTTTAGTAAGAACGATGAAGGAATCATCACTCGGCATTATCGACTTCTCATAACCAATGCAGAGGTAGTCTTTGAGAAGGTATGAATGACACTGGTGTATACGAGATAGGTTAGCCTTCTCGGCGGCTGCGATGGCACGTATGCATGGAATCCTCTTTAGATCAAAACGCCTACATGAACACGTATTATATCTCAGATTGACGACATGCATAGAGGTACTTCCACTTAGTGAAAATTGATGTTCATCTATTTCTTGGACATTTAGACGCCTTGCCTCTTCAATACGTTCCTGTAAGAAAACGAATGAGAATGCGTAAATGTTAATAACCCAAAGAAGCAACTGAATATTTCCACTAACATTTTATAGTTTGAACAAACACAATATCACCCAACTAAGTGTACCCTTAAAGAACATATATCTCTATGAATATGTTAATGAATCTGATACCTTTAACAGGTTCTCCACTACTTTCGTGAGTACAGTTGGCATTGCGGCAGCTTGTTTTCTCCTACTGGCAAACCAACGTGTCAACATATTCCGAACCGCTTCTAGTAACTCCACAATGGGATATGCTCTCGCGGGACTCAGTACTTTATTTATCGATTCTGCAATGTTGCTCGTAGTGAAGTTGTACCTATCACCAGGAAAGTGAGCCATGCGCCACTTGCATACATCTGCACGCACCAAGTAAGCATGCAGCTGCGGAATCGATTCTTGAATTTGCTGGAAGTATTGATTGAAATCAACTACACGGTAGGCTGCAACTGCTTTTTTAATGAGCAGGAATGTTTCACTTCCGCTAAACCTCTGAATAATATTCTTGTGAAGATGATAAGTGCAGATTCCACGACTGGCCCTGGGGTATATTTTACCGTTAGCTTTACCTATAGATTTATGACGGTCAGATATCAGTGCAAGACCTTCATCATCAGGAATTACACAACTCAATTGCGTGAAGAACCATTCCCAAGACTCGGCGTTCTCTATATCAACAACCGCATAGGCCAAAGGAAATATATTAAAATTCCCATCTTGCGTTGTTGCTATGAGTAGAGTCCCTTTGTATTCACCCTTCAGAAATGTTCCATCAACAACAACAAATTTCCGCATATACTTGAATCCTTGAATGCAACCAGCAATCGCAATGAAAACATACTTGAATATATCTTCCGCATCAACGTCCAGTCTCGTAAGGGTCCCCGGATTAGAGCACCTCAACCTGTATAAACATGAAGGTAATTCAGCGTATCCCCTTTCAGGTGTACCCCTCACATATTCCCGCACCTTTATAAGTGTATGATGTGCCTTCCAGTAGCCAAGCTGTTATATGAAAGTGTTCAGTAAAACACATCAGCATTCAACAACATCCAGTGGACCTGAATTCTATATATGTGTAGTGCACCCCATAAAAATCAACAACTAATCTGGAAAAAAAAAAGCATCCACTACTACAATTCAAGAGTTGTTATTATTCCAACTATGTCGTCAATAAGTCTATAGACAATTATATCTACACCCTCTGTACCCTATTACAATTTGTTATTAAATGTACCCCATACAATTATAGCAACACTGTCTGTGAATGACAACAAAACGTACACCTTTACATATTAGTTCATCCTATACATCCAAATCGTCCAATGATTTGTACCCCATACAAAATAAAACTGCATTATGTTATAAATATTTCTGACTCCCACCTGTATACCATAGCGTAGGTTCAGCCCTTCTCCCACAAGATTTGGCACAACCGAACCTCCGATACCACCAACAGAATCCTTGTATAAATGAGCTAGGATTGGTGGTGTAGCATTACGGGTACGGGCTGATCGTTCCGTAACAGAGCATGTATGTTGACCACAATATTTGCGAATATGAAACACCATAGAATCCCCAATTATTGAAGCTCGTAGTCTCCATTTACAACCTCCTACCCAACACTCAACGATTAGCAAACGGGGTCTTGATTCACGAACATTATAATCAAATTTCTCTAATACACATAGAACTGTCAATCTTGCCACCAACGAGGCTTTGCTTTCACAATTTTGCCCTATCACTAAATCACTAACACCCATTTCTATTTTCCGAACCTCCTTCTCAATAGCAGACTTAGTGTTGCGGGTACAGGACTTTGATTCTGCTCTAAACACATTTTCCTCTGTACAACACTCCCCACCAACTTCGTCGTCCAATGATTCATCTCCTCCATCCGGTGCGAAATTGGAGTACAGACGATAGTACTCATCCCCAGAACTTGCGTCATAGTAACCAAATCTACTGTTCTCCTCGTCATCTTCTACTTCCTCTTCTACATCCTTTCCTCCGTTAACTTCACCGTCAACCTTCCGACTCTCATACTCTCCATCTTTCTTTCCCAATTCCTCTGCCTTTGCAATGAAATCATCTACAACGACTTTTGGAGTTTTGGCCTTACCCTCCATGGTGTTCGGTTTAACTTCCTCGAACAAGGTTTCACGACATTTTTCTTCACTCTGAACACATAGCCGGATGGGTTCACCTCTGCACTGTCTGAGATAAATTTGAAACTGTCTATCATAATTAACAAACACCGGTGGGATATCACTTCCACTTTTTTTAAATCTTTCTAACATATAGCTCAGCTGTATTCCAGTAGTTGCTTCACATAAACCAAAGTCGTCAAACACCATAGCAGCAAAATCTTCAAACTTCGTTTCCATATCAGCATTGATGATCTTGCAACCTTTGTTATTATCAACATCAAACAACCATCGCTTTTTGTCTACCCTCCACCTCCCACATACCAAAACAATATCTTGCATTTTCGTCACCAAAAGAAGGATATCGGGAACTGAGAAGCTAACGTGTTTAGCCATAGAAGTAGAAAACGATTGATCAAGAAAAGAACTAACTCCACATTAGATTTTGATGTACATATGTCGTAATCAAATGGACCCGGTAGATTCCGATGTACAGATGTCGTAATCAAATTGATTCCGATGACCAAATTTGACCCTGTAGATTCCGATGTACACACTCTGCAGCAAATACGATTTTTTGTGGAAGCAGTTTCAGATGATACAAGTTTAAAATGTCGTAAAGGTTCCCACATAGTCTATCGCAACTCTATACTGGCTTTTTAATATCTCTAACAAAATTAATACTATTCTGGTAAGAATTACGTCTTTCGAAATAGTCTACTATAACTACAAATAGTTTTCATAAATCTACCGTAACTACATATAAGTCTATCGTAACTACATGACTGCTACTTAATCTACCATAACTATTACTTTCTCTACTACAAATTGTAAGTCTACCGGTACACTTTTATAAATCTGTCAGATAGCTATGTTAGTATACCAAATATATCTACTAAGCACTAAGTCTATCACTTATATCTGTTGCAACAGGTAATTACTCTACCATAAATATCTTCCCTACATATTAAGTCTATCAATCTACCCGCTCAAGAACTAAGTCTATCATCAAAGATAAATTGTTCTACCAAGTTAATCTAACATCATCATATATATATATATATATATCTTACTAATCTACCATTCACAATAGTGTACCATCACTACAAATCAATATACCATTTAAATCTACCTTACACTATAGTCGACCAACAAAATATACCAACTTTTGTTACCAATTTTTTTGTACCGCATTTGTATACCATCAAACAACTGATAGACTTTCTTACACTTCCCAATGTTTTTTTCTTTCATTAATGGCATTTTTCGCAATTGGGTTTTTTGTTTACATTGTTTAAAGGGGTAGGTAGGGTACAAATCTTATTCTAGTAATTACCAACATTTTTGATCTAATCCTGTAATAAGGAAACTTTTATGTATTACTATAGTAACTGACCCTAATTTAAATATAAATTCAAATAAAAATGAAAAAGAATCATATATTTATGTTTGAATGAGGTAGAAAGATTTCCTTATTTTTTTAAATCTTACCTATAATTAATTTTGAATTTTTTTGTAACTAATATTAAAGTCAATGCATTGAATGCTAATTGTTTTCAAAACGAATTTTTTTGTCAAAATTTCCTGCAAGAATACTACTATAGATGTAGTTTATAATGAGTTAGGCCAGGCTTTTGTTTCCCTTTGAGCTCAACTCGTATAGATTGTATTTTCTTACATATCAACATTATAACTTACTGACTTTGAACATTAAAAATACCACAGCCACAAAAGAATTGGGTAAATTATAAGAGGTTACCATAAAACACGTTGTGATAAAACTAGTTTGTCCCTTCCTCTTTAATCCCTTCGTATTCTTCTTCCAGTGTATCAAGGCCAACATAAAAAATCTTATCCGATATTTTGGCTCTTACAATATATCCGTAAACGTTTTTAACCCATTCATCCGTAAACATCACACAATAATTCATGACTTCATGTGATCCAAGTAACAATGAAATCATAACAGCTAAATAGTGTATTGTGAAATAATAACTATTAACTATACAAGAAATCAAATATAAATAAAAATATACTTTCAAACACTATCACTTAAGAGTTAAGACTATGCCTTATTCCACTTATGTTCACTCATACACCAAATTATGAGAGTGTGACGAAGTAAATATACGATTACTCTACACATCATACTTAGCGCATTCATACAAACAAAAAATTGAATAGTAGATGTTTAGAATATTTCACGAATAAATTATTATTTTCCCAAACATTGCAATTTGTAGTGTTAAGTTTTGATACCACTTGTAGGTGTTTTCACCTGATTAATCTAACTTTGTATGAGTGCGGAAACAAGAACTAATCAACACCAGAATTTAACGAGTTCACCTCCAAACCGGAGAGTACGTCTTGTGTAAGGACCGACCCTTGCAAATATCCACTAAAGAAATCCAAATATAAGTTTCAGTACAATTCTCTCTTGTCTCTCCCTCTAACATGACCCTGAAGCTTATTCACCTATGCTTCTTAGTGTAAGAACAACCCAGAGAACAAGAACAAGAAGAATAAGAAACCTATCTACCCGAAGCCCTTACAGACAATAGATTACCAAGAGGCTCTCTAAACCCGAAAACTCTCTCTCTCTCTAACTTGTCTCTCCCTTGCTTCTATGTTGGTGATTCTTCTCTTTCTCTTCCTTCTATATTGTGAACCTTTGCCTCTCTTTATATATAACCTTGAAGCCGCCTTATTCCAATTAGGTTTAGGGTTTGCAAACTTGGAAACTTGCCTTTCTTCCTTGTAAAGAAACACAAACCAACCGACTTGGTTCTGGTCCACATCCGAAAATCCTTCACGGCCCAACCTCGGCCCTGTAACAGCGATAGCCCAGTTCGTAACCTGAACTGGTCTTCTGAACCCGATGACAATAATCCACAAATCTCCACCTTTGTCGTCTGGTTCAACTTCAGCTATTCCGACGAAGCTTTAACCTTGTCGCCATCTTCAATGGATAATTTCAGCCGTATTCATCAACCTCCCCTTGAAGTCCTCAAAGCTGTTGTGAAGAACACTGTTGTTGTTCACGACATAGGTAACTTGAAAACATAAAAGCAAACTTCATCTAGTGATGCTTCTCTGTTTTCCCTCAATATCTTGAACAACTCCCAAACTTTAACTTGTTCTTTCTTGACTTTCCAGGTGAAGAAGAACACAAGGAGTTCGACGCCTTGCTCTGCTTGTCCCAAGTAATACCCCTGAGACCCTTTCCCGATTTCAGATTTTACCATCTTCAATCTTCCTATGTTGATTTCCTTTGAGACTGCAATGTAGTTCCTTACAATTGCTTCTCTACCTTTCCTACGAGATGACCAATCAACAAACCATCTCGAAGTACCCCTTGCTTAAATCAGGTGATGACTTTCAGTGTTGCGAGACAATTCTCGAACGCATTACCAATTAATCTCTTTGTTAACATATCAGCTGGATTCAGGGTAGTGTGGATTTTGATTACCTTGACAGAGCCATCGTTCACTAAGTCTCGGATGAAGTGAATCTTGTTAGCAATATGCTTTGTTCTATCATGATGCACTGCGTTTTTAGCCAGACAAATTGCACTTTGTGAGTCACAATTCAGCTTAAAACTCTCTGAATCAAATCTTAATTCACTGCATATCTTTGTAACCAAATACTCTCCTTAGCTGCTTCAGTGAGAGCCATGTACTCAGCTTCTGTGGATGAAAGGGCTACCACATGCTGAAGACTGGATCTCCAACTCACTGTGTTTCAACCAACCTGGAAAACATAACCTGAAACTGATCTACTTCTGTCTGGATCAGTAGCATAGTCTAAATCACCAAACCCTTCATTGTAATCTACTCCTTCAACTTGTGTAAATCCTTTAGCTACAAGTCTGGCCTTGTATCTAGCTTCTTCAACTCCAGGAATTCCCTCCTTTACCTTGAAGATCCATTTACACCCCACTATTTTCTTCTTGTTTGGCTTAGAGACAATTTCCCATGTCTCATTCTTGTGTAGAGACTTCACCTCTTCAATCATAGCCTGTTCCCACCTCTTCCAGTATTTGCTTCTCCTAGCTTCTCCCACAGTCTTTGGCTCATCTATTTCTAGATCCTCTGCACACACCAGTGCATAAGCCACATAGTGGGATCCCTCAAATCTGGTAGGTGGCTTTATCTGCCTTCTGTTCCGGTCTCTTGCCAGCATATAATCATCAAGAGAATCATGTTGTACCTCCTGGCTTTCCTGTTCAGGATCCTATTCCTCTTCTTCCTCTGATTCAGTTTTTGTTCTTGTCTTTGTTTATGACACTGTTCCTTCAGAAGTAGCTCCACCTTGACCAGTAGATTCTGTATCTTCTGCTGAAGCTCTACCTTGACCGATAGAACTCGTATTTCCTGCGTCAGCTCCACCTTGACCAGTAGAGTTCTGAACTGAATCACCTGCGCTTGGTCCCTGGATCAAATCTGTGCTAAAAGTGACTTTCTTCTTCCTTTTAGCTTCAGGTACTATTTCCTTTTCCCTGTACAGCTTCTCCTCATCAAAGACTACATTCCTGCTGATTGTACACCTTCCTTCTTCTGGTAACCATACCCTGTAATCTTTTGTACCAACTGGGTATCCCATGAAGAATCCTTTAACAGCCCTAGGACTCATCTTCTCCTGTTGAGCGTGTACATATGCCACACATCCAAATCGTCTGAGATGATTGTAATCCACCTTTGATCCTGACCAAACTTTCTCTGGAATCTTGAATTTCAGGGATGCATTAGGAGACCTGTTGATTAGGTAAACTGATGATGTTCATATATTTTACCCTTTTTCCCTTAATATATTCACATCTTTTTCATCTTTTGCTATCCTTTTTCACCATATTTGCATAGCTTTTAGGGTTGTTCATGCATTAGAGTATAGTTGCATTGCATTTGCATATTTTCTTGCATAAACAGGTGATTTTGGAGCCTAAGGAGCATGGAAGCAATGCTGAAGAGGAGTGAAGCTATCAAGGGAAGAAAACAAGGGAGTTAGAGGTGAAGAATCAAGGGTCCGGAGTTCCACTCGACCGTCCACTCGACTGCCCACTCGACCAGACACTCGACCGTGTGCGGAGAAGGACTCAACCGAGTGGAAGGAGCACAAGAAGAGCCAACTCGACCGGTCACTCGACCGAGCACCAGGTCGAGTTGACCGAGCCGCCTAGCTATTTTGTCTTTTAGCATTTTTAGGGCTTCCACTACTTTTTCTATAAAAGGGCCTTGTACCCTTCAGCCACAAGAGGGCCACCTTGGAGAAAATCTAAAAACTTAGTTTTTACCCTTTTGGGAATTTATGCTTTTTGTTTTTTACATTTCTTAGATTTTGTTCTACTTTTAAAGGAGAAAACAAGAGATTTCTTCATACTTGTTTGTTCAATAACTCTCAAAGTATAAAGAATTCGAGTTT
>NC_025691.1:9648953-9653079 GCF_000633955.1 Camelina sativa
AAGCAGTTTGCTGAGTTGAACCAGCGGTTAACATCCCAGTATAATGATCTCAACATGAAGTTTGAAGGTCTCAACTCTAGAGTGAAGTATATGGAGAGCAACCTTACTTCTACTTCAGCTCCTAAGCCTAACCAACTCCCTGGAAAAGCTGTTCAAAACCCAAGGGAGTTCACTGCTAAGGCCATTCATGTCTATGAAGAAGAAGTCACTGAGGACAGTGAAATTCAAGCTAGGGAGGATTGGTCATTCTTTGAAGACCAGAGTGAAGATTGTGCAAAGCAAACTGAATCCGGCATTTCACTCGACCATGTGCTCGAACAGCACTCGACCGAGTGCATGATCGAGTGGTCGATCGAGTTGACGATTCTGAAGTTGTTAAGCCTGTCAAGTACATCCCTCCTGCTTACAAACCGCCTCTACCATTCCCAGGACGTTTCAAGGCACAAAAGATGAAGGAAATAAGGGAAATTATTCAGAGAAAGGAAATGATGGCTTTGAAACAAGAGGAATTGAGGGCTTTGAAGGAAGAAGCTGTGATTGAGAAGAAGGAAGTGATGGCCATGCAAGAAGTCATCATTGCTTACCAAGAAGAAGAGAGATGACCTGCCTTGGAACAATATGATCCATATCCTCTCTATCAGGATTTTTTGCTTGAAATGTCAAAGAAGAGAGCCCATGCTCAAGATGAAAAGGACCTTGAAGAGCTTGAGGGATTTATCATCCCAATTAAACTTGAGGATCCAGGACCATTCTATCTGTCTTGCTCACTTAGCTATCTTCACTATAACCAGTGCTTATGTGACTTGGGAGCATCTATCAGTGTGATGCCTTACTTTATAGCACAAAAGCTTGGGCACACTGAATTCAAGTCCACCAACCTTCACATATGCCTAGCTGATGGGTCAAACAAAGATGTGGTTGGTAGGTTGGAAAACATTTCAGTCAAGATAGGGAAGGCAAGGATTCATACAGATTTTGTGGTTCTAGAGATGGATAAGGAGCCTGAAGATCCTATCATTCTAGGGAGGCCATTCTTAGCCACTGTTGGAGCTGTTATAGATGTCAAGGAAGGTCTTGTAACCTTAAACATTGCTGAGGATTTGACCATGAAATTTGACATCTATAACCCAACCAATCTGCCTACCATTGATGATCAATCTTTCACTATCAAGGACAAAGGAGGTCATGAGGTCTCAAGTGAAGTGGCAACTCCAAAGGCTAAGCTCTCTCCTCAAGAGGAATCAGTGGAAAAGCTTAAGGGTTCAGTTCAAGAGCTGACTGATCTGGTGAAGGATCTCCAAGTCAAGCTTAACAAGAGGTCTTTGAAGAAAGCAAGATCAAGGCTCAAGATTAAGAAGAAACAAGGGTTATGTGTGAAGGGTGAAATGATCAAGGATCAGTTTCACATTGATAAAATGGTACCAGGGAGGATTTCATCACCTCCTTGGTCTCTAAACCAAGCCTGAAAAGGCATCAACAGTCAAGCTTAGTGACTCTAAACAAGCTCACTAGGGAGGAAGTCCCTAAGGTATCATTGTACATATGCTTTGTTTTCCTTGTAGTTTTGATTTCTTTTCTTTTTTGTTTGTGTTCGGCAGGCTTTTTAATGAAAGTGTAGATGGGTGTGGAAAGATTTGGATTTGTGCAAGTAGACTCGCAAGCCACTTGACCGGCCCACGAGAGGTACTCGACCGAGTTGTGAAGAAACTAAGGCCCACTCGATTCCCATTTCTCTTGAATGATTGAGTGGGGGAGAAAAAGAAGAATTTTTTTTTTTTTGAATTTCATACTTTGGTCAAGGAGCTCGACCACTTGCAGTCGAGTGTGGGGTCGAGTGGCAGAAAAAAGCAAGTCAAAGATTCCCATTTCAAATTTGAACGGTATGGACGCTCCACCCTTGTCTCCTTGTCCCCTTAGCTTCTTTATATAGCGCTAAACTCGATCCTATGCTTCTCACACTCTCTCATTTTCTCAAAACAATTACAATCTAGTTTAAAATCTCTCTCAAGTTCATCTTTTTCTCAAAGCTTAGCTCTTTTTGTTTTCTGGGTCACTAACCTATTAACTTTAAGCTTTGAGTCTATTCCTTTCAGTTCTATTTAAAAATGTCTTCAAGGATTACAAGGAAATCTCAAAAAGCTGCTGATAGCTCCCTAGATCGTCGTGATGCTCACCTTGCATCAAGGAAGGAAACTGGTGGACGCACTCGACCAGCCACTCGAGCAGGCACACGACCGAGTGGGTGCTCGAGTAGGCGGTCGAGTGAGATTACGAGAGAGAAGCATCAGTCAGCTGAGGAAGACCCTGAGCGAACTGAGAGTGAAGAAGAGATGGAGTTCACTCTCCAAGAACACATCAGGAGACACAAGACCAGGGGGAAGAGGCCAGCATTTGAGATTGAAGAAGAGAGTGAAGAAGAAGATGAAGAAGAGAGTGGAGAAGATGATGGAGAAGAAGAATCTTGTGGTTTAACTCAAAGACAACTTTATGAAACCTTCATGAGGATGCAGTTCCTGGGAACTAGATACCCACACAAGGAAACCATGGAGAGGTTGGGCATTGATGAAGATGTGGAATTTCTTTTTGAGAAGTGCAACCTAAGCAAGTTCATGGGGCTTTACATGGAAGGTTATAGAGAATAAAGCTGTGAGTTCTTGGCCACCATCAAGATGCATTCCTACTTAAAGAAGGACAAATAACATGGTCGTGGGCATTGTGAGTTCACTATCAAGGGAAAGAAGTATGAGCTTCCATTGAAGAAGATAGCCAATATCTTTGGTTTTGAAGTTGGTAGTGAGAGGAGCATGGTCATACCAAGGGAAGAGCTCTATGCTGTTCGGGAAACCATTGGAGATAGCATCACCTACTCATCTTCCAAGACCAAGAGTTCAAAGATAAGAAGCCCAGTCCTAAGGTACTTCCACAAGGCCTTAGCAAACACCTTCTTTGCTAGGAAGGAAACTGGAAATCTCAATGAGGGTGAGCTCAAGATGATTGATATGGCTCTCAATGGAATCATCCTTCAAGCAAGAGATGGAACCATCATCCTTGGGAGCAGTGTGGAGACTGATCTTGCAATGGTGCTCATAGACCACATGATATATTTGAGAAGCTGGGTGATCAAGTTTTACAAGAAAGGGTCAATGGGAGCTCTAACTATTGGAGGAATCATCACCCCAATGCTACTAGCTTCTAAGGTGCCACTCAAGGGAGAGAAAGTCATGCCAAGATGGATAGATTCCAACTATCTCACCTCTACTCTAATACTAGCAAAGGAGATGCATCAAGGAAATCACCTTTTCAATTTTGAGCTTCCAACAATTGGGAAAAGCCAGTTTGTTCTACCTAATCAAGAGCTCACCACCATACAAGAAGGGGCAAACATTGACTTTTGGCCAGCTGAGGAATTCCTGTTTGATGGGACAGCTCAAGTTAGAGTTGATGAAGCTGGAGATGTGGAAATGGCTGATGGAGAAGAGCAGTTTTACTTTGAAGATTATGAGCCTAACCCAAGAGATAGTAGAGGAGTGAGAGAGACTAGTAAGAGGTTGACACTCCTACAAAAGTGGAACAAGTGGCATGGTAGGAACTTTGAGAAGCTGAAGAAGAAGGTAGGAAGATTGACCAAGTCAATCAAGGGTTTAAAGAAGGAGATTGCTGAATTGAAGAGTGGAAACTCATCACCAAGCCATTCTAGCCCTTTGAGGAGGTGTAGCTCAACCAGAGCACTTTCAAGAGCTGATAATCTTGTGGAACCAGCTAGAGCTTCAATGCACGAGCCAATTCAGAGGAGGAGAAGTTCAAGTTGCCGAGAACAACAATTTTCGAGGCACTCGACCGGTTCACTCGAGCAGCCACTCGACCGAGCACCCCAGATGCACTCGGCCGAGCACCTACCCAGAACTCCTTATGGCTTCCTAGCTCCAGCAGGATATCCAAGCTATCCAGGTTACCCTCCCATCCCACCCCAATACTTCATGGATCCAGCATTCTTGCACCAGTTCTACCAGCAGCAAGGTGAGCAATTTTCAACTCGGCAGCCAACTCGACCCCCCCACTCGACCGTGCACTCGACCGTGCACTCGACCGTGCACTCGACCGAGTACCAGTCGATGGCCATAGTCGA